>NC_079134.1:56373733-56719566 GCF_945859705.1 Episyrphus balteatus | reverse complement strand
GTTGCAACGTGGAATTCACAATTTTCATCCATCTAAACCTAAGTGACTAACACTGTCTTAAATCTATAATAAACATAGCATACATGCATAGTAATTTCTCATTCTCTCATTCCATCAGTTAAGAATGTAGAAAACGAAAAAATATAATCTATTTACTTCAACTTCTCCTCCTTTTTTTCTTTTCTGTCAAATTTCAAACAGAAATGTATATCTGATCTCCTTACTTTCATTATTATTGTCAGAATAAATTAATATAACCTTCTCTTTCATACAAAAAGTCCATATTGTAAAGTCTGCACAAAGTCGACTAAAGCGCCCTCGCAAAACCACTCAGGTAGCGAACAAACTAAAAAATCTTCCCTCATGATAGTACTATAGATTATATATACAAAGCCCATGACTACAGTCGACTTGTTGATCTTGTGTGATCGATACAAGAGCAATAAAACAATAAAACAGCGACCTTTTTTTCACTTCACTTCGTTGAAGACAGCGCTCGTGAACGAAGCGACAAGATCAATAAGTGTACAAAAATAAAACAATAAAACCGCAACCTTTTTTCACTTCTTTCAAGACAGCGCGCTTGAACGAAGTGGCGCCCGCGACCGACGGTCGACTTGTTGATCTTGTGTTTTTGATAGAAGATCAACAAGTGTACATATTTATGAGCCACACCCACTTCCATATTGTGTCAGATCGGTTCTTGCGACCGAGGATGAGGTCAAGATACTTGCGGCAGGAACAAACGACAAGAACCATTAATTAAACACAACATTTGAGATGTCTCTGAAATGCACTTTTTTCTTCCTTGCACCTCTAGGAATAAAGCAAAACCTCAAGTAGCGCAGAGCTTAATGCAGCCCATAGTTTTTAAAGTCGTTGTCCCTATAGCACATGAAGTCCTTATTTTCAATAAATACTTTTCTAGTAGGTATATTATATCTGTTTACATTCTATTTCGGATATATACAAACATGTAAGAAAAAACAATTTTAAAATTTCTTTCGAAATTTTCTACCGTATCGGTTTTGTACGACGTACGACAAACCAATACTGAAGAAAAAAAAGCTGAAAAATACATAGAATTTTTGTCGTAAACGCCAAAAGTTGGCGCTTACGACAAACCAACGCTAATCCAATGCTTATTTTGTGGATATACGACAAAATGCACACTAATTATCTCAGTAACGGTAAACGATAGGACAAATCTGATAACAGAAATGAAAAGAGATAGTGCCGATCTGCCTCCCATCGGCATCGCACGTATTAAGTCTTGTCCCGTCGGAAAAGAAAAGTTGTCTCGTGTCACTAATTGTTTATAGTCCAATAGTGTTTTTTCTGTGTCAACTAATTTTTTTAATAAAATTCCCTGAAAAAATAATATAATACAAAAAAAAAATCAATAGCCCTATTCAAATTAAAAAAACAAAATAAATAAATGCAAAAATAAAATTAATTCTCTCAAATCCATCGCGAGTGTAACAAAAAAAGAAAATATCCAACAACAACAACACCGAAATACCTCTCCCGAAATAAAAGAAAAAAAAATAACAACAAATGCCCACTTTGCAAATACCTAGTGTTAAATACAACAAAAAAAAATCATATACCCACCAAGTGCAAAAACAATAGAAACAACCACTGCAATAGCATCACACAACAACAGCTTATCAAAAAAAAAAACAAAAACTCTCGCGTCTCCCAAATTGCCTTCAGTGTTCAGTGCATACGAGTAATCCTTTCTTTTCCTTCCCCCCATCCTTCTTGCAGTCTGACTTGATAACGTTTGTGGTTTCGCGAGTGGAACCTCTTCTCAAAATGCCGTAATCGTTATCAGTTTGATTTCCAGATAGATTATTGTGTGTGTTGATAAATAACCAGGGGCGGATCGATACAAATTATCACTAAGGCATAACACTAGTGATAATTTTGTTTTGTTGAAGCCCAAATTGGAATTTATATAACATATTCAATATAGTTTATTGTCGGATAAGGTTTTCAAAAGTTTTGGTATATTTAAATGGTAGGTACATTCAGGGTCGATTATGCCAACATTCGTGGGCTTAGATCGAACTTCTGTGATGTGTACATTTACACTGTACAAAACAGGCCAGCTGTTTTGGCATTAGGTGAGACTCAAATAAGTGAAAATTCAGATTGTTCTGAATTTAATTTAAATGGGTATTGCTTGGTGCCATTATTCTTCTCTCATCACGGTCTCGCCATATATATTAGAAATGATGTAGCTTATCAACTCCAACCACAATACGGCCTGTGTGTAAACACAAATTTTAATTTCATGTGGTTAAAATTCACGGTTAATAAGCGCATCATTCATACGTGTTTTATTTATCGGAGCCCCAACCTGGACAGTAATTCAACTTCTAACGAATTTGATGCTCTGTCCGACTCCATCCAAAGGATTGTTTCCCTGTATCCTCACACTGAAATCGTCATTACGGGCGATTTCAATGTACACAATTCTTCGTGGCTTCGCTATTCTGGCCAGACAACACCCGAAGGAAGGTATGTTGAGATCTTCGCTGAGTTAAACCATCTAACTCAGCTTGTCGACGAGCCAACTCGAATTTCGGACGTTGTGGGCCAAGCTGAAAACACCCTAGACCTGTTTCTTACCTCGGACCCAGATAAATACACTGTTAGTGTATTATCGCCTCTAGGCAAGTCAGACCATTGTGTCATATCTGCAAATTTCTCATGTCTCAAAAATCCAGTTAAAGAAAAATCACCAAAGAGAACTGTTTGGCAATACGAGAAAGCCAACTGGGAGGGACTCAACGGTTTCTTTAAAAACTTTAACTGGTCGCTATGCTTCCTCGATAGTGACGTTGATTCCAGTGCAGATATGATCACAAATTTAATTCTCTCCGGAATGAGAAATTTTATCCCGAATAGGGTTAAAACAATCAAACCGAAAGAGAATGCATGGTTTGACTCGAGCTGTAAAGAGGTTATCAGGAATAAAGAGGTAAGTTTCCGTTGTTATAAAGCCAATCCCACTGAGGAAAACCGGAAAAAGTTCAAACAGGCTAGAAAGGTCAGCAACGCCCATATCCGACGAACCAAATTCCTGCATGATCAAAAATTAAGACAAAAAATACTTCAATGTCCCACAGGGAGTAAAAATTTTTGGTCATTTGCTAAAAACATTAAAAACTCTTCGTCATCTGCGGTTCCAACGCTTGTCTTCAATGACACTCCCTTTGTAAGCTCTGTTGAGAAAGCTAATCTCCTAGCAAAGCAGTTCGCTGCCAACTCTACACTGCCAGATAGTGTCATGACTCCTCCAGTACTTGAGTGTGTAAACGGTTCCATGGGACGAATCTTCTTTCGCACTCGTACAGTGGCAAGAGTCCTGAAAGACCTTGACATACACAAATCCGCTGGCCCGGATAGTATCCCTCCCATCGTTCTGAAGAGGTGTTCTTCCACGCTGGCAAAACCACTGCGTAAGCTTTTTCATCTGTCCTACTCTACTGGACTCGTTCCGAGTGGATGGAAAACCGCATTTGTCCAGCCTGTCCCTAAAAAAGGCGAATCCTCCTCACCCTCCAACTATCGACCAATTGCACTCACGTCCCTTCTTTCCAAGGTCATGGAAACGCTGATTAATTTCCAGCTTAAGAAATATCTTGAAGAACGGAAGCTTCTTAATGACCGGCAGTACGGCTTTCGTAGCAATAGGTCCACTGGTGATCTGATGGTATATCTCACCGAACAGTGGAACAAATCTTTGCATCGTTTTGGAGAAAGCAAGATTATTGCGCTTGATATTTCAAAGGCATTTGATAGAGTTTGGCATCAAGCTCTCTTATCGAAAATGCATGCATTCGGTATCGATGATTCTCTTCTTCATTGGATTAGAAATAACCTTTCGGGCCGTTCAATACAAGTCGTATTGGATGGTTTCAAGTCTGAAACCCACAAAATAAACGCTGGTGTGCCCCAGGGCTCCGTTTTGTCTCCGACTCTCTTTCTCATTTTCATTAATGATTTGCTCTCTGAAACTTCTAATCCATTAAATTGTTTCGCAGATGATAGTACCCTCAGCTTTTCATATTCGTTTGAAGATTCACACCCATGTCCTTCGGATGTGGATTTTCAACGACAAAATATGATAAGCTCATTAAATTCTGACCTTGACAGCATTGTTCAATGGGGAATAAGAAATCGTGTAGAATTTAATGCATCAAAAACACAATGCTGCTTACTATCATTAAAACGGAACCTTCCACCCATGCCACTATCAATGAGTGGCACTTGCATCGAGGAAACTGAGAAACTTTCCATTCTCGGTATGAGTGTAACAAACCACCTTCTGTGGAACGAACACATATTCGATGTCGCCAAAAACGCTGCGAAATGTTTAGGTTTTCTCCGAAGATGCAAGAAATTCTTCTCATCTTCTGATCTAGCTGTAATCTATAAAGCTTACATTCGACCAAAACTTGAATACAATTGTCACATCTGGGCAGGTGCTCCGATAACGTATTTGAGTTTCTTGGACAGAATACAAAAACGTGCTTTCAAAATGATAGATCGATAACTGAGACAATTGCGTCCCTAGACCACCGACGTAATGTGTCATGTCTCTCCTTGTTTTATCGCTATTTTTATAAACAATGTTCAGATGAAATAGCTAGTTGCATTCCTCCCCTGAAAAAATTTAACCGTAATACTCGCGCTTCTAGGAATGCTCATCAGTTTACCCTTGAGCCCAACTTCGGACGTACCGTCAAATACAGAGATTCTTTGTTTAGCCGCACCACACGAATGTGGAATATATTACCCGCCTCTGTTTTTCCCTGCCATTTTAATGTCCAGAGCTTTAAAACTAATGTGCATCGGTTTCTCCTTTTAAATCCCTCCCTATTTTCCTGAAGCTCGCACTGTGTTTAACATATTAAGGGTATTTAACTCCCTTTAGTGCGCGTTAATTAAAAAAAAAAAAAAAAAAAAGAGAACGTTATAAAACCTATTACTACATATCCAATTTAAAAAAGTCCATTTTGGCGTTTACGACAAAACAACTCTCGGGCGACGATTTGGAGGTTTAATGTGACATAAAATAAAAACACACTTAAAGTGCAAAATAGGAAAAATGTAAACAAAAAAATACCCATGGCAAGCCTGACAAAGTAGATTAAAAGTGAATGATAGGTAGTTTGTTGTTTATTTTATTTTTCCGTCTGAATCGTTTTCGTTGCTGCTAGGATTTCTTAGTACTAAAACTTATGTTTCAGTAACAGAATGTACATTTTATTATAAACTAGCATATTTCTCTGTTGCACCAAAATTGTTAAATGGTTGAAAGGGATTGTTTTATAACAATAAGTTTCTATTTTGTTCAAGTTATATGTTTAATAACATGAAAGTTTTAATTTGAAATTCTTTTGTTTTAGTGTGGTTTCATGCAACAAGCGCCATTTTAACTTCCATAAAAATTCGAATTTGATTTAATATGATGAATTTAAAATGATTTTTCATAAATTCTTATTACCGTTTCCTATTAAATTTCAGTGGAAAAGGGTGTATATTCCATTTTCTAACATCTGCCAAATTAAAACCCAGCTGTGCTATTCGGGAAATGAAAACCATGAATTCCTGAGGTAATTTTAAGTCGAAAAACTTAAGTGGTAATTTTCTCGTTTTCGTCTCGTCTCGTTTTTCGAGTTACCACGGTTTTTATGATTTTTGCTCTCTTG
Organism: Episyrphus balteatus; assembly: GCF_945859705.1. Classification (NCBI taxonomy): domain Eukaryota; kingdom Metazoa; phylum Arthropoda; class Insecta; order Diptera; family Syrphidae; genus Episyrphus; species Episyrphus balteatus. The sequence continues at coordinate 56,713,840 of NC_079134.1, read as the reverse complement.
TCCTTTAACTGGCCTTATCTTTGCCAAACGACGTTTGATTTAAAAGATTTTTTTTACAACCAATCAAGAATTTATTACAGTTTAAGTTTGTCTCAAAACTTTTTTTTCTGCGGCCAACCGTTTCTCCACAATTTTGCATCGAACACAATTTTCTTCGTTTTTTAAGTTGTTTTTTACACTTTCATATCATTTAAGTCAAAAAAACACGTTAATGAGTATTGATTTTTTGTGCTTTTTATTAAAGCCCAGTTTATTTTTATAAAACAAATAAGTTTTATTTCATAAAAAAGGCTACTGAAAGTAATTAAAATAAATAAACAAACTGAGTGAATTAAAAAAAAAATAATTTTTAAATAAAAAATTAATTTAAACGAATTAAAAACTTTTTCTGAGCTTTATCTATTTGTTCTTTTCTTAACCACAATAGCTCAGAAAAACATTGATGTTATCTCAAAAACCACTAAAAAAAGAGCAAAACACAATATAGAGAGTTACTATCCCTTTTAAAAGGTTTGAGACAGTCATAGGAAAAAAACCGTTATTTTAAAAACTGTCCATTTTTCGACTTTCTGCCCATGTCGACTTTTGATCAAGGGCTTCAAGAGAATAATATACTAAGATTTCAGACAATTTCATCGAGGGCCACTTCCCAGTATTATGCAAGAAGAGAGCAGAGTGTTCATGATAAGTTTGACATTATGGGTTTAAATTTTGCATTATGAGTTTCACTTTTGTTGCCGGTCAAAGCTTTAGCACCACTACAAGAGTATGTGGTACAAACACTGGTTAGTAGTGTGAGCAGGAAGAGCTAACCAAAATAAAATGTTCAACACGAAAAAAATTTCCCATCGAATAAGTAAAAATTTATGCAATTAGATCGAATTTTGAACGGGTACAGTTAATACAGCTTTTAACAATACTGACACAGGTCAAAACAGACGTGCAGTTTTTTCCCTGCAGCAAAATAAAATAACAAGGGCTCTTATGGGAGAAAAATCTGCATGCAGCGCAGAGCTGCAACCTGTCTCTATTTCTAAATTTAATGCCAAGTTTCAACAAAAATACAAAATACTTGCTATTTGGCATTACTGATATTGCCAGTTGACACAATCTATCACTCAAAAATTCAAATAACGTTCGTTTTGATTTTCTTAAAATGGAAGAACTAATTGAATTCATAAAAAAAAACTTAACCATCTTGTTTTGTTTTATAAATTCAATTATTTCTTCCATTTTAACCGCCTTTTTTGACAGAAATCGGCATCAATAATTTAAAAAGTGATGCACATGTATTTTGGGTTGAGCGCTGCATGCAGCGGTGCGTGCAGATGTGCCGCACATCTCTTTTAGCCATTATAGTGTGAGGGGGTCGCCAAAATATTTTTCTTTCAAGGCGGTCGCGAACTCAAAAAGTTTGAAAAACCCTGATATAGAAATTTGTAAAAGTTCGGGGCGCCTTCGGTGCCCCTGAATTCTTTCACCCCTGGGCGACGGCCCATCCAGCCCCCCCTAAAACCGGTCCTGGTTAGTACTCAAATCGGTACCGAGTGATTTCTTCACAAAAGTACTAAGCCCTAGTACTGTCAAATTGGTACCGAGTATTAGTTAGGACTCGGTATTTGTTAGGATCTCAAAATCGGTAGTCTAACGTGTAGTACTCGAATAAAAACAATGGATTTCAATCGCTTTAAGAGAAATCTGCAAGATTTATTAATTTCTTGGGTGTTGACAAGTGCTTTTTTGTGATTTGAATGATTTTTAAAAATTTACTAAAAATACCCGAAATGACAAGTACAATGTCGGAACGGGAAGAATGGACAAAAGAAGACTTCTTGATGTAGGGTATGGTTTGTTTCGCTTTTCTTATTTCGGTTTTGGTTGTTTCGTCTAAGTCAATTCGCTATTTTATTGTTACGTATTTTTGTTGTTTCGTATTTTTGTTGTTTTGTTTTTTATTTATTTCGTTTTTTCTTATTTCGATAAACTTTTACTCCGTTTTCTTATGACTTAAGGCCCCAGCCCATAGAATCCGTTGCGTCCGTTCCGTCGAAGTTTTTGACTGACAGCTCGATAAAATACACACGTTCTTATGGGAAGCGACCCATAAGCGACGGATCGGACGGAGACGGACGGTTTCGACGGAAGAAGTTGCCCAACTTTCTACTTTTTCATCCGTCGTATGGTTTGACATTGGTTGTCAACAATAGATCTGTTCATTTTTCTGTTTGAGAGTGCACACCGGGGAATTTCAGAACTAAATGAACTGCGTTCTTTTCTTCTCCGATTTTATGAGTTGTGAAATTTCAGTATTCATTAGTGAATTAATTGTAATAAAAGTAACATTTAACTCCCTATTTTATTTCTGAATTTAATTAGATATGTGAATTCACCATGAATACCCTTAAAATGTTAAAACAAAAATATTTAAACCTTTTGTTTTAAGGAATATATTATATGAAGAGCTTGTGCAAATTTAAACGTAAAGCCTATAGTACTCAGCTGAAGTGAAACGAAAAATTTTTAAGTCTCTAGAGTCAACAGCGAACATTTTAACGAAAAAATAACATCGGATATTATAGCAAAGTAAAAATTATAAAAGTACAAAACAAAAAATTCGAGAAAAAACATCAGAAAATAACTTTGGGAGCAAAAACAAAACAAATTTAACTCTTAAAAGTTGTTTACATCAGAAAATATCAGAAATTCTCTTTTATTTTACAAAAAAAGAGCAACGATAATTCTTAAAAATTGTTTCAGAACTTCCTAAGAGCACATTCAGCGAAAAAAAATCGAACACACCTAGGAATTTGAAGTGAGCTGGCAAAAAGCAATCCGTCGTACGACGGTGACGACGTACGGGTCACCCCTTTCTGTCCCAAACTTCAACTTCAACGGATGGATTGATGGAACGGACGCAACGGATTCTATGGGCTGGGGCCTTTAGTTTTTAGTTTATTTTGTTATTGATTACTTCATTTTTTCATTATTTAGTTTTGGAATTAAGTCGCCTTTAGTTCACTTGGACTTTAATTAATTCGCCACCATTTGTTTCGCCCATTTTTTTGTGGATGTTAATAGCCTAAGGGCGTTAAAATTCGCGCGAATTTTAACGCCCTTTGTTTATTAACATCCAAAAAAAAAAAGGCGAAACAAATTTTGGCGAATAATTCGCGTCATTTTGAGTGCCTGTTAATTTTTAAAATGCTCAAAAAAGAAAAAAAAAACAACGAATTCGTTACAATTTAAGGTAACAGATCTCTTATATTATAAGGATTTGCTTATCTTTAATCCAAAAGTCTTCAAAACCCAAAACAATCCACAAAACTGAATACGGAATAACCAGATGCCAAAATAAACTAAAAGCGAAATGAACCTTGACGAAACAACTCATTGGACTTGTAATGAAAATTCAAAATAAATAAAAATCAAAAAGACACAAGGCGAAGTTATTGTTGGGCGAAGTGATCGAAATACGAAGTAAACGAAAATCCAAATAAAGGATGGCGAACTAATAAAAAAAAACTGTGTCAGAAACGAAATAACAGAAATCGAAGTAAAAAAGGCTAAACAATACGAAGTAGTAAGTTAGCAACTGTTATAATAATATTGGTTGACAGATGAAAAACCGGTATAACTTTTTTCAGAGACGTCAAATTGCCTTGATTTTAGATTTTTTGGAATCAACATTAAAAAGTTCCTTGACATCGGGCACGTTCAGGAAATATTAGAGGCTAGATATTTAGGCAACGTCATTTTCTGAACGGAAATTTGAGTAAATTGACTAAATTAGTTTGGATGCGATGCTATTGTCAAATTTCGAAATTTATTTAAGAATTTTACCGGTTGCATGGGTAAGACACCAAATTTCACTTAACTGTAATGAATAAATAAAATTAATTATAACCGATAATGCACTTTTTAGTTGTTTTTCACACAAATAAATGTAATTTTTCTAAATTAATTCTTTAATTAAAAACAATCTGCTGTCATGTTGATAAAAAAAACTTTCCTAAACTTTTAGGGAAAATTTTCTTGCCTAACTTTCCAGTCAGCTTTCCAATAAAATTACCTAAATTGGAAGGATTTTTTTTGACAGCTGACCAATCAGAGACCGAGAAATTACCTAAATATTTAGTCCCTAACGTTTCTGAACCTGCCCATCGTGTATCATATGTGTATACAGGGTGATTCAGGAGTAATGCGCCAAAAAGCTAAAAAAAAAATTTTGAACTAATTTTTCTCAAAATTTTATGTAATTAAGTACTAATTTAGTTTCTTAAATTCGATCTGGTTTTCTGATTTTGTTTAAAAACAAATGAGAGCATTTGTTTTTAAACAAAATCAGAAAACCAGATGCAAAAATATCGTTTTTGAGAAATAAAAATAAAACCAACACAACTTTTTTCTAAGAAAAACCCTTTTTTTGATTTTAGGTGGAAGGACCTTTAGGTAAATTGATTTGTAAATCTTAAACCCTTTTTTAATTATTTTTTTTTAACCCGGGAGTTTATTAGGGTACAATAAAGTTACATAGTATTATATGAACATGGATTAGTCCTTTTTTCATTGATAAAGCCTGAAAGACCACTGACCTGTAATTTTTTCTTATTACGACCCCATGGGGTCGCTCGCTGCCGATAGCTTCTACCTGATAGGGCGTTAGGTCAATAAAACCGCAACTTTTCATTAATGAAAAACAAAAAATTTGGGACCCAAAGATAAATAAAAGCCCACACAGTTTGGTTAAGTAACTATTTCCAGTTTAAATTTTTACTCATCAACACGATGTACAGATACTCTTGGGAAGAATTAGCGGACATTCACTTCTGCTATGGTTTAGCTAATGGTCGAGATCGAGAAGCCGAAAGACTCTATGCTGAAAGATTTCCCAACAGGAGGTGTCCTAGTCGTGGGACCTTTTCCAGAACCCACCGAATACTGAGAGAGTACGGAGTGCTAGAACGTCGAAGAAGCGAAAGACCACTTACCGAGGAATCAGTTGCCGCACCAATCCACACATAAAAAAACAAAACAAATCTCAACACCGTTTTAGTTGTAATGTGTGGCTTGGTATAGTTGGAAGAAAAGTGATTGGACCCAGGTTCCTGAATTCTAGTATAAATGGAGAAACATATCTACAGTTCCTACGAGACCTTTTACCGGATTTGATAGACAACGTTCCATTGGCCATAGCAGATGATTTGCACAGCACACTATAGCTTACCGGTAAGAAACTGGATGGATGATCATTTTACTGACCGTTGGGTAGGAAGAAGGGGACCCACGGAATGGCCACCTAGATCACCAGATTTAACTCCCCTAGACTTTTATGCATGGGGATTCATGAAGAATTACGTTAACGAAGTGGAAATAGGATCTATGGAGCAGCTGAAACAACGGATTGAAGTCGCTGGAGTCAAATTGCAGGAAAATTTATCAACCATAAACTTATGTAGCGCCATTAGAAGGAGATATAACCTTTGCCTTTTAAAGAATGGAGATCATATCGAAATTTTTTTATTTTTGAAATTGCGGTTTGTTTGTCTTATTGCCCTAACAGGTAGAAACTATCGGCAGCAGCGAGCGACCCCATGGGGTCGTAATAAGAAAAAAATTACAGGTCAGTGGTCTTTCAGGCTTTATCAATGAAAAAAGGACTAATCCATGTTCATATAATACTATGTAACTTTATTGTACCCTCATAATCTTCCGGGTTAAAAAAAAAATAATTAAAAAGGGGTTAAAGTTTTATAAATCAATTTACCTACAAGTCCTTCCACGTAAAATCAAAAAAAAAAGGTTTTTCTTAGAAAAAAGTTGTGTTGGTTTTATTTTTATTTCTAAAAAACGACAAGATATTTTTGCATCTGGTTTTCTGTTTTTGTTTAAAAACATATGAGAGCATCGAATTTAAGAAACTTAATTAGTACTTATGTAATTACATAAAATTTTGAGAAAAACTAGTTCAAACATTTTTTTTCCATTTTTTTTTCCAAAATTTTGACTTTGGAAATTAATTTTTCAAAAACTATTTCAAAAAACAGCTTTTTTTAAATACCAAATGAAAGACGAGGTATTTGGCTTTACAAAAAAGTATAACACATTGTTGTAGGTATAAACGTTTATTTTTAATATTTTTTTTTCCAAATTAAGTCAATTTTTTAGAAAATCGCCCCTCCCGGCTAAACGGGGCGGAATAGACCCCCCCCTCCCGTACTATTTTTTTCTTTTCTCGACCTAACCTACACGCTATAGCTTTTTGGTGCATTACTCCTGAATCACCCTGTATAATACCATCGTCTTTTTTTGCTAATTTTGAAAACCCCCATTTCGCGCTGTGACCTTGAAAATCGCGACTTGCGGACATGAGATTTTTCTAGACTTTTGATTTGAGGTATGTTATAGAATGCCATTCATTACGAGGTTAAACCCTTATTTGACTTGAATATCAAGAAAGATGGTGAATAGACGCTCTGCATTTCCATTTCTCAAGGGCCGACAATGCTGGCGGCTTTTACGAGTAAAGTTACACTCATACCTGATATATCCCTAGAGCTGGCAATCAATTTCAAACGTCCAGAAAACATTGCAATAACAATTCAGTTTTTGAATTCTGTATGCTTTATGGCAGGCATGTCATGCGGCTCACAACGAATAACTTTGCGGCCCAGTCCACATTTTTATTAATTTTCAGTTTAAGATTTAGATTTTATGTTCACAGCTTTCGACACACATGCACCTCCTTTTTTTCCTAATCAACAAATAAATATGGGACAAAACCAAAAAAAATAACAAATTTTATAAGATCTCGTGGGTTAAATCAGGGTAAGTTATGTGATTTCTTAAAGGGAACTAGGAAGCGAATATTCTGAGTTAAAATAGCAACGATTCAAGGGCTTGGGAATTTTTTAGTTTTAATGATAAAAATCTTTAAACCAGCATGTCTTGCTATCTAAAATGGTTGCAGAGTTTCTAATCCATGATGTAGCAAAAAATGTATCTGAGTTAAACTCAAAACTGCGAGGAAAATTCATAATATAACAAATATGTGAACAAATGCAACATTCAAATGCAAACGTGCATTCAAATGCAACCTAGCTCTTTTGGAACATCAGAAGATAAACTAGGATTTGACGTATCAAAAATACTACGCAAAAAATGTATACTATAAAATTGAATATTTCTTGAAAGACAAGTTCGCTTGATTTTTTTCGATTTGTTCCATAAACATAGAGTTAATGCCGAATCATGTGAAAATGGAGGAAAGCGATTTCTAATTTGCCTCCAAAGTAAGTTCCAAATTCGATGAAAAGCCCGATTTTATAAGTATTTTTGTGCACTTGAAAACTGCCATGTAAAATCGTTTGCCAACTTCCGTCATTAAGAGGAATGAGTTACCTATAAAATCCTGAATAACTAACTTTGGTCTGGGAAAAAAATGGTAAATGAAAAAAAAATAGTTTCACCATTTTTGCTGTTCTTTTTTACAAAATTATTTTGCATATAAAAATTGTAGCTTAACATGTTCTGCGGTCCACAAAAATTATTATCTCGCTGTTTTTGCCCCTTGTAACCATTGAGTTTGACATGCCTGCTTTATGGAATCAAAAAAAAAAAAAAATTGTTGGCACAATAGATTAGAAAAACCATGGCCTATAAAAATATAAATGGAGCCACATGTAAAAAACATTCGCTCAAAGAACGATCTTTCGAGTCCATTTTTCGGGAGGAGGGCAACAATTCTTGAATCCAAAGCTATGGTATCACAAAATTATATCTATTATTTTTACAAATAGTTATGGAGGGTATGTGTAAATTCCTCTACAAGTCGTGGTAAGAGACGTAATAACAAAAAAATTGTTACATATTTTATTGAAATGTAGATACAAAAATCTATACGCAAACTGTCTGTTTTTTTTTTTTTTGAACTGAATATGATTACCCTCCCGTTAGGCGACTGGTAGTTCATCCGTTGTTAGCCCAGATTATTGAGGAAATTCCACATTCCATTTTTGATTGTGACATTTTTTGATTTAACTTTAATTTCTTTTCTTGTTGGGTCTTCTTAAGCTTTATAATATTTCTTCAATGTTGATTTCATTAATTTAAAGTTTTTTGTCTATTTGGTTTTGTTTAATTTGGTGAAATGTCAAAATAAAATATTTCAAAACTAAAAATATTGTCAAAATGACAGTTAGACCAGATTTATACGAATTATTTCTTAGGACCGCGTTGTGAACTTAGATCAGGTCCTATAAATGTGAAGAAATGCTCAGGGGGGTCATTCCGTAATTTTGAAAACGATAATCGAATCGATGATAATCGTTTTACAGTTTGAGAATCTTTAAAGCTATTTTAAGTCAAAACTGATTCAATATTTCCTAAATAGTTTATATAAATAAAATCTTCGTATCCTTAGAAGTCGTATTAGTCTAGGTGATTTAGTAGTTGCCTCTTACTCGGGTTTTCTCAATAATCGTCAATAAATAAACGATAGCTAAATAGGTCTCGTTTTTGGAGAATTTATTCGTTTTTAGATGCTATATTTGATTTTTTAAAAGTGTTTATTAATTTATTCCAATCACCGATTAATTTGCAAACTCCACAAACAAAAAAATATTAATGATTAATTTCTACAAATAACCATAATGTAAGAGGAAATTATTTTAATATTTTTATCGAAAAACTATTCGTTTTTTAATACAAGATATAGGCGGAATGTATGTTGAACGGCGGCCGTTGTTTAAATTAATAGATTCTAATACTAAAACGAACGCTTCTTAGAATAGGCGAAAGTTTTGAAAAAATCTGTGAGAATTATTATCAAAATGGTCATATACACTTACATATGCGTTTGAGGAGACAAAGGATTTGATTTGTCTCTAAGTAGCCTTCTTAATCGTATCGTACCTATATAATTTTTGAAAATTTTCATTTTCCAAAATTAATGCGTTTAAAAGTCGAAAAATTTTGCTTTAGCTGGATCAGTATGAATTTTTTTAATGACCCAAAAGTCAAAACTTACATGTTTTTAAATCGGGCTTTAGGTCAACCTAAAGTCCGATTTAAAAACATATAAATATCAACAAAAGGTCATCACCATCAACATGTCAAAACTTACATACATTGAATACAATTTTGGAAAATGCGTAAAGTGTTTTGTTCCACATATTAAAATTATTTACTCTAACATTATGGTTATTCTTAGATATTAATCATTAATATTTTTTTTGTTAGTGGAGTTTGCAAATTAATCGGTGATTGGAAATAATTAATAAACACTTTAAAAAAATTAAATATTGCATCCAAAAACGAATAAATTCTCCAAAAACGAGACCTATTTAGCTATCGTTTATTCATTGACGATTATTGAGAAAATAAAAAAAAAAAAAAAACAATTTCAATTCCTGGAATCAAACCTCGGACACCCGAGCAAGAGGCAACTACTAAATCACCTAGACTAACACGACTTCTGAGGATACGAAAAATTTTATTTATATAAACTATTTAGGAAATATTGAATCAGAATTGACTTAAAATAGCTTTAAAGATTCTCAAACTGTAAAACGATTATCATCGATTCGATTATCGTTTTCAAAATTACGGAATGACCCCCCAGGTACTAACTTTTTGTTAGGACCGAGTACTAGTGCTAGGACCTGGTCTAGCTAGACCGAGTACTAGGCTGTCTTTGGACTCATGTGAAGAAATTGGCCGAACGGCCGATTTCTTCAAAGAGTCCTAGCGCTAATAACGGTCCTAGTCCCTAAGTTAGTACTCAAATCGGTATCAACTCATTTCTTCACTCAAGTACTAAGTCCTAGAACTGTCAATTTAGGACCGAGTACAAGTTAGGACTCGGTACTAGCTAGCTCCTCAAAATCAGCTAGGACCTGGTTATTATACCAATCGTTAGTACTCAAATTGGTACCAATTGATTTCTTCACACAAGTACTAAGCCCTAGTTCTGTCAAATTGGTACCGAGTATTAGTTAAGACTCGGTATTTGTTAGGACCTCAAAATCGGTAGTCTAGCGGTTAGTACTTGAATCAAATAAATGGATTTCATATTTTTCAAGTGATATTGCAGTTTAATAAAGTAGAAAAAACGTAAAAAAAGAATCATTTTCATTTTTTTGTTCAAATTTAGTGGACTTTGTGAATTTTAATTCCATTTGAAAATTTAAATGATCTGTTGTCCATATTACAGATTTTTTTTAATTACTTAGGTATAGGTGTTGTATCGATTGATAAGTGCGTTTTTAGTAATAATAATTAATATTTATTTTAACTATATGCCTGTAAGACCTAAGGTCTTTTAAATGCATATTCCATCCTAGAAGGAATACAAAGATAGGAAAGAATTTCTGTTGGTACAGTGAATTGAGAATACGATGATTATTATCTCATATAATCCCACGGGTGGGTGGCGTCCAAGTGGGGCTCGAACCCACACCTCCCATGTTAGCAGTCAAACACTACATCCACTGCATCATTTTCACCCGCATTTGGATTTCGAAAGTTTTGTTTTTTAACTTACCAAAAAACACGAGAATTGGACTTTTGGACAAAGCCCGCAGAAAATTTTGGGTGTATTTTTAAATTGTGCTTATGATATGTTCAAGCCTTGTAGTAGAGGCGAATTGCAAGACACTCGCTTCTGGCAACGAGGCTGTACAACCAATGAAAAGACATTACCTAAGCTAATTTGGAGGATCGCATCACAAATTAAAATATCTGTGGGAAGTTCCGTACCATAAACTTCGGAGATTTTAACTCCGATGGGGGTCAATTATGCAATAAAAACATACATAATAATACCAAATCACTAAATACTGCGTTTAAAAAGCTTTTTCTTTTATTGACACAATGAACATATATCTATACAAAATATTTTTTATTCGTTAAATTATTATGGTTTATAATGGTCCTTCTGCCTTTTTGGCAGGCTTTCGTGGCTTCATTCATATTATTGAATGATTCCTCGCCATTTCTGGCTGATTGATTCTGCATTCTTATTATTCTTGTCTTCATTCTTCACTTTTCTTCATAAATGTAAGAATTTTTATTGCTTGTAGCGTGTAGCGTGTCTACACGCCAGTTTTTACCTAGCGTGTAAACACACTACATCCCTGCCTAAGTATTTTGTTCGAAATGTACATAAAATGCATACCATTTTCCTTTTTAACTGTACGTTAAGTTTGACATGCCACCATAGCATTTCCTTATTATTCTTTCTATTCTTGATAACATCGTGGCTTTGGCAAGTTGCCTTTACTTGTGCGCTTAAATCTAAAACTTATAACTAGAAACTAAAACTTTAAACTAACTTAAGAACTAATTAATATTTTTATAAAGATTATTTTATATTTATAATTAATTATTTCGCGTACTGTGCCTACCACAGGGCACAAATTGGTGACCCCGACAGGAAAAATTCTTTTTAATAAAATCGGCACATTGTGCGTGCATATACATATGTGCTAAAGCAAAAAAGTGCATTTTGCCTATCAAGTGGCAAAACATTACAACACCACCCACAGCAGTCAATATCAATCAGCCACCACCAGACATACAAAGTCCCAGTCACATTGTCCACATCAAGGGCATTAAATTTATATGTGTATCTGCGAGACAATCGCCAAGAATTGTCGCATATAGTACATAACATATAACTATATGTATATACCTACATCAAGAACTTAGCGCAATCACCTCATCACTCGTTCAAATTAAAAAAAAAATCGTCATCATCGCCAGCTTCTGCACTTTGTTGAATTTGACATATTTGTGGTATAACAAATTCTCAATATCCACACGCCACTCAAGATCGAGCAACAACAACACAACAGCAATCACCTCAGCAACCACCAAAATCCGGCCGATGATTGTCTATGGATGCCCGGTGTGGTTCAACGTTGCTCCATCTCAAATGGAAAAGTTTCGGGTGTTTGAGAGGCAGTGTCTTAGACGCTGCCTTGGTCTGCACAGAACACCCGAATCTGATGACACGCATTACTATTCCAATGAGGTTTTATTCAATAGGGCCAACATAAATAGAATTGATAACTTTATGCTGAAGCTTGTTCGTGGCCACGTTTCAAGAGCGATGGCCTCCTCAAACAGCTACATTTTTGGGGCTTACTACCCTAACGACGAATACTTCAAGAGTGTGTGTTTAAGCGGCTATATTTCGCCTGAGGCATTCCTCTATTTAGATAGTCGGGGGCTTGTACAGGATAGATTGGCAGTTCCGCTAATCTACCACGTCGGGCGAAGAACCGTGGACAGGCGACTGCTGTATGACAGGGACATCCTCGCATTAGGCGGAGAAGGGCGTCTTCGGTTCAGTAGGACTGTGTCCGATCGGGACCGAAGAGATAGGGTAAAACAGGAGAACCAGTTTTGGTGGCTTAGTAATTTGTAGTTTGAATTGATATGATAAAGTGGTCTTTGTTTTTATGCCTTGGCCGGCTTACATAGTTTTAGGTGTTTAGTTTTAAGAAGGGACAGTCGAGTATTGAAATATTAGTATAAAAATAGTTATAAGGCCGATTGGCATTAGTATTAAGAAAATTGAATTATAACTTAGAGTGCCTGTGTAGGGCCAGTAAGTTAGTTGTAAGTAATTGATAAGTAGGCTAGTTTTTATGAATTTTTGTCTAGCTTTAAGATAGTTTTAAGTTGATGAAAAATAAAATGAATTGAAAATTGAAAAAAAAAAATTGACCATCGATAGCCTAGTGGAAGTGTCACACACCCGACACGCCATAGGTTCCCGGTTCAAATCTCCACCGCGGCATACATTTTTTAAATTTAAATTCCACAATTACCCATAGCGCAGCGGCGCACTGTTGTCCAAAATGACTTATCTCGTTGCAAAAATCATAACTTTTGAACGGATTGAGTTAGCGGTACAATTTTTTTTTTTATTTGAAGGAAATTTCTAGGGCTGTTATACCAATGAATTTCAATAAAATTATTTCACAGGGTGTTTCGGAATCATCGGCCAAAAACAGATTTTCTTAAAAAACGGAATTTACAGAAAAAACAATTGAAGTTAAACTTTAAAAATTGTCTTTAATTTTGGAAATTTTGGTAAAAACAAAATGATGACCCCCTAAGTGTTTATAGGGTGTTCTAAAATAAAATTCATCACAACAGTGGATGCTAAAATTTGGCAAAGAATTTTTTTTTTTGCTTTAATCGGTTAATAATAATGGTTTATACATTTTTAAGTGACATATTTTATGTGAAACAGTAAAGGGAAAAAATAAACGGACCAAAAAATTTAAAAAAAAATCAAGTATAATTGAAAACATATGTATAGGTATAAATGTATAAAATAAAAATATATACATAAAATATCTTAAACAATAATTATAAATTTTCAGTAAAAAGTTCACTGCCATCATCATCACTTTTAATAATGTGGGATCTGGCGTGTCTTAAAGATGAAACAAGTGGATCTGATGATATGGATAGCATATTAAATAAATCTTCATTTTGTCGTTTCCTTGAAACCTTGCAAGTATTAGAGTATCGATATCGCTTGTAATCTTTATTCCTTGCTTCCTGTGCTTCCTCTGAAAGTTCCCCTATTGGTAGAACTTGATGGCTAATTAGTTCTCCACCGTGGTCCAGAATCTTGTGAAGTGTTGGGGTCAAGATTTTGTGACTATATTTGGATTTTAAAAGATCCGAAGTGCTTTTTGTATACTCGTTAAATTTATCTATATTTATAGATTCCATAGATGATAGTGCATTCAAAATCACTTGCAGTTTCTTCAAAAGTTCTTCGTCTACACGGGTTATAGCTGATGTAACTCCTGGATTTTCGAAAAATCTTCTTGAAGTGTTTCCATCATTTGTATTACCGAATCCTTGTTTTGGGGTATCAATAATTAACCCAAGCTGCTCCCTAAATTCCTTTTGTATCTCCAGTTTTCTTCTTTTTTCGGCTTCCTTCTTGTCGGTGGCCTCGTTTTCTTGGTTAAGTCCATATGCTAGTTTAAGTACAAAGTCCATGCATCTTATTCTAGCGTGTAAAGGCGAAATTCCAAACTCGTAGTTTCTTTCATCTGCTTCAGCTAAATCGTCTGCTTCTTTTTGAAAATTTTTTTGGGTTCTTTTGCAGATTGGACATGATAGTGTAGATTTCGTGCTTGTTAGTTCATTCAAAACTTTTCCATCTATCATAGTCAGAAAGAATTCATGTCGAACCATCACATTTTTTTCTTCATTAAGTGTGATTACAGTTACAGTGGAACTAGTGATGCCATAAACATGTTCGCGTCAGATACTACATCACCATCTTCTGAAACTATTCTTTGTTTGTATGCACTTTGCCCAGAAGATCCATCGCATCCCCATTTACTTAACAAATTTAATTGTGTTGGTAGTATTTGTAGTTCCCTGTTGTCTAGGCTGTTTATTATCCTCTTTGCTGTATGGTCCACCAAATCTTGAAGATTCACTTCAACAGAAGTTTCTGTTATTATAAGGTTTGATGGAGTGGCCTCTATCTTAGCTTCCATTAACACATTATAACTTGGAAATACGTCAACGTTATGGCTTCGCAATGATTTTCTCATCAATTTGTATTTTTCCTTAGAAAGTCCCATATCCAAGAACAAGGCAAGTGCAGTCGGACCATCATATTTTATTGGATCCCTTTGAGGTGTAGGAATACTCGCTTTAATCCGCTGCACTCTTAAAGGGCTAGCACTCAGAACTGCTTTTGTGATGTCCGCTTTTGCCTTATTACTATCCTTGTTATATTTCATACTTAGAGCTATTGACACATTTTCCGTCGAAATATTGCTCGTAGTTTCGAGTAGTTTCCTCCTTTTGGTGTATTCCGAACATGCCTGTAAGGATTTCGAAGGCCTTCCTCTTGATGTACTTGGCACGGGACTGTCTTCAATTTCATCCTCTTGTATAGTAAATGTTCTGTTCAAAAATTCTTCATTTTTAGTGAGAAATCTTTCATTGTGTCTACTACTTTGTATCCATTTTTGCTTAAATATCGCATATAACTTTTGAAGTTTCTTTTTAGTTTCTTCATTAACACTAATTTCTGAGTATTGATTCTGAAACAATTGCACAAATTCTTCAGAATTCGAAGCATTGTGAAAATGTTCCAAAAAGACTTTGTTTAAAATATTCATATTCAAATTTAATTAACACGATCCGGTCTTTAGTCAAACGTTTTGAAAACTAATGAAGTTTATCCATAGTCAGAGTTAATATAACAGTAAAACATGCACATGCACAAGGATTATTTTACAGGTAAAATTTAATCTACCCAAAATACATTACTTATTAGCTCTTTTATTGGGTTAGTGAGAGAACTTACTATTTCTCTCTACCTGTTTTATTGGACCATAAAATAAGGATCTATAATTAAACATATCCTTCAACCCTTAATATAATTAGTAGGTAATAAAAAAATTAATCTCTTACTTTTGGGAAGAACCTAGCTTAAGATTTATAATAGGTAATCCTTTTGGCTTAGTAATAGCAGGAATCTACTTAAATAGGAAAATGAAAGTAGCAGATTATAAAAATTGGTAGATATGGTAAAAAATTTTGCAAAAACTATATAAATTTATATTCGTAATAAAATCCAAAATAATTTTTTTTTTCTTAGCCTTTTAAATTAAAAATTAAAATTTCATCCGTTTTCTGGTTTTTACAAGTATCATACAATGTGTGGCTTTTTCGACAACCTTATGAATGACTTTTTTATTCATTATTACTATCATTATAAAAATAAAGTAAGAAAACGTTATGTTTACGACGCATTCTTCGAAAAAAACTGACATCAAAGTCAAAAATTATCACGGACAAGAACAACGGACATCAATCAAAAAATAATATCTGACCAATAACAAAAGATAAAAGAAAATTGTAAACGCAGTTACAATGAATAATATTTCTTCTAAAAATTAAAACCTTAAAATCGTTGTTGGCATTACTATTAACAGAGAACTAAGCGTTTACGTGGGTCAAGGTATGCCAAAGTAAGCGTTTTTTCAAGCCTTTTTTTTTCAAAGTACAAAATCTCGGCAGTGCGCAAGCATGCGCAGCTAAATATTTTTATTTTGGATCAACAATTGGTTGGTACACATACCCTATTCGGCTTAATGGATGGAACCGAATGGATTTTTAACGGTACCTGCCATAAAACCGTTTTTTTTTTTCAAATCCGATATTCTCCGAAACGGCTTATTCGATTTCAACGAAACTTTTTGTGAAGAAGCACTTATATAACTCAAATATAAGCCAAAAATAAAATTTAAAAAAAAATAAATTTTGGATTTTTAAAAAAAGTTTGAAATTTTTTTTTGAAAAATTAAATTTTCGAAAACGGGACATTGTATTTTTTTGAAATTTTGTTTTTAAATGTGGATTAGTGATTTCTACAAAATGGCATACCAATTTTAATTTTAACTTTTTTTTTAAAGAAAATCTGTTTTTGGCCGATGATTCCGAAACACCCTGTGAAATAATTTTATTGAAATTCATTGGTATAACAGCCCTAGAAATTTCCTTCAAATAAAAAAAAAAATTGTACCGCTAACTCAATCCGTTCAAAAGTTATGATTTTTGCAACGAGATAAGTCATTTTGGACAACAGTGCGGCGCCAAGGCGGCCACCTCAAACAAAACACAAACCCATTAAATAACACCGCCGTGACTTCAAACGAATTCAAGGGCATACATCCCATCCAAAATTTTCACACGCCGTGGTCCACCAATACCTACTCTAGGTGAATATCGATTTAGGAATTAAGTTCGCAAACACTTGTTAACTCTTGATAAAGAGTTTTCTGCCCCTAAAGAAGTTTTTCATTGCAATAAATGCCATCTATTACTCTTTTTCCTAATTATAAAAAGTTGCCATTTTTCATGGAATGCCCCTTTTATCAGTTTTTAGGGATATTTTATTATGGCATCCACCCAAGTGATCTGCTTCAACTGATTTTTCGCTTTTTTACTTTTTGACGATATCATACTCACTTGACGTTGCAATTTAAAACATCCCAAAGTGATAACATTTTGTTTTATTTCGGCTTGAAAATGTTCTAACTCAGTAACGAATTTTATGAATATAGTGCGTTTTTTTCGTTATTCAATTAAGGGCTTATTCCAAGGAATAAAAGTTTTTTTTTATATTGACATTTATTCTTCTGATAGTCTAAGTCAGCTATTACATGAAGCCTCAAGAGGCGCGCCTCTTTTCAAAACTAATGAGTGCAAAAGAGAAAGAAGATCAAACAAAAAATTATCCGACCGGAGAGTCGTGTGCCAAAATTCTGAGACTCTTTTTTGACGTTTCTTTTTCCACTCTTTCTTTTTTCAACATTCCCTTTCATTCTTTTTGCTTCTTGGTGGAATACAACAACAATAATACTTAAATCAAAAGAGAAATGTCAAATTTGAGTCTTTGACTCAAGAGGCATCGTGTAATAGTACGCGCCTCACAGAATGATTATCAAAAGAAAATTCGAAAAAAGAGTCAAGCCTCTTGAGGCTTCATGTAATAGCTGACTAACTGACGATTGAAAAAACAGGGCTAAATAATTTATACAATTCATAAAGCTAACAACTTTGTTTCTCACTGGAAATAATTTGACGCTTAAAACCGTTGCCTCAACACCGAGAATCGAAATCCTTGAACAATCCGGTTAGTTTTGCACAAACGAAAATCTGACTTTCCTTTACTTTTCAATTTTTAATGTATTAAAGAATATTATTTTGTGTTCAAATTCCTTAACTGATATATTAACGATCTAGAAAAAATATTTAAACAATATTTTGCTCCAGTTTTGTGTTATAAAATTTCAATTGATGAAAATGACAAAAAAATCCGGAATGTTTTTAGCAGCACTGTAGGTGACTGATCTACTTTTATTTTCCTCATACAAACATGTCTCACCATATTAATCATAACACAAGTCTACAAGATTTTTGGTGCCGAGACTAAGATATACTTTTCTATGGGTTTTTGATGTGCTGAACTCGAATCTTAAATCAGAAATATCCTATCAGCTCCCGTTTTTTAAATATTACCGTTAGAAGATGCAAAAAACGGTTTTTGACTACTTTTGAGGCTATGCTTTTAGGTATGTGAAGACATTTTTTTAAAGAAATTTTTCTGTAAGAACTATTTTCCTTCTTTCAAGCTCTTTTTAAATCTTTTCGATATTTTTTTTAATGTTCGAGATATCTTCTATTGTTTGGCTTATTGTAATATTACGTTTTAATCCCCTTTTTGATAAATTAAGCCAAACTCACTTCATTTGAAGATATCTCCGGTAGTAAAAATAGATACTGAAAAGATTTAAACATTTCTTAGGTTAGGTAGCAGTGGTTGTCAGGCAAGTTACCCGACACACTTAGACCCTTATGGATCCATTGTCATACCACAAATGATTAGCAAGTTGGAGCTCACTAGCCGAATCACTCGGAGCGACTTTTGACGTCCGTTTTCACTAGATCGCTAGTGTATTCATAGAAGAATTCTCCTAGATGGAGTTTTCTTTACTAGAGAGAGCAGGGCAGGTGCACAGAAGATGTTGAACAGTTTCATCTTCTTCTTCATCCAAGCAACTTCTGCAGAAATTGTTAGAGAAAACGCCCATTCTTTTTGCGTGTGTAAGAACACCTATGGTGGAGCTAATATGCATTCTGTTTAAATTCAACAAACCCTTTGAACGTTTCAAGTCTATACAAGGCCATATTTGTTTAGTAGCTAGGCAAGTATTACTCTGAGTTCATCTGAGGTTGGTTTTCTTTAAAGCGTCCTGCTTTAGCATAAGTTTGCATGTAGCGATAGGTGTTCCTATATTGTTCCTTTCTGGTTGTAGAGGAGTGATTGTTTCTTGTTTGGCAAGTTCGTCTGCCCTGCAATTGCCTGGAATGTCTCTATGTCCCGGCACCCATACGAGGTGATTGTTAAACTGCTCAGACATCTCCCTTAAAGATGTCTGACAGTCGAGGACCGTGATTGAATTTGTAGTGACAGAGGCAAGAGATTTAATAGCTGCTTGGCTGTCCGAGAAGATCCGAATATCCGTGTTGGATATTACGTTTCCTCTGAGCCAAGAGAGAACCTCCTTAATCTCCAGAATTTCTGCTTGGAACACTCTACATTGGTCTGGTAGGCGGAAGAAAAGACTGAGATTCAGTTTTTCCGAGAATATACCACTTCCTACTCCTTCGTTGGTTTTTGAACCATCAGTATAGAAGTGTAAAGAGTCATTGTCCAGAGTGCTAAGGTCCTCCCATACAGTTCTGGAGGGAATAGAGTTCTGGAAATTATTATCGAACATCAATTGAGGTGTGGTATGGTCTAAACGATCCGGAATGAATCCGAAGTTGTTTAGAATGTTAGTGCGGCCAATATGATTACTGATCCACTGAAGGGTTGCTTTTGGACGAGTAGCTGAGCTTGCTGCTACTTAATTGCTGAAAATGTCTAGGGGTGTGAGATTTAGTAGTATGTCGAGGTCATCAGAAGGGGTTGACCTTAGCGCACCGCTTATGCACATACTAGCTGACCTTTGGACTTTGATAAGCTCGTTTAAGTTTATCGCTTTGTCCAGTGCAGTCCACCAAACTACCATCCCGTATGTAAGTATTGGTCTTATGACCGATATGTATAGCCAATGTGCAATGTTAGGAGAAAAGCCCCATTTGCCACCAATGGCTTTGTTGCATGAAAAGAGTGCCACATTGGCTTTCTTAACCCTTTCTTCAATATTGAGCTTCCAGGTTAGTTTTTTTTATCAAAAATGAGTCTAATAAATAAATAAATAAATAAATAAATAAATAAATAAATAAATAAATAAATAAATAAAGATATTTAGCTTGATCGGATAGAGTAAGTGTTACATCTTTAATTGTAGGGAGTTTGAAGTCTGGAATCTTGTATTTCCTCGTGAAGAGGACAAGTTCCGTTTTGTGGGAATTAATATCCAATCCACATCCTCTAGCCCAGTGAATTAGCTTGTTTAAAGCTGTTTGTAGCAGTTCTGCAAGTGTCTGTGGGTGTTTGCCCGAAACGGCAATTGCCACGTCATCCGCGTAAGCTATAACCTTAAAACCTTATCCTTCTAGGTCTAGCAGCAGTTCATAGACTACCAAGTTCCATAGGAGAGGTGATAAGACCCCTCCCTGAAGGGTTTCTCTGTTGGCTGCTCTGCGAGTTTTGAAGTTCCCATTTCTGAACTAATATTCCTGCTGCTAAGCATGATGCCTATCATGTTCTTAATCGGGTCTTCTATTTTGAGATTGTCTAGAGCATTGATGATTGGTGAGTTCTTGACATTATTAAACGCACCCTCTTTGTCTAAAAAAGCGACAAGAGTGTACTCTTTGTAGTGTAGGGAATATTCAATGGTGCTAACCAAAGAATGGAGAGCTGTTTCCACCGATTTCCCCTTAGTGTAAGTATGTTGTGCCTTAGAGATCAGACATGGTTCTATTTCCTGTCTTAGATGGATATCTGTTGTAATGAATTACCGAACTACTTTTAAGATAAAAGTCTGAACACACTACCTACTACTGCAAAGGTAGAAATGTGAACTGACCTTTGATAATTAAGAAACTACCTACCCTCTGAACACATCCCAAAATATCCCACTAGACTGGAAGTATGAAGCACCCCTCCCCTTCAAGCAAACAAGTCCGACCTCGGTCCGAATCCGCTACGCCTCAGGCGGATTGCATATGTATTTGTGTGGTGAAAATCTCCACTCCAAGAAAATGGAGCTGAAGTCGTATCCAAGTCGGAGTTGCGTTTTTTTTTTGTGCCCTTGTCTTTCCTACGTTCCTTTTTCCTCTTCACTCTTTTTCACCACGCTTCTCCTTCAACTTTGTGTTCATACACAAAAAGTTGCAAGTGTGTGAGTGCAACTCCGTTTTTCTCTGTGGGAGGTCGGAGTGTCTTTTCTGAACTCCGTTTTCTTGCTTGAAGGGTCCTGGAAAGGAAGTTTCGAGAAGCAAAGACGAGAACCTTCGAAGACATTCTCGAATCTCGAAATTCTCGACATTCTCGACATTCTCGAATCTCGAAATTCCGGTATAAAAGGGCGGCGTAGACACCGACCGGAGACAGTTTAATCTTGAAAGTGAAAGAGTACAGTACAAAGTGAAATAAAGTGTTGCGAATTGTAAGTAGTAAATAAAGTGATTTAAAAGTGTGTTTGTTTGATCGAATAATGAAAGTAAATTGAGTTGAAATAAAGTGTGTTCTTATTTGAACGGAAATATAAGTGGAAATTAAATAAGTTTTATTGTGAACCCGGAATAAAACATTACATTGGTGTCAGAAGTGGGATAAAACTTATTTATTTGTGCGAATCAGATAATTTCGCGAATAAAATAAAAAGTGCGCATGTGTTTTAACAATAAACAAAGTGTAAAACATTTTCAAATAAGTGAAAATGCTCGCGTTTTGAAAAGTTAAAATCGGTAAAACACTAAATCAGTTAAGTTTTACTGAGCTGAAGGCGGAATTAACTAAGCGAGGTCTTCCTACTGCTGGATCGAAAAATGATCTCATTTTTCGTCTACAGGATTCTTTAACCCAGAAAAACGAAGATTTGGATACATTTCAATTCGAAGTTGAAATGATAGAAGAACGAGTAAGTACTAATTCCGATATGTCATCCATGATGGCTGTTCTCCTTGCAAAATTTGAAGAACAGAAAGATCAAATGGAACAACAACGTAAAGAACAAAAGGATGAACAGAAGAATCGTCTCGAACAAATTGAGACACAACGCAAAGAACAGAGAGAACAAATTTAAAAACAACGCACAGAGCAAAAGAATGAACAGAAGAATCTTCTCGAAACCCAAAAGAACCTTCTAGATGAACAGAAAAACCTCATCGAAGGTAAGCTTGATGCTATCGAGAACAAGTTCGTTGCTCTTGATGCTTCCATCAAAGGTGTTGAAAAACAATCTCAAGAAAAGTTCGAGAAAGTTGAAGAAAAACTCGAGAAAGTAGAAATAAAATTCGATGACAAATTGAAAGGAATGGAAGTTAAAATGCAAAGTTTTACCGAAGAACTTGACAAGGTTCGAAAAATTAAGGTGCGAGAAAGTTCTGGTGAGTATTTAAAGAAAAAAGAAATGCATCCACCAACCTTTGATGGACAAAGTTCTTGGTCGATCTACAAGAAACGGTTTGAGGCAGCTGCCACAACAAATGGCTGGGAAATGTATAGCGCTGACTCTTGCTCTTAGAGGTCCTGCTGCTGAGTTGTTACAAACTTTACCACCAGAAAAGAATGGTAACTTTAACGCTTTTGTCCAGGTTATTGAAAAACGCTTTGGAGATGGCCATATGCAGGAGGTCTTCCGCGTCCAACTCAATACAAGAGTCCAGAAAAGAGGAGAAACTCTGTAACAACTCCAAGCTGATATTGAAAGGTTAGCTCCCCAACTAACAATTTTACTTCCACAAGGGTCTAACGAAGCTGTTTCGATTTTAGAAATATTGCTTGTATACGACCATAGAGAAGCCCTTTTGGCCCACCCGAGAAGCTTGATAGGCTTTAGAAGAGTCATATGCAAGTTGATTGGAGAGACTCAAAACATGTGTTTAATGCCTTATAGAAACAAGCAACATTCAAGTTTTGAAAATCTGTATTACTGCTACAGGCTTTTAATTTTATTTAGAAGCTCGGAACAGACTTGTCGAAGGCTTGTGAAAGTCTAAACGAGGTATATTCCAAATAGAACAAAGAAAAAAAATTTTTTTTTTCATTTTAATTTTTTATATTTTAATTTTATTCTTTTTATTTTTTTGTTTGTTTTCCCATCCAGTCAAAGTTTTCTTCTGAAATTAAATTTCCAAATTCAATTATATTGAGAAAAAAACTTCTTACTTACTTGACGCATTTTGCTGGATTTGAACCTCGTACATCCTGATTGATAGTCCGGTACCTTACCCATCGAGCTACTCAGGTATATAATAGAAGAGTTCCAAATTTGGACTAGTTGAAACCAGAACTTCCTAAGGGCTTCGACTTAATTTCCTGATGAGTTGCACTATCTTAAAGAATATGGTGACCATTTGTGTTTTTTTTTCAAAGTTATTATTTTTGGTTTTTTTCTGTTTTTTTTTTTTATCTTGTAAAAAATTATTTAATAAAGACTTAATAATATTATATTCTGATTGTCAAACCATATCATTATTGAGAAGATGAAAAAGAATAACTTTTTACTCAAGAACAATTTTTCTGGAGCAGAAAAAAATATCTGAAAAATTCGGTTTTCTTAGACTTCAGAGGTTTCACCCGGATGCCGTCAACCCGCATTTTTCCGAAGCAGAAACAATTTTTTAATTTTTTGGGCTTTTGGCTTTTTCTTAAAAATTAGAGAATTAACTTTGTTTTGAACTTAGATAAAAATCTAAAATGTCTATCACTATTTTTTATTTAAATAAGTGGAGAAGATTAAAATCTTGTTTTCCTTTCTTCTCTACTTACTTGAATATGAACTCCAAATTGGTCAGTAAACCATTTTTAATATCACTATTTTAAACCAATTACCGATATGAAAAGATTCACTTTTTTATTTATTTCTTTATAACAATGAATACAAAAAACCAAAAATGGTCACCATAATGGCACTTATCCAAATATTTCTTATTGTCATGAGTTTGCCTGACAGTTTAAAAAATTTAGCTTGTACTCACTTTCACAGGGCTTCTAGAAATAAAATTAGTTCGCTTAGGCAAACTTATAAAATTAAATGCTTTTTACAATGTTTTGCTTGTACTTAAAGGATCTCTACAAATATAAATAAATATCCCCTAACTTCGCTAAGGCAAACACATAAAACTAAAAGCTTTTCGCGCATGCGCCTGAAATTGAACTTCTTTTTTTCTCATACAGAGATACAAAACAAACATTTATGTAAGTCGTTATAATTGAAAGTAATATAAAACATAATTTGTAATATTTTCAATCAAAAACAATGATTCAACAATTTTTTAATTCAAATATTAGAAGAGAATGCAGTACTTATAACACATCTATTTTGTGGAATATTTGTTTAAAAAGTCAAAACCGTTTAATGCGGTTCATTTGATTATTTGAAATTCAACGTAATGTTTTTTTTTTTTAATGAATATCACGACTCATATACTATTGACATAATTTCGGTAATATAGAATTATAATAATAAATGCATTTAAGGCAATTGTATAAGTTGTAGGTACTTCAACCATACTTAAATACCTACCTAAGTCATTTTTGGGTCTAATAATTTTCGAATTGGATAAAAAAAGTACAAAGCATTCATAAAGATTTTGTAAGCAGTTCTAACAATTTCTTTTGCAAAGCCATTTAAAAGAAGTCAGTTATTGGCTTTTATTTCTTGTGGTTCTACAATGGAATTTCATGTGGCCATATTGAAATTTAAACGAAATGTTTACATTAATGCTTGTAGAAATTTTAAGATTCCACTTGCACTAGGTTTCTAGGAAGCGGTTAACGAAAGTTAAGCCTCGAAAGTTTGAATTTTCGATTCACAAATTAAATACAAGCCCTGTAGAGATAATAGTTGCAAGAAATTAAAGATCCTAACCTCGTGGAAGTAAAATTGTTAGTTGGGTCATCTGGCATATCCGACAGCAGGAGATGACATTATCAATCAGTTTCCGATAGAAGCCTTCGTTCGTACTGTTTCAGACATAAATCTTCAGCGAGCGATACGAACAGCTGGAAAACGTTCCCTTCCTTAAGCATTAGCGTTAAATTTTCTGTTCGTTTTCAAATTCGTATTCTGTTTAGTTTTAATTTTTAAATAAGTTGTGTTTCTTTTTCTGATTCGAGAAACTTTTGTGCGGGTATCCACTCAAATTTGGGTGATTTTCTTTATTATTTTAATTTTGCTATAAAGGTACCTACTTGAATCCAGCTTGTGCGCACAATGTTAATGGAGACAGGTAGGTATGTGATTTTGTTTTGTTAATTCCCTTTGTATAATTTTAATTACATTAAGTTTGAGTGAGTTTTCTTTTGTAATCTCCTTTCTAAATATATAAATTCGATTAAACTTTATCTGTCCGATTTTCTAAACTAAATTACATATTGACTGAATAATTACTTTTTATTAAATTTCATTAATTTTAATTTCTTTAAATAATTTTAACAAGTTTGAATAAACAATCCTATTTTAATGAATTATTACAAAATAATTGTTTGTAATAAATTAAATTTAAATCCTATGAAAATGAAATGAGCAAGGGCTCATTCAGAAAAAAACATTAGTATGAAGTACTAAATATCATGAGGAGCGACTAGTGATGGATAGGACATAAGAGTCTAAAATTAATTGAGTCTCCGTAGGTGAGGCTTGAGGCCTTATATTAGGGGCTGTCGCATTTTTTTAGTATGAGCACGCAACAGCCAAGGTGTTTCTCTCAGTTATGAGTTAAACAAAGGCGAGGGTGCTCAAGGGTGCCAATTACATCTATGGTGCCCGTGTATTCAAATGACTAGTAGGTTTATTGGAAAGATTTTTCGTTTACCTCCGGCATAATTAATTGTTTTGTGATGTTCAATAACGTAGCTTAATTTTAATGTCCGTTTTGTCAGTCTGTTCAATTATAGTTTTTCCGTCCTAGTATATTCTAACTTTTTAATTTTTGTTGTGTTGTTTAATCTTTTTTTTGAGAAACAGGCATGAATATTTTTAATACGGTTGTCCAATAGGCGGATCAAACGAACCCACCCCACGAGCCGACGAGCTAAGCCCAACAAGCATGCCTGGCCCAGACCTTGTCTACTGGACACCCTTCCATCCACTTTTGACTGTAGGATCTGTACCTACAGGATGGAAGGGTTGACTATATTTTCACCTTAGATGGTGAAACTTGGTCTACACCGTTACAAGGCCTTTGGAATATACGAGAAGCTTATACAGCTTATCATTACAATTTCTAGCTTTCGCAATATGATATCTGAGACGTGTTGTAGTTCGGCGGGTATGATACCATCTGTCCCAGGTGATTTTTATGGATCGAAGATGTTTATTGCCCATATTAGTCTATGCTTGGAAATAACCCAACTAACAATTTTTCTTCCATAAGGTTAGGATCTTTAATTTCTCGCAGGTATTATCTCTACAGGGCTTGTATTTAGTTTGTGAATTGAAAATTAAAACTTTTGAGGCTAAACTTTCGTTAAATGCTTCCTAGAAACCTAGTGCAAGTGGAATTTAAAAATTTGTACAAGCATTAATGTAAACATTTCGTTTAAATTTCAATAAGACCACATGAAATTCCATTGTAGAAGCACAAGAAATAAAAGCCACACGGTTAAAAATTCTGGAGTATTTTTTAATACAGCTCTTGTATTAAAGCAATTTTCAATACAAAAAATATTACAATTTAATACTTCCAAAATATTAAAATTATTTTTAATCTTTTTGGTATTAAATTTCAATATTTAAGTATTAGGTTTACTACCTGTAATACAAAAATTATTAAAAAATAATCTCCGTGGGTTAAATTCTAATCTTTTATTGAATTTTAATACCGCTGTATTGGATTTTAATATTTTTGTATTATATTTGAGTGTATTGTATTTCATTTTAATATAATTATGTTACATTTTAATATAATTGTATTAAAATATAATACAAATTTATTAAAAACTAATATAAAAAGTATTAAATTGTAATACGAGAATATTATATTTTAATCAAACGTCAGCAGCCACAGTACACATAATAAGGTTATTATATTCCGAACGTTGTCAAAATTTGTTTGTCAAAAATGGGCACCAATCTGTCAGGTCGGCCTTTAATATTTATATTTTAATCGCAGTAAACAGGAAATTTGTTTTAGTTTAAATTTATAAAGTGTCATTTGAAAAAATTATAAATTAAAAAATAACAAATTTTCTTCGTGTTTCCTCGCGGAAAACGGTGAATTATTGTAAACAAAAGTCGTGTGCGTGGTTTTTCAGTTTTTGTGCGTTTTCCTTCGCTAAATAAAAGAAATAAGATTTACGGTAGCTGACATTGGTTTGGAAGATATTAGCTTTTATGTGTGTACTGTGGTCAGCAGAAGCCATATTAAAAATGAAAAAAATCCTTTGTTTGAGGTACCTTTTCTAAAAAAAAATTTAATTAAAATTTGCAAATTTTTACTAATTTGAAGGCGCTTTGTGTTTTTTCGAAGCAAAATACATACATTACAGATAAATTTTGATCGGCAATAAGATTTTACATGCCACAGTTTGTGAAACAGGTAAAATAGAGAAAATAATATCACCATTATTATATTATTTATGATTAATATATATTTTCAGTAATGAATTAAGAAAAAGAATATATTTTATTAACTTTAAATACATTTTGTATTGAATTGAAATGTATTTGTATTATCTTTTAATAAAATTATTAGAAATTAATATAAAAAGATTAAATTTTAATATACAATAATTGAAATTTAATACATTTGGTTTTAAATTCTAATAATAAACTGTATTATTTTTTAATACAACTGTATTAGGTATATTTTAATACATTTGGTATTAACTAAAAAATTTTAATATTTGTCTTGTATTAAATTTTAATACATTTCTGGTGTAGACCTATATGTAACCCAAAAAGTATTGAAAAATACTCCAGAATTTTTAACCGTGCATTAAATGACTTCCTTTAAATGGCTTTGCCAATTAAATTGTATTAGAACTGCTTACAACATCTTTATGAATGCTATGTATTTTTTTTTTTAATCCAGTCCGAAAATTATCAGATTCAAAATGACTCAGGTAGGTATTTAAGTATGGTTGAACTACAAATTATACAATTGCCTTAAATGCATTAATTTTTATAATTGTATATAACCGAAACTATCTCAATAATATGTGAGCCATTAAACATACTTATAAAAAAAAAACATTACGTTAAATTTCAAATAAACCGCAGTTAAACAGTTTTGTCTTTTTAAACAAATATTCCACAAAATAGATGTGTTAGTTATAGTTACAACATTTCAATATTTCGAAATAAATTGTTGAAATGTTGTCTTTGATTGAAAATAATACAAAATATGATTTATATCACTTTCAAA
This sequence comes from Episyrphus balteatus, assembly GCF_945859705.1. Taxonomy (NCBI): domain Eukaryota; kingdom Metazoa; phylum Arthropoda; class Insecta; order Diptera; family Syrphidae; genus Episyrphus; species Episyrphus balteatus. The sequence continues at coordinate 56,685,730 of NC_079134.1, read as the reverse complement.
TATAACGACTTATATTTTGTATCTCTGTATAAGAAAAAAAGAAATTCAATTTCAGGCGCATGCGCGAGAAGCTTTTAGTTTTATATGTTTGCCTTAGAGAAGTTAAGGGTTATCTATTTATATTTGTAGAAGCAAAACATTGAAAAAAGCATTTAGTTTTATGAGTTTGCCTAAGCGAAGTTAGGTTCGCTAATTTTATTTGTAGAAGCCCTGTGAAAGTGAGTACAAGCTAAATTTTGTAAACTGTCAGACAAATACATGAGAATAAGAAATATTTGGATAAGCGCGATTATGGTGACCATTTTTGGTTTTCTTATTCATTGTTATAAATAAATAAATGAAAAAGTGAATCTTTTTATATCGGTAATTGGTTTTTAATAGTGATATTAAAGATGATTTATTTACTAATTTGGAGTATATAAGTGGAGAAGAAAGGTAAACAAGATTTTAATCTTCTCTACTTATTCGAATATAAAATGGACATTTTAGATTTTAAATCTAAGGTCAAAACAAAGCTTGTTCTCTAATTTTTAAGAAAAATACGGTTTGATGGCATCCGTGATGGCAATCAGTATAATTTTATTAAATTTTACTAAGGCCCAATTTATTGACTCTCCATTAAACTTAAATCGCCATTAAAACACCAAATTCGACCTTTTAAGAGGGATTTCAAGAGCAAATGGAGGTTTTAAACAGGATTTCTATTTATTCACTCTCCATTAGCGTCAAATGTCATTTCATTTATTATTTTATTAAAAAAAAATTTCAGTGTCAATTGACAATTAAAAATAAATAAAACGTGGATAAATATGGACAAATAAAATGGTGAAAATGTGTTCAACCAATATCATACGACCAACTTTTGGTAATTGTAATTGGTAATAGTACATACCTCTAATTATTCGAACAGGTGTTGAGCAAAAAAATATAGGAAAGTTTTGAATTAATTCCAAAACTTTATTTCAAATTCCATTCGTGATATTGACTATTGCATTTGCTTTTCGCCTGGCTTTTTCGGCTATAAATCGTTTACGGACCATAGCTTTGATGCACGTAGATCAATCCTTATGAGCTTAGGTTTGCCGCGACTTTAATAAACACAATAGTTACAACATTCCTAAGCGCGTTGTTTTATTTTCAGAGAGCATGTTACGGTTATTACAACAAGTACTAAAATGTATTTATTGAAAATATCCATCTTAAAAGTATCTAAAGACGCACTTTTCAATCGTTAAAACCAAGAAAACAATAAATGAATCTATTTGATATGACAAAATACTAGCTTTTGACAGATTTATTTTTCAAAATAAATTAAAAATCCTTGGGATTTTTTTAACAGAGTTTTAAATATAAAGTTTCCATTAACAACAACGAAATTAACTAAATAAGAGTGAATAAAATGAATATTTAATGGAATGTACTTAATGGCGTTATTAGTTTAACGACGCCGTTAACTAAAGCGATAAAATTCAATATTTAATGGAGACTCAATAAATTGGCCCTAAATAATTTTTTACAAGACAATAAAAAAAAAAAAAACAGAAAATAACCAAGAGTACCTAATACCTTTGAAAAAAAAAACACAAATGGTCACCATATTCTTTAAGATAGTGCAACTCATCAGGAAATTAAATCTAAGCCCTTAGAAAGCTCTGGTTTCAACTAGTTCAAATTTGAAACCATTTAAGTATATACCTAGGTAGCTCGATGGATACGGTACCGGACTATCAATCAGGACGTACGAGGTTCAAATCCCGCAAAATGCGTCAAGTAAGTATGCAAGTTTTTTTCTTAATATAATTGTGTTTGGACATTTAATTTCAGAAGAAAACTTTGACTGGATGTAAAAACAAACAAGAAAATGAAAAAAATAAAATTAAAATATAAAAAATTAAAATGAAAAAAAAAATATTTTTTTCTTTATTCTATTTGGAATATACCTCGTTTAGACTTTCACAAGCCTTCGACAAGTCTGCTCAGAGCTTCTAAATAAAATTAAAAGCCTGCAACAATAATACACATTTTCAAATTTTGAATGTTGCTTGTTTCTATAAGGCATTAAACACATGTTTTGAGTCTCTCCAATCAACTTGCATATGACTCTTCTAAAACCTATCAAGCTTCTCGGGTGGGCCAAATGGGCTTCTCTATGGTCGTATACAAGCAATATTTCTAAAATCGAAACAGCTTCGTTAGACCCTTGTGGAAGTAAAATTGTTAGTTGGGAAGATCTTTACTAATTTGATAAAATTGGTTGGATCGGTGACCAATGTCACTTATAGAGTTCGAGCTACCAGGGAAGTGAGTGTCTAGTAGCAAGTTTAGTGATTCCTCATAGGAGCTAGTCCAGTCGCCATTTGAGTCTTTTAGAGAGCTCGGCATGGTTGGATTAGTTGAAAGGATTTTCCTTAGTCTAGATGCCTCAGAGGAGTCTTCAATTTTACTACAGAAATTCCTCCAGGAGGATCTTTTACTTTTCCGTAGTTGTTTTTTGTAACTTTTTAGAAAAACTTTGTACAGGTCCCAGTCTGATGGGTTCCTTGTTTGTTTACCCCTATTGAAAGCCTTTTCTACAGTCTTTCCTGAGCGGTTCAAGCTCTTTATTCCACCAGTGCGGTTTTTTCTTTCCTCTTATTGTGGTCAGAGCACAAGAGTTAGCCATGGATTTGTTTAGAGCTTTAGTGAGATCGTTGACTTCTATGTCAAGATCATCAGTATTAGAAGGGAAAATATTGTCCTGATTATTATAGCAGTTACTGAAAGTTTCCCTATATTATACCCAATCGGTTTTCCTGTAATTAAGAAAACCATTACCAATATTACAAATAAGGAGACTAGTACTAAGAATAAAATAAAAAAGCGACTCACCTCTTTCATTTACGTCAGTACTACCCCACACTATGTGATGAGCATCATAGGAGCTAGTCCAGAATTTTGACAGGAAAAAGTCTTTCACAAATAAATTTTATTTCACTTTTTCAAATCCTTTTTTCTTGAGTTTTTTTTTACTTATTTGTTTGGACTCGGCCTCCAAAAATAACGCGACATTTGTCATGGACACTTTTTAATTTTCTTAAATGAAATAACTTCAACTCGTTCGTATTCTTTGAATTGGGTGCGTTTAAGTTCGCACAGATACCCTATCCAAGATACCTAAGTATCCGCTACGTTTGTGAACACGAATCAGCTGTTCTTCAAATCTCCTATAAGATATACAAGAATCCAGAAATTTTTAGGATACCTTTGGTTTTTTTTGCTTATCAACACTTGTGTTCGATCAGCTCAGATTTTATATGGGATTACAACAACACAAAGGTATACGGATACCCTTGGATCGGTACGTGAACGCACCCATTGTTTTTTCATTCTTCAAGCAAGAAAACGGAGTTCGGAAGAGACACTCCGACCTCCGAACGAGAAAAGCGGGGTTGCACTCACACACTTGAAACTTTTTGTGTATGAACACAAAGTCGAAGGAGTAATAGTGGTGAAAAGTGCAAAAAGGAGAAATAAAGGAGGAAAGACAAAGGCAACAAAATGACATAGCGCCATTTTGTTATTTGTTGCATTGTCTCGCGTGTCGTGGCTCGTCATAAATTAATTTTTATTTTTATAATAATGTTAACAAATTGGAATATTTCAACCAAAAATAAAGGTAAGCATTGCTGAAATGTAGCATAGCAATTTTCTTGTTAATAATTAATCATTTTATGTTTTTCGTAGGTAATCTTCTCCGGCATTAAACCACCACCAACATTCAACAGCTACATAATTATGCAATAATTTGTTGAATTATATGGAAGGAAGATCAAACACCACTCCAGCCGCTGGCCAGTACAGGATATATCAACAGAAAATTATCAAAATATGTTTTCGTTTGTGAAAATAAAATGAAAAAATTTTAGTGAAAAAAAAAATAAATTGTGTTCTTTTTGTTGGTGCAAATGGCTTCAGGTGCCAAACGTCATTCCTTTTTCGATTCCTTTTCTGGTAGGCTTTTGCTGATCCACCTCGGGTCCGACTTCGGCTCCGTTTTCTCGGAATGGAGGTTTTCACCACACCAATACATATGCAATCGACTTCGCGGTGATTATAATTTCCATACTAATTTGAGCCGCCTTCGGACCAGTTTCTGATCCGAAGTCGGACTCAGCTCCGCCTCAGGCGGAGCGGATTCGGACCGAGGTCGGACTTGTTTGCTTGAAGGGATCTTTCATCTTCCTTCAAGCAAGAAAACTGAGTTCAACAAAGACACTCCGACCTCAGAACGCGAAAAAAGGGGTTGCAACTTTTTGTGTATGAACACAAAAGTCAAAGGAGAAGCGTGGTGAAAAATGCGAAAAGGAGAACTGACGAAAGAAAGGCATGTCTTTGCAAAGGCAAGAAAATGATAAAGCGCCATTTTGTTATTTATTTGTTATTTGTTGAAGTTCCTCGCGTGTCGTGCTCGTGACTCGTCAAAAATAATAATAATAATATTATTAATATTAATTGGAAAAAAAAAACAGGTATGCATTGCTGAAATGTAGCTTAGCAAATTTCTAATCAATAATTAATCTTTTTTATGTTTTTCGTAGGAAGTCATCTTCTCCTGCAGCCTGACGCCACCACCAACCACGAACAACATTCAACAAATAAAATTTTGGAAAATCAATTATTCCTGCCGCTGGCCTGTATGCTGTTTCTCCAGAAAATAATTGTAAACATTTGTGTTTGTGAAAGTTTAATAAATAAAACAATTTCAGTGAAAAAAAAATAAATCTTGTTCTTTTTTTGGTCGCAAATGCGAAACGTCATCAATTTTTTGTTCCTCTTTCTAATAGGTTTTCGCTACTCCGCCTCGGGTCCGACTTCGGCTCCGTTTTCTCGGAATGGAGATTTTCACCAAACCAATACACATGCAATCGACCTCGCGGTGATTATAATTTCCATACTAATTTGAGCCGCTTTCGGACCAGTTTCTGATCCGAAGTCGGACTCAGCTCCGCCTCAGGCGGAGCGGATTCAGACCGAGGTCGGAGCTGTTGTTTTTTTCTGCCATCTGTGATAATTATAGAGATGGCCTTCTCAAAAAATATATCGATATTTTTCGATTCGATATTTTTTTGAATAGAAATATCGCAATATCGATTAATTTTCTAATAAACGCAAGGGTGTGATTTACCCTTACATTGACATCCCTACTTATGAGAAACTATGAAATGAAACTCTAAATAGTTATATGACAATTTAAATGTATTTAGGTGTTTTTATATAAAAATATCGGAAGATATATCAAGTTATCGATATATTGGTATATTTTGTGCATCTCTATTAAAATCTTGAATCTGACACATGTCAATTGAATCCCTTCAAGCAAACAGGTCCGACCTCGGTCCGAATCCGCTCCGCCTGAGGAGGAGCTGAGTCCGACTTTGGATCAGAAACTGGTCCGAAGGCGGCTCAAATTAGTATGGAAATTATAATCACCGCGAAGTCGATTGCATATGTATTAGTGTGGTGAAAATCTCCATTTCGAGAAAACGGAGCCGAAGGCGGACCTGAGTCGGAGCAGCGAAAACCTACCAGAAAGAGGAATAAAAAAGGGATGACGTTTCGCATTTGCGACCAAAAAAAGAACAAGATTTATTTTTTTTTTTACTGAAACTGTTTTATTTGTTTTTTTCTTTTCTTTATTTTATTTTCACAAACACAATTTTTATAACTACCCTTCAAGCAAGAAAACTGAGTTCAACAAAGAAACTCCGACCTCAGACCGCGAAAATCGGGCTTGCACTCACACACTTGCAACTTTTTGTGTATGAACACAAAAGTCGAACGAGAATCGTGGTGAAAAAGTGCGAAAAGGAAAATTGACGAAGGAAAGACAAAGGGAACAGAAAAACAAAGCGTCAACTTCATTTTATTTTTTTTCTTGCAGTGTTTGTGGCGTGTCGTATCTCGCCTTGTTTAATATTAAATTAAATAAATATTAAATAATATGGGATCATTTTAAGGCAAAAAAAGAATTTATCGATAAAATATGGGTGAGTGTGCTCGCGCAGTGATTTTTTAAATAATAAACTAATCATTATGTGTTTTTCTTAGGAAATCTTCTTCGGCAGCCTGACGCCACCAGCACCCACATACATTCAACATCCACAATTTGTCGAATTACATCGAGTTCTCCTGCCGCTGACCTTCACCAGAAAATAGTTATAAAAATTGTGTTTGTGAAAATAAAATAAAGAAAAGAAAAAAAAAATAAAACAGTTTCAGTGAAAAAAAAAAATAAATCTTGTTTTGTTTTGGTCGCAAATGCGAAACGTCATCCCTTTTTTATTCCTCTTTCTGGTAGGTTTTCGCTGCTCCGACTCAGGTCCGCCTTCGGCTCCGTTTTCTCGAAATGGAGATTTTCACCACACTAATACATATGCAATCGACTTCGCGGTGATTATAATTTCCATACTAATTTGAGCCGCCTTCGGACCAGTTTCTGATCCGAAGTCGGACTCAGCTCCTCCTCAGGCGGAGCGGATTCGGACCGAGGTCGGACCTGTTTGCTTAAAGGGTATTTTCTGGTGAAGGTCAGCGGCAGGAGAACTCGATGTAATTCGACAAATTGTGGATGTTGAATGTATGTGGGTGCTGGTGGCGTCAGGCTGCCGAAGAAGATTTCCTAAGAAAAACACATAATGATTAGTTTATTATTTAAAAAATCACTGCGCGAGCACACTCACCCATATTTTATCGATAAATTCTTTTTTTGCCTTAAAATGATCCCATATTATTTAATATTTATTTAATTTAATATTAAACAAGGCGAGATACGACACGCCACAAACACTGCAAGAAAAAAAATAAAATGAAGTTGACGCTTTGTTTTTCTGTTCCCTTTGTCTTTCCTTCGTCAATTTTCCTTTTCGCACTTTTTCACCACGATTCTCGTTCGACTTTTGTGTTCATACACAAAAAGTTGAAAGTGTGTGAGTGCAAGCCCGATTTTCGCGGTCTGAGGTCGGAGTTTCTTTGTTGAACTCAGTTTTCTTGCTTGAAGGGATGCGATGTGGTGGGTTGTCTGTCGTATTTGTCTAACATTTTTTCCAATGAAAGATACCTCGAATGCAATTTGAACCTCAGACGAAGTATGCGTTGCGGAAAATCTCCGCTCTGATGGAATACCTCACTAGGGCAGAGAGATGTAACGATCTCTGATCCTCGCAAACGATAAGTTTGACCCTATTTTGGTGCCATCGAAGTAAGTAATTCGAAGTACCGGTGGTACGCCATCCAACACCCTTGCTTTTTTGGGTTGAAGCCTGATACGCTGCTCGCGCTAAATTTTAGCCGAGATAAAATTCCCATACAAGTTATTGATAATTTGTATGGGATCCATTTTAGCTCAGATAAAATTTTTCGATAATTTGTATGGGAGCTAAAATTTAGCGCGAGCAGCGTACCAGGCTTGAGGCTTTTCATCCTCAAAGGACCTTTCACGCCTAGACGTAGAGTCTTCGCTGGTCCTCTCCAACACTTTGCGCGCCCACTTGAGCTTGCTGAGTTCAGAACGACTTCTCTCCCCCGTAGCTTTTTCAGCATCGAGTTCGATGATCTTCTTCACTCGGCGACGCTCATTAGAGGCCTGGATCTCGTTTTGTTCCCTTTCTTGGCCGAGCTGGAGTTCTTGTTCAGAACTGCAGCTCCACCAAGGGAAGGATCAACTGGATTCGAAGATGACTTATCGAGGCCAGCGGTTGGCAAGACTGTCGCTTCACTTGCTTGTGTAGGCTTTTCAGCTTACTTAGATCAAGTGGCCGGCAAGCCTTGCTTCCCGTGAGGTTTTTTTTTGTTTTGTTTTTTAAAGAATTATTCAAACAGGTATTCAAAGAAGGAAAATAGTTCTTATAGAAACTGTTATGATTTACATTTTAAAAAATTTCTTCAAGTTAAGGCATGACATCAAAAGTGGTAAAAAACGTTTTTTTTTTCATTTTCTAACCGTAATATTTAAAAAACGGGAGCTGATAGGATATTTTTGACTTCGGACTCGAATTCAGCACACCAAAAGCATTCAGAAAAGTATATTTTCGTTTATGTGGGGAAAATCTTAATAACTTCAAAATTAGTCAAAAAACGATTTTTTTTAATTTTCTAACGGTAATTTTTCAAAAACGGGAGCTGATAGGATATTTTTGACTTCGGATTCGAGTTCAGCACACCAATAACATTCAGAAAAGTATATTTTAGTGTATGTGGGGAAAGTCTTAATAACTTCAAAATTAGTCAAAAAACGATTTTTTTTAAATTTTCTCACGGTAATATTTCAAAAACGGGAGCTGATAGGATATTTCTGACTTCAGATTGGCGTTGAGCATATCAAATACCTATAGAAAAATATATTTTAATGTCCGCACCAAAAAAAAATTTAATTTTGTAGATCAGTGTTATATGTGCCATTAATTAAGAAAGTGGAATAAGTCACTCCTAAAAAAACGATCAAAACTAGCCTAAAAATAGTTATTATTCAAGGTGTAAAGCTTATTTAAAAGCGAAATCGCTGTGAATAACCTTTTTAATTGCTTCTTCAGTGATTTCAAAAAAGAAATACAATTTAATCGTTGTAATAAAATTATTATGTAAGTTTTTCTTTAAACAATGCAAAAAGTGACTTAGTCCACTTTCATAATCATGGGCACATTTAAATTGCAGCCAAAGAGGATTTAATTAATACTGTTTCGTTTATAGAAATGACGGGGAGTAATCAAATCTACCTTTTAAAAAAGATTTCAACTAGGAGTGATTATTTTATATTTATATTTTTTATAACATTTTTGTGCTTGGATAAATGTTTGAATAAATTTATTTAATAATAATTAAATAAAACTACATAAAAGTATTTTTTTAATGTTTAGTTTGCTCCATATCTTTCAACGTTATGTATGTTTATATACATACACATCTTATCTAATGTTTGCTTTAATAATTGTAATCAAGTGTTTATTATTGTTTTTCAGATTAGTAAAACAGCATTTAAATAGTGCAATAAATATAAATATTCCTAAAGTAGACAGTATGTATTTGTATATAAATTGTGTTATAAATCAAAATGTTCAACATTTTGCATAACACTGTGCAAGTTTTTTCAAACAAATTTTTGATACAAGTGCGCTGTTGACTGTTCCCCCCTATTTCGGACCTGAGAAATCGATTGGCATCATTAGTTTTTCGATTTATCGGTACGACTTCGAACAAAATTTTTTTCGGAAGTTTTTTCATACTCCAGTCAAAGCGTCGGAAAAAAAGGGCCTAACCTTAGGCACTGTCAGTTTTTATTTCATGGATCGATAGGGGTATATTTAAAAGGCTTAAACCCAATTTCTCAAAAGCTAATTTTTTTTTAAATTGTAGATAATTTTAAGGACTACAACAGTATTTTATTTTGTTAGCCAATACTTGCACCGTTTACAAAATAATAAGGCAAGAGTTTGCTGAACAAAAAAACGTCTTTGACTTAATATTACTTATTTTCTATTTGTTTCAACAAAAATAATGTGCATTAAATCGATAGAAAATGTTGTAACGAACAATAGCTTTATTTTTTGTCGTAAGACATTCTGAAGCCGAGTTTATCCAAAAAAACGATATTTTTGGGTGTTTTCGCACCGGTTTTGCATTGTTATCGTTTTATTATGTTTTAGTGGAGTAACTTAAGCAAATTACATATCCAATTTTGATAATTTCTGTTCTTAAACGTTGGTAATGAAAAATACTTTAAAATCTATGTGTTAAAAATTGCCGGTGTTGCCGTTTTTTTAAACTAAAAATAATTTTTTTTTCTAAAACTTTTTTTTAATTTCATAAATAAAATGATGTATAAGGATTATTTTGATTATTTACAGAAAAAAATTTTATTGGACTGAAGGATAATATTAAATCGTTTAGGTGGTAGAAGCAATTTTCTCACAAATCGGCTTCAAATGTAAAAAAAAATGTATTAAAACTCAACGGCAACACATTCGTTATCAAGATATATATTTTCACAAAGCCAGTAGTTTATGCTGGTAGTAAATAACGTTTGAGTAGAAAAATATAAATATAAAGAAGAAAAATGACTTTAAACCAGGCAAAATGCTTAAAATTATTGAAAAAACTCCCGAAAAAAATTTTGTTCGAAGTCGTACCGATAAATCGAAAAACTAATGATGCCAATCTATTTCTTAGGTCCGAAATAGGGGGAAACAGTCAACAGCGCACTTGTCAAAGATTTCGACTTGCACAGTGTAATTATTCAAGACTTTTTCTTTTTTTGTAATATATTATTATGTATTCAATCAACATTTTTTATTGGATAAATTTTTGTTATAAAAGTTGAATACTAATAAAAGCTTATTTTAGGCGGATGTTTCATTGGGCTCTACCCAACCTTCGCTGTCGTCCTCGCTATCTGAATCTTCGGATTCAGACAATTCAATTGCAACCCGCCTGGCGAGAATCGATGCAACATCATGTAATGCAGTATTTCTTTCGATTTCTTTTTGTTCTGATTTTTCAACTTTTCTCAAAGTTATACCTGCAAGAAAAAAGAAAAAAATTAATTACTTAACAATTAAGTTCGTTTTTTAGTTTTATGTGTTTTATCAATCTATTTTATCAAAAATACCACGAACCACGATGTCTGTAGTGTTTAGAATAAATGTGATAACCATCAAATTGGATATTCATCATAAAACTAAGTTAAGTATTTATTTAACATTCACCTCTAGGGCCCTATTTTTTAAAACGATTATCGTTGAAACTACTTGTTCTTGTTCAAATGCGTTTAGGTATTATGATAATCGTTTTATTTCAACGATACTCGTTTATCCTTACGATTGTCATTTGCCTATCGTTTGACTTTCTTTTCGCTAGCTTAGAATAATTTGCCAAACTTCGAAACCAATTTTATTTTCACTGATTGCGCTCAAATATTAAAACGAAGAAGCAAATTTCGTTTTATTATTACATCACCACAACACAACAAAACGATAAACCAAAAAATTGATCTCAATGGCAGAGGTAAAGTTCTCGGAAAGATGATTTTTTTCTTTAAACTCATAAAATAAAAAGTCAAAATCAAAAAATATGTCCACAACTAGAGTTTTAATATGTTTTTGAATAGAAAAAATAATTAAATAGAGCAAGAAAAGTAAAATAAAAATTATTTTCCCACTAAAAATTTTGTTTGTCTACTATTTTTTTGACAGTTCTTCATATGCGTGAAATTGGATGCGCTTGAAAAAAACATGGATTCACTATCGTTGTACTTGATCGGACTTTGTCGTGACTATCGTAGGTATCCTGGGTATCGTTGTTTTGTCTTTCGCTTCGTAATACGAAATAGGGCCCCTGAACGTACGTTCATTTGGAAACATTTATCTACTGCTTAGCACTTTCAACTACTATTAATCTATTGAAAATGTACTTCAAAGCTGCTTTTATCCTAAGCAGTAGATACATTTTTGCAAAGGAACGAAAACAGAGTATCATAGAAGTAGACTTGTACGCAGTTATCATGTTTACACCACAGATATTTTAATGATACATTACAAACATACACCAAAAACAAAAGAAAAGCAAATTGAAGTAAAACATTGTGCTTGATTTTTTCCGTGTCTTAAAGTTTACATCTAGTTATTACAAATCAAGTCGTGCTTGAGTTAGGAAAGTACCAATCTGGTGTACAGACTACAGAGTGCTTCTCCGCTTTTTAGGAGAACTAGGTTCCAAAATTGGATTACCAGGTTCTTAAACTAGTGACGTCTGCTATCTTAGATTTTAATCTATAGTGACGTCTGCTATATCAGACTGTAGTCTATAGTGACTGTAATCTATAGTGACGCCTGCTATCTCAGACTGTAGTTTATAGTGACGTTTGCTATCTCAGACTGTAGTCTATATTAGCGTCTGCTATCTCAGACTGTAATCTATAGTGAAGTCTGCTATCTCAGACTGTATTTTATAGTGACGTCTGCTATCTCAGACTGTAGTCAATAGTGACGTCTGCTACCTCAGACTCAAGGCCGGATTTAAGGTTGTGGGAACCCCGGGGCGGAAAAAAAAGTGGAGGCCCCCTCTCATCTAACTTATTTTGTACAAAACAAAATTAAGATTATTTTTTGGACCAGTTTTAAATTTATTGGGAATAGATGAAACTACCGTTAAATGGTATGACTTTGTGACACAAAGGTGGTTTTGTGCCAGCTCTGTTTTTTCAACTTCAATTCCATTTTACCAATAATTTTACTTAAACATGGAATTTTTTTAAATGTGGAAAATGAGCTGGGATGTTTTTTTAATCATGACTATGTGATTGTTTTCCCTATATTCTTTCTCTCATTAAAACTCATATTTTTAGGTAAAAATTGTTAGTTCAAAAAATTTCTTTGGGAACAGAATTAATATAAAATGATGAAATTCAAAGGACGTTATATTTTAATCGTTTAAATCAGGGATTCCTTTACTTTTAATGAGATTATTTTTAGAAAGACGCTAATTCATGGGGTTACGTTCGGAAAATTCAATTGCTAATTTATTTTTATCGCTTCAGGAAGAAACTTGTTTCAAAAACAAGTATATCAGCGGCTTAGAAACAACATAGTAGAAAAACACTATTCTCCTCACTCCTATATGTGTTTCTTTTTAGTTTAAATAAAGTTGATTTTATGCATTTGAAAGCTTTGGATATTATATGCTTTACCTTATCCTTAGGAGAGATTAATTACAAATCCTATTTTGACTGGGAATTTCTTAAATAGTAAGATAGTTTTTTGAATTGTTAATAATTTCAGAATAAACTGTCATACTAAGTTTATTTTTATTTAGGTCAAATTCACTAAAGATGTTGTTTTTTTGCCTTTGAAGAACTAATTTTACATAATTGCTCATACACGGAGAAAAGAGACCACATAAAATTAAGAGGATCCCACCTTAAATTAAACGGATTTCTCCATGGTGTTTTGCTAAGATGACTTCCACATTAAATTTAGGTGACAAATCACAATATTTTCTTGAATGCGCAAATTAAAAAAAAAAGAACTGACAGCCACTGGGGATCGAACCTATAACTGTTGGGTCAATTGGCGAGTGCCTTACCATCGTGCTATATCACTGTTGGAAATGAATATGATAAACTGTAACTAAAGCTTAAGTGTGACTATAATAATTTTTTTTTCGGTTTTTTAAGATGAAAATTCATATTAAAATAAGATGAAGTTCACATTAAATTTAACTGAGTTTAAGTGAAATCACCTTATTTAAAGCGGATATCACCTTATTTTAAAGTGGTGAAATTTAATGAGCGCATCATCTCATTTTAAGATGCCCTTTTTTTCGTGTAGGTTTACATTAAATAAATTTTTATGAAAACAAATTTAAAATTTTGAATAACTCAGTCACACACTTTATTTTTTATGACAACAATGATGGTTCTTTGGTTCTTATTTGTTTTTCTGTCGGAAAATGATTATTTTTTTTTTGTTTTGTGGGGGCCCCAATTTTGTTGGGGCCCGGGGCTGAAGTCCCGGTTGCCCTTCCCTAAATCCGGCTCTGCTCAGACTGTAATCTATAGTGACGTTTGCTATCTCAGACTGTAATTTATAGTGACGTCTGCTATCTCAGACTGTAATTTATAGTGACGTCTGCTATCTCAGACTGTAATTTATAGTGGACACTGCTACCTCAGTTAAAACTAGAATTAAGTTTATGAATTTGAATTATATAATGTATATGTATTAAAATTGTATTAAGAAAATTGTAAATGTTAAGATTCCAAAAAATGAAAGATTGTAAGATTGTAACATCAGTTTAAGATAGACAACAACTATGAATATGGCCCAATATGCTGTATTCGAATTATAAAGCGTTCCTGACACGCTCGATGTGTGACATTTATTCGTTTGCTTTATTTTTTTTTTTTTTGACTGACCAAAATCAAAACTGTTTAGATACAGATTAACATCAATCCGATTAATAATAAAAATAACAATACAGTGAATTCAAATTAAAACAAAATATTTTGTTTTAGTTTGGACGGTCCAATGACTAAATTTCAGATTTGCTTGACTTTGAACCAAAAATCAGGTGACACTTTTGAAGCATGTACTGTTTTCATGAACGTTGATTGACTTAAAAAAGAACATTTTTTGAAGCATTGAGAATGAGAAGGGGTTAAATGACAATTTTAAAAATTTAAATTTTTTTCGAGCGGATAAAGGTGTCAACTGACAACTTAAATTTTGGAGTTAATGCTTTTCATCTAGTGCAATTAATTAAGAAGTTTGCCTTAGACCTTTTTTCTAATCTCACTAATTTCCGTACAAAACTTACAAACCAAAAACTTTAAACGACGATTACTCAAAACTCGAAATATTTCGCTTAACCCCTTCTCATTCAAAAATTTAGTTGATAGCAGCCTGATAAGCAATCTTCTTTTTTGTTGTCCGCACTCGGTTTTTAACGACACGATCATTTTCATATGATTTTTCACCAGTCAGGCCTCCATAGACACTTAAATACCGCTACTTTTAGAATTTGAACATGAGTGCTCTTGAGTATATTATCTGATAATAAGACAGACAAAATTTATTTAATATAATTTAATGTATTTAATAAAAACTATGTTCTTATTAATTCCTGTAATGATATTGTTAAATCACAGAGTATAAGGAATATGTTTTTCAATCAATATCGTTAAAAATTAATTTTTTATCCAATGTTAAATGTTAATCTTAAATCTGTATAATCTGTACCGTTAGTATTTAACGAAATAAATAAATAAATAAAGCATAATTAACTAGATAGATTACTTTATATAGGATCGCTAAAAATATTGTCAGCTGCGCAACAGATCTGTTTAACTCAGACAGAAACTAGGAGGTACCGGAAATAAAATGTTCGCAAGCTTTGGAAGATACTTAGCGAGGTTTTTATTGGCAAGCAGAGATCATTGGATCTAGAGGTTGATTGTAATGAACTAAACAAACTTTTGTAGCATGCGTTCCCTTACCCACATTTTCGCACGCACCACTTCTCAAGGTAGCCTGCATCACATAATCTTGCTAGTTCAACTTCGAAAGTGTTTTTCTCTATGGTCATATCACTTGAAAAGATGTGAACTTTGTGTCCAACGACAGTAAAAGTTTGTATGACTTGAGTTCAACCCACCTTTTGAAATTTAGAAACTGACCAAGTTGTTTAAAAACAAGCTGCCACCTGAGCAATATTCAGTTTTTGTCATCAAACAGAACAAACCTTAAATCTAATCTATCCTAAATTTTTACCTGTCTTACATATGAACGACAGTTCTTTATTGACGCGGATCGCTTTTTGGAATTTGCTTTCACGCGAATTAAGAGGAACGGAAAATCTGAAAATATTTCAGACGAACTTAAATAAATACTGGTCCAACTACTAAACAATTATTATTATTACTCTTGCTTATGGTTTTTTCCTACTTTTGCCTGCTAGATTTTTTCAAATTTTTTTTTTTGTAGTTAAAATTGCTTTTCTCCTTCTCTTTTTTTCTTACTTCTTCTTCCTTTCTCCCAACCCAGGAGTTTGTCAAAAACAGTGGGTGTATCCCCCGTGGTAGTTTTAAAAGAAAAAAATGTGTGTCGGAAGTGCAAGAGGAAAAACATTTGCGTTAGGCTCGATTATCTTAATCACTTTTTACTTTTTAAATTATAAGTTTGATCAAATTGTTTATTTAATATTTTTGCTTATATAGCAAACAAAAATCTTGTCAAAACACGGGGAAAACTAAAATAAATTAGTTCTCAATAAATAACACGGTGCGACACTGAAAATACACCCGAGAAATAACATAGTGTAGGCTGTTCGTATGGTCGCATAATGAATACAAATATTTTTGTTATATTTTTGGATCCCTCCATTTTTTTTTTATTTACAAAAAACCATTTTTACAGACCTTGCGATGTAATCTATCAATATTTCAGTCATTTTTCTAACAACTCTCAATATGTTATATGTTTTTGGAAAGAGGATTTCTAGACCTTGAATAAATAAAATGTATGTTTTTTAAATTTTTGGCATTAAACGTGTAAAAAGCGATTTTTAAAAAAGTCTGAAAAAATGACTTTTTTTACCAAGCTAAATCTCTAAAATTATAACAATTAAAAATCTGAAAAATTTTCACATGATAGCTACACTTATTAAACTTGAGTCTGTAAAGTTTTAAATTTTTTGAACGAATGGTTTGGCTGGAATTTAAAATTGATCGAACAAGGTCCAAGAAACACTATGTTATTCCCATAAGAAACTTCAACCGCTTGGCGGCACGGGTTAGAATTAAGTTAGAGACTTGAAACTTGGGGAATATTTTTTTTAGTTTATTTCCAACCATATAAGATCCTAGGAGCATAGAAATTCTTATTATCTTAAAATAACGAACACCCTATTGTGCACCTTGCAATTCACATCATGAAAAGCCACATTTTCTATTTACGAAAAAATAGCATAGATTCCGCAGTTTTGGTCAAATTCAATAAAAAAATACGCCAATTTGTGCCTAAATGTATATTCTTTCAGAATATAACCTTACTTTATTTTTTTGTTAGTTTTATTTTGCAAAAAAAATTGGGTAAAGTTGAAAAAATTGGGAAAAAATCACTTTTTCAAGATTTGTGGGATAAAAACCTACACTTAATTTGTTTAAACAATAGACTGGTCTGGAAATCTTCTTTCCAAAAACATATAACATATTGAGAGTTGTTAGAAAAATGACTGAAATATTGATAGATTACATCGCAAGGTCTGTAAAAATGGTTTTTTGTAAATAAAAAAGAAATGGAGGGTTCCAAAAATATAACAAAAATATTTTTATGCATTATTATTATTTTTTTATTTTGTAGCAGAGTGTAATTGCTTGAATTTTAGCATTTCTAAAAACCAAATAAGCTAATAACTTCAAAATAAAATTTTACAAAAAAAAAGGATCTGTAATGTGTACATTGGGTGAATGTTGTAAACAGCGATCTTACCATCTCTAATAGCTTTCATCAAATCGTTCCTGGAATCGTGATAGGGTGGAAGTAGCTTCTTTGCCCCCACAATATGAGCAGGGTTTGTAATGGCTGTGGGAATATCACCATTGGCAATTATTGGTTTTAAAATTTGATGAGATATCTGAGCTTCAATTGGTGGCGGAGGTGGTGGTGGTGGTGGGGCTGGTTGCAATAATTTTGGTAAATGCTATTAATAAAAAAAATTAATATTTCATTTCATTTGTTTGATTTTTTATAAAACCTGATCTGGAATTGGTGGTGGAGGTGGAAGATCATTTTGCGAATTAATTTGATGTACGATATTGTTATTAAAACTATTAATCTGGTTGCTCAATTGTGCCATCACAAGGGCATTAGCATCCTGAACACTACTGCTAGGCGCCAATTGCGGAGAACTTACTCTGGAAGTGCTATTAGTGCGACCCAACAACTTAGCGGCTACGTTGCTGCCATTAATTGCACCCATTGTTGGTGATGTCATTCCATCTGGAATCGGTGGTGGTGGCGGTAATGCATCTCGGCTAGTAGACATACTTCGTCCGCGTGTTGGAGTGTTGGCATTCGATGTATTTGGCGTACCAGTACCACTTCCGTTAGATGGTGGAGCTGGTGGTGGCTGCGATGGGCGAGGTTTCGTTCGCGAGGGTGTTCCAGCGGCATAAATAACTTCTGAAGACATTGAACTTTGATTTGCTTGTCCATATAAGGTCTGAGAACTATAAGCACCTTCCTCGTATTGCTGCATTTGCTGTTGAATTTGTTGTTGTTGATTTTGGGAAACATTATTTCCGTTTTCATTGTTAGCCATTGCAGAGGCTGCAGAATGTGGTGTTAATGGACCATACATATCAACAGTGTCAGCAGGATAACTGCGTCGTAGCTCTATCGAGCTAGGTCGAGCGGGCCTCGTTTCATAGATTCCCATACCTGAAAATAAAATAAAATCAAACATCAAAGCACAAAGTATCTTATTTCGTTGACTTACTACTATAACCAGATTCATCAGTTACAACTGAATTTGGTGTCCTGTATATTACATTATTCGGCATAAGAGTTTCTCCATGTCCAATGACTATTTGTCTTTGCTTCTCTCTTGTGTTGTGAGGAATGCGAACTCTCTTTTTATGACCCCTAGCTCCACCACCACCACTACCACCCTCTTGGCGAGGTCGATGCATTTTCCTGCCTTTGTCATGCATTACTCGTTCGGTATCCTTAAGCATTTCTTGTCGCCACAATTCAAAGAAGTAGTTCGGGTCAGTGTAGAACTTAAGCCCATCTTTTCCATCGTCTCTGTAAACATTCAATTTGTCTAATGGTGGTGGCTTATCACATTGTGAGTAAGTTTCCAACATAGGAGTTGGCATTGTATTTCTTGAAAATATTTGTTGATCAAAAACTTTTGCAGATTTAAATGCTTTTTTCCGCTGAATATCGGTTAACGGGACTTCTTCTACATTGCTGTCCAATTGTGTAACTTTGATCGCTAGTCGATCTATTCTGGCTTGTAATGAATTGGCTCGATCTCCGATATTACCAACGTCACGGGCAAGTTCACCAAATATATCTTCAGCATGCTTCGAAAGTGAAGAAAGTTGCCGAATTATATTTGTTAAAGTGGTATTTGTAACTGTTTCAAGTTCAGTGGTTTGAAGCTCCTCTTGTTGATACACAGAACGAGCTACATGCACAGGATCAATAGACCTTTTGGGAAGCGGCATTTTTGTTGTGTGGCCGAGCTTTATATTATAATTTGTATACAAATAAATAATACTGTGAAGTTAAAATTGGAAATCTGAAAAAAATTAGTTAATTTATTGAATAGATAAAAATGGAGTTATTCGCTTAGATTAAAATTCTCAATATATAAAATCATAAATGGTTTATTAATGGAAAGAATTGTTGTGTTATTTAAAAAAAAAACTGACAACCTTCATTTGTGGATGTAATGTGAAAAAATGTAGGATGGTCAACAAAATTAATTAATTAATCAAATACTTGTACTTTTTTTATGTTTTAGGGCAGGCTGAAGAAATAATTAAACAATTTATACTTTTTTTGCATATTACTACAGGATAATGACCCAAAATACTCATGGCCTTAGTCCCATCGAGAATCTTTGGGGATATACACAAATAACGGAGTTATAGATTGTTGTTTAGCAGACTTGGCGATCTACAACACCTCAAAGATATCAGGGACTTGTCGACTCCCCGAAACTTCGTTGCGAAGCTGTAAAGTGTGAAACAGATTGAACTAGCACCGGCCAGCAACAGCGGTGGTTATTATTTTGTATTTGAATCGTTCAACACAGAATAGACCAGCTTAAGCATTGTCAGCAGCGTTGTTTAAACAAAATCCTAAATTTGCTGGTGCAACAACTTTCCCATTACGAAATTCAAAGGCGCCACACTACAAAAAATAAAAACAACAACAAAATGTTGTTTTTACACGAAATTTCAATATATGCAGATGATGACAATGAGTTTGAAAAATATTTGCTGACCAGCGTGCTCTTGATGTCGCTGGTTTAATGGTGTTCCACACATAATTAATTAAAGTGCTCATGCTACCAAATACTAGTTTTTTTTTAATTTGAATTAACAAAGTAAGAAAAACATAACATTCTATACAGTTTATGGACAAATAAATAGGACAATAGTGAGAAAAATCATGCGATAAAGTGCACAAAAAGTTTTAAAAGTACCTTTACTCCCTAAACTTTTTTTTTTATTTTCATATTAATGTTTTTCATGACTCTCTCGCTAGTAGACACAGAAATAGCACAAATTTTTTTAAATTGCGGAAAAATGAGAATTTTTTTTGGTAACAGTTGAGGAAAAAATTTTCTTAAATAGCTTAAACTCTAAGTTTTTACGCTAAAATTGTTGATAGAGCCATTTATTTAGTAAGATATAATAGGAATTTTAACTCTGAAAATAAATTGCGCGAACGCACACAGGAGTATCCGACCTCAAAATCCGGTCAAAAATATTTTTAATGTTTTTCTTATTGGAATTGGCCTAAAATATTATTTTACAACTTATAATGCATCAAAAAGTTACACTAAAAAAAATTTTCGGGTTAGTTAAAAAAAAAAATAATAATTAAGTACCTAATTTTTTTTCAATTTTATTTAATTCATGTAACTAATTTTTGCATGAAATTTTTAAATATTGTTAATATTTTAGGTTGCAGAAGACAAAATTTTGAAAATAAGTAGTATTTTTGAGCAACAAAAGGCAATTTGAGTAAAAACACCTCAAAACAAAAAAACCATAAAAAAAAAGGTGGAAACATGTGATAATTTTTTTTATGTGTATGAGATGACAAAGATGTACTGTCAAATATAAAAGAAAAATGTTTGCCTGATCATACCCGAAACTATAACAAAAAAACTCTTTTCCTACTACATAAATGTTCACGTTTTTCTATGCACTCTTGTCAGCTTTGCTCGGTATCTATAAATGTTATAACTTTCAGGGAAAAAAGTCAAATGTGAGGCCTCAGTTATAGCTATCAGTAAAATCCATCAGTAAAAATTGAACCATCAGGAATCTGAAATGTTTTACTGATGAGCGTTCATAGCAATCAGTAAATTTACGTCATTAAATTATAATGTTTTTTTTGACATTTGCTTCCCAAACTATTTTTTTACTGATCATTGCATCAGTAATTTTTTTAATGATGTCACCGGAACAGTAAAAAAAAATGAACGCCATCAGTAAAATTTATAAAATGGATTTGTGAATAAAATTTAACACCAAATGCAATGCTTCTTTTTGAAAAAATTAGTTAAAATAAGCTTTCAACTTATTTCATCAATATTTAGTTCAAAATAAAAGTTTAAAGTATTCAAAATAGCTAAACAAAATTTTAACTGATGGATTTTACTCATAGCTATAACTGAGACCTAAAAAGCAATTTTTTGGAGTGGGTTTGAGTTTGCAATGACCAGTTTTTTCGCGGGTTATAAAACAAAACATTCCCACTTTATAATACAGTTTATTTACGTTTGAATATACATGCGACGATCGGCAATGGATAGAAGGGTTACAGGAATCTGCATTATCGAAAATGCCTACAGCAATGAGATCCCTTTTTGTTCAAATTTTAATTTACGGGTCAGAAAGTTTTAGATGGTGAATATAAAGTTAATCTTTTTTTGCCGGCAAAGCTTAGTATGAAGAAATACTATTTTTATCCATGTCTCTGTTTTATTCTGTATCAGTGTATGCTTTACTTCTCTCTTTTTTTACTTATATATTATAGGTCGTTTCAAATCAAGTCCTGACTCTGAGTTTATTTTCTCCCTTCCAATAAAATTGAGAACAAATAAACCATAAACTCAATTTTATTGGGTCATTGCGACAAATCAACTCAAAAATAACAACAAATCATGCTTGTTTGAATGAAAGAAATGCTAGAGAAAAAAATAAACAAGCGAAAAATCTGAATTTGTTTATTAATGATTTCTATGGTGACGACTCCAAAATAATTTTTTTTTTTTTTTTTGACGGGAGGAAATCTTCAAAAGACACTTGGCAGTATTCGACACCAAGTAGTGTGGGACTCTTAACCACTAAAACCACCTCTTTATCAGGACCAATCTTGAGAGATCGACATCAGATTTTTCTTTCTTAACTTTGTAAAATCACTTTGGGGGAAGTTTAAACTTTTAATACTTTCCCATGTTTTTTTAGACCATAAGCTCATGAGGCTTGGTTCTTCTTAATCTCCGAACATGGTTTCTTGTATTCAAGACGGACACCATTTCAGAATTGGTATGACATTGCAGTCTCTGATTATGGGATACAGCGTATTTTTTAACAACTTCTGTAACCGTTTCTATTTGTAAGTCACGATGTAGATCGCTATTTCTTATGTACCAGGGTGCATTAACTATTCCACGAAGGACTTTGTTTTGGAATTTTTGGATGATTTCGGTATTTGTTTTCTTTGTACAGCCCCATAATTGGATACCATAGGTCCAAACAGGCTTTAGTACTTGATTATACAGCATTATTTTGTTTTGGGTTGATAAATCAGAGTTGTTACCAAGTAACCAGTACATTTTTCTATATTTCAAGTTTAGTTCTTCTCTTTTCTTTTTGATGTGCTCTTTCCACTTTAGCTTTGCATCCAAAGTCATTCCAAGGTATTTGGCCGTATTGGCGTAAGGTACAGCTTGATTATTAATGAATATTGGAATATTGTTTATCTTTTTATTTGTAAAGTTTATATGTGAAGATTTTGTTTCATTGAGTTTGATACGCCATTTTTCGGTCCAATCTCTGACTGTGTCGACGGCATATTGCAGCTTTACTGCTCCCCTAGAGACACATTTGTCGGGTACCAAAATTGCGGTATCATCTGCAAAAGTAGCCATTATGGTGTGATTCCCAACTGGGATATCCCTTGTGTATAGTAAATACAGGGTAGGACCTAGGACACTTCCTTGTGGTACACCGGCTTCTATTTTCTTCAATTCCGATTATTCTTGATCGTACCTTACTCTAAACAATCGGTCTGAGATGTACGATTTTAATATTTCATAGTACTGTCTGGGAAGATCCCTTTGCAGTTTGTACTCAAGTCCCTCATGCCAAACCTTGTCAAAGGCTTGAGCAACATCTAAGAAAATAGCTGAACAGACTTGTTTTTCTTCTAATGCTTTTTCTATTACATCCGTTATTCTATGAACTTGGTCTATCGTGGAATGTTTATTTCTAAAGCCAAACTGATGATTTGGGATTAACCTTCTTTCTTCTATAATTTTGCTAAGTCTCTTCAGAAGCAGTTTTTCAAAAACTTTTGCCATAATTGGTATAAGCGATATTGGTCTGTAAGACGTCACTTCTGTAGGTGGCTTACCTTGCTTGGGTATGACAATAACTTCAGCAATTTTCCAATGGTGTGGGACATACCGTTGCTTAAGGCATGCATTTATTATATATTGGAGTTTTATGAAGGCTTTCAAAGGCATTTCTTTCATAACCTGAGCAGTAATAAGATCGTAACCTGGTGATTTTTTATTTGATAGTTGATGTAAACACATACTTTTTACTTCTTTTAATCTTACAATTGGTATTTCACTTTCATCTATCTTATCAACAAGCTGTAAGCTATTTTCAGCCGCGTTTGTTGGGTATGGCTTAAAAACATTCGCAAGATGCTCCGCGAAAAGGTTAGCTTTTTCTTTTGGGTTACCGATCCATTTCCCATCTTGAGATTTCAAGGGAGAGTTTAGTAACTGCGGTCTTTTCAGGCGCTTGGCTGCTTTCCATAGCGAAAATCGGTTGAAGCATTAGTCGTTAAATTCTTTAGGAATGTACTGAGTGAATCATTTTTGAATTTATAAATTTGTTTTTTAAGATTGTTGCTTATACGGTTAAACGTTGTTTTATCATCTGGAAATCTAGTATTTTGCCATTTTCTTCGAGCTCTTCTTTTCTCTATTATCAACTCTCTTATCTCTAAAGGATATTTTATTTCACTTTGTCTTCTATTAGAAAATGTTGGAGTACTTTCTTCAGCGGCCTGTTGCACATCAGCAATAAATTGTTCCACTTCATGGTCAATTTGCTCGATTGTATCCATGGGAGATCTTAAATTTATAAAACTTAAAAGCCTTTCTCTAAAATCACTCCAGTTTGTTTTCTTATTTACAAGCTTTGGATTACTTTTTTCTATTACTTCCGATTCACTTAGTGATAGAAATAATTGAAAAATAAAAATAAGATTTTTACTTCCCTATTATACAAATGAAAAGATGTGAATAGAATTTTAAGTTATGAATTGCTATCATATAAACTGGACATTTCTGGTCCATCTTCACCTAGTCCTATAATAATATCTTCGGCAAAGTTATCCCAACTGCCTTCAAATGATAAATAACACTGGTTAACAAGGTTTTTGCCACAAGAACCAAAATATACTTTTCTAGTAGTTTTTAGGGTGCTGAATCCGAATCTGAAGTCAGAAAAATTTGATTGGCCTTCGTTTTTGAAATATTACCGTTAGAAAATGTCAAAAAAACGTAATTTTGGCTGTTTTCGAGGTTATGTTTTTATGTGGAGTAATTAATTGTGAATAAATAAATGTGAATAGATTCGGATTCAGCACCCTAAAAACTACTAAAAAAGTATATTTTGGTTCTTGTGGCAAAAAAAAAGTTAAATTTTGTTGACCAGTGTAATTAAATAATTGTATGTTTTTTTTGTATTGCCCGCGGATATCGAGTGATGCAAGCCCGGGATACTTGCCTCCGCTTTCTGAGGCTAACCCAGTAAATCTTACAGACGGATCAATTAATTAAAATAGGGATATCAAGAACTGTTCTTTGTTATTTTATCGTAATTTTAGAAAAAGTTCAGCTGCTACTGATGCAGCTGATTTAAAATTTTTGAATGCATTTGGTAGCAGGGTTATTCAAGGTTCCGTAACAAAAGAAAAAAATGTGAAAAATTAAGACTTGTAGTCACGGCACATGAAACACCGTCACAGGGTGACACTTTTTTCGACTTTTTTTCAAATGCCCATAACTCACAAAATATATGGCTGCGATTTTTTTTATTATTTTTCTGATAACTGTCACCACTTACCCTATCTACCGTTTTCGTTTCGACGTTAACTTTTGGGACACCCTGTATACCTAATTTGAAATTCGAAATGAGATAATTTAGGTTCTAGTAAAAATGTACTATCAAATTAAGACTTTTGCATTTTTTTTGTGTTTTGCCTTAAAAAATCAGTTACAAACCATTACTCGGTATGGCTCCCATTGGTACGCGCCATTCGCTTCTTTTTTGTCGCAACTTCTTTGCATCCGCATCCGCATGAAAATCCGCATTGATTATTGTGGATGCGGATGTCCAAATTCAAGCGGAAATTCCGTGTTTGCGGGTGCGGATGCGAATATTCGCAACATACCTAGTGTTGTGCCCTCTTCCATACAATTGTAATGTTCATTTCAATAAAAGCATGAAACATAAGATCGAAGGGATAACTAACTTAAAGTAGTTACAAGCATATAAAATCTACCTATACATACTAAATGTGTACTCTGGGTATCTCAACGCCGAGAGATCTCTGCAAAACAGTCACTTAATTGATAGGAGTGCTGATGTTTCCGTTCCCGTACAAATATTCTTGCTGGGAAACATTCAACTTTGATGTTATGAAGATGAATATGATTCAAAATTATTTTGAATCCAAAATAAGTCTGGTCGAAACTCAATAGGCAAAATCATGTTGTGCTTGATAGAATATAGTAATGGAAATTGGTTACCCTCAGTGAAGCAGACAAAATACACTACGGCCACGGTAAACGAAAACCGCCAGACAAGCAGCCACACAGTCAATCAACACCTAGCTTAAACACACTGACCGAATATAATAAAATTGCAAATATGGATATTGCCATTAAAAAGAAAATACAAAATAAATATATATTTTATATAAATATTGAAAATTAAATATTCTATTTAAACATAATAAAATAAATACTTTACATTTGTAAGTTCCATAACATAAATTGATAAAAATGGTTTAAAGATATTTAAAATATTTAATGTATTCAAAATTCATAATTAACTATAAAGAAATTAAATTAAAAAAAAATAAATAAACTATAGATATGACAAAACAAGAAATAATTTATAGAAAATAAGAAATCAATTGTTATATATTTATAAGAAAATGCAAAACAAATATGTTATTTAATCTTGTCGATCGTCATCCTGTTGATCGTGAGTTCTTCCTCCGGGTGGGAAGAGATGTTGTGCCCTCTTCCATACCTACCAGAGGAAATCTTCGTCCGTTGAACTCAGCACACTTCAATTATAATGTTCACTTTGATTGTCCATACAATATCATCTTTCGGATATTGTTTTGGGTCAATAAAAGTGCAATGAGACAATAATAGAATTGTGCTGACTCTTTAAACGTGCCGACGACTATTCACTGAGGAAGTTGGGCTCGCGACTATCCGAATGAGAAGACAAGTTGAGTCTCACGTTAACAAGAGTAGTTCAAATATTAATCACTGCGTTATCCCAATGTTATAACACTAGTATGTATATACGAATAAGCAAAAAAAAAACTAAATATAAAAAATAAACATCAAAGATTGCCTAACATTTTAGATTCGGTTGACCTTGTACAAAAATAAAACTATTGTTCATATTACGTTCAAATTTGGATACTTATTTCTCATAACATGATCTGTCATATGACATCAAATTTGCATTTATTAAAAAAAAAGTTTAAACACATTTTAAGATACTAATTGAAAAAACAGCAAAAATATCGAAATCCTGCAGTTTTTAGTTAATCCCACATGAAAAAAACAACACCTTAGTTAAGGAAAACTTATAATATCAACGCCCATTATATTTAAAAAGTCAAATATGTAAACCATAATAAAATACATTAAATTTTTACGTGTTTTGTAATTTTATATACTGTTTTTCTATTTAGAAATATCTTATTTGTAGTAAACCATTCGATAAACTGCCTTGTTAAGCTTTAGATTTGTTTCTGCCAGATGTGCTAGTTTTTAATGTGCTGAGTTAGAATCCGAAGTCAAAAAAAATTCTATCACGTCAGGATTTTGAGATCTTCGCATTAAAGGATCACAAAATAAAATTTTTTGTTTAGAAAATCTCAAAAAAACTACTATAACTCAAAAACCAGAGCTGACTGAAATTTTTTGAGTTCCGATTCAAAATCAGCACATTAAAATCCATTAGAAAAGTATACTTTTGTTCTAGGGAGAAAGATATATGCATTTTTAGAGATCAGTTTCTTTATGGTAAGATATGCCAAACCTACTAAACTTACTTAAATTAAGATATCTCGGAAAAGAAAAGGGATATTGAGAAAATCAAAACTGAATTTGAAAGAAAAGTTCTTTCATAAACCCTTACAATTTTAATTGAATAAGATTACATTATGCCAAAATATTTCTTCGAAAACAGCAAAAAAAAATGGGTTTTTTAGATTTTCTAACGGGAATATCTAGAAAACGTGACGTGCTAGGCCAATTCTGACTTTGGATTCGGAATCAGCATACAAAAATCTATACTAAAGTATAGTTTTATTAAACGGAGGATTTGCAGACCAGTGTTATCAATAAAATGAAATATATTAAAACATATCTATTTTTCCTTAATACACAATAATAATGCTGCATAGCTTTCTCAATTTTCTTTCATTTTGGAACTATTAGCTCCGTTTCCTTGGGAACATTTATCTACTGCTAAGTAATTCAAACTATGTACTTTTGCAGTATTGAAAAATTAGTTCAAAGTTGCTTTAAATACTAAGCAGTAGGTAAATATTTCTAAAGCAACGCAGCAATAATTAAAAATCGGATTCCATGCCACTGCTTCATAATTTTAAACCGTTTTTAATTGTACTCCATTTTAGAAAACATTTCCCCTTTTTGGTCATAATAAAAATGGTCACCGTATTTATAATAGGTACTGTTTTAGCAAAACTACCATTCACAATTACATCATCATTTGTGGAAGATGATGATGATGTGTGAAGCTAAATTATGACATAAAAAGTTATCTATTATTTTTGTTTTCTTCACTTTGCTTTAAAATAAATTAAAGTTTGCGCAAAATTCACAACAAAAAATAACATTTTTGTCATTACTTTTATGTCTAATGTGTGAACATGTGCGCGTGATTCTCGTTCTGATTTTATCTTAAAATTCGGAATCGATTTTTTCTTCTTTTTCAAAATTAGAATTGCCATTGAGTGCAAAACGAATTATTTCAGAACCGTTCGGAGTTATTCCAGACAGTCTCGGACGACCAAATGAAACCGCTTTTAGAAGAAAATCATAAGCATTCTCTATTCCTACCGTTTATTTAGGTATAGACAGGAACGAGGTAGGTACCTACCTACCTACTTTAATTTTTCAACATTTAATTTTATTTCCTTTTTGCATATACCTACATACATTACATTAGAATATAGGTTATAAGATTTATTCTATTTTTTGAAAAAGTTCTTTTATTTTTTGCTTTTTACACTTTGAATGTTGTTACACTTCAATAAAAGCAACAGTGCACATTACCTCACACCGCTTCTTCCACCACCTTGTAACCAGCCTAAGAAGCTATATAATTAATTATTAACTCTTTTACAATAAGACTCTATTTTTATAGAATCTCTGAGATCATAGGTTAACCTAGCTATTATTATTTAAGCTAAATCGTGCTTTAATTTTATAGGTATTTTCTTTTTTCATATTCAGACAAAATATAACAAATTTTACGTGTAAAGAACATTACTCACACTGGCACCTTACAAATGGAGTCAATGAAGAGATATTTGAAAACGCAGATAGGTACCTATTATATTCGACGAAAATAAGTTTTACTTTCTCTTAGTGGTTTTTGCGCACTAAACGTAGTTTAAAATGCAAATTTGAATCCTCCTATAAGTTGTTTTTGTATTAATTAATGAATAATAAAAAAAATATCATAAGGTTGCAGAATTTGCCACACCCTTTCTCAAAAAGTCGCTATAATATTTTTGCTAACATTTTAATATTGCCTGTACACTCCTCTTCTGTTAAAAAAATAGTAATTTTCCAAAGTACGTATGTTAAAGGTTGAAAGAAAATATTAAATCTTCCATAAAATATAAAGTTATGGTTGATTTTAAGAGTAAAATGACCAAATTTGTATTTTCGCTCACCTTGATTCATATGGTACTTATCATGCCGTCTATTTTATTCAGCAATTGAAAATGCAATCAATCAAAAACAGCATAAGACACAAGTCTTGCTTAACTTCGAATAGTTTATTTAATACATTTCTATAATATTGTTGGTTGCATTGCTGACGTGGTTTTTCGTAGGTTATTTTTAATTTTCGTTTATTTTTTTAACACGAACTCCCACTTTATCGATTTACGTAGAAAATTTATTCTCACTGCAAATACAAATTATATTTGCTTTATAATCGTATTATTTTTACTTAATCAGAAAACAAAAACATATTTTGGGAAAAAAGAAACTATTTGAAATTTCTTGTGTAAAAAGATTATTTCAATTAAACAAAAAGAAAAAAACCACGGATTTGATTTTTTGATAAGGGTGCGGAAGTGAAGATAATTATTTTTCAATTTGTCTCCCCTACAGAGAAAATACGTGATAAATATTTTCACTTCAATACTGTTGGAAATTAAATATTCTTAATCTTTCACTTTTCTTCAGGTTTATCTTGTGTTTCGTATGTTAGATTTTTAATAAATTTGAATGAAAAACCCTTTAAAATTAAAAAAGAAAAAAAATATCACCTCTTTAATATTTCTTTCACTTTCAGCATTAACTTGCTCACACAAATTTAAAGTAAAGATAGAGAAGCACTGAACTGTCATTTTTGAGAAAATTTCTCAAACTGTGTGTGTACTAAACATGATTTGAGAGCAATGCTTAAGTCCTAACCAAATTAGCCGCGTTCCAATAGCCCTGTTCTATTGGGAAGTGGCAAAGTACTACTAGTAGCTTACTAGCGATTTACAATGGAACGCACCATTGACCTACTATATATGGACTGCTAGTCGTTTGACTTTTCCATACAAAAATTGAAAAAAAATGATTCCACATCTTTCTAGCTCTACTAGCGGTATAACCTTAGACGGCGAAAAGAGGAAACTTTTAGTTAATGACATTTCTGTCGTTAAAAGGCAGTGCTTTCTCTGTTTTTCTATATTTGTTCCTTTCGCACTTCGTCAAAAATGTTGCACTTATTCTCCGCTTTTTTTTAGGGCGCTAGTATCGCGAAGAAACAAGTGGAACCAACCTGAATATGCTTCTAGCAGTCCATATATATTAAGTCAATGTTGATTTCTTTGGAAATGAGTAGGTATGCCCAAGTCATAAAAAGATCTACTAATAAATGTACATCATCTACTCATGTATGTATTCGTTACTAAAATGCGGGTATTTGCTTCAGTAACGAGTAACGAAACGTTACTTTCTAAACAGTATCGTTACTCGTATGTTTCGTTACTGGGTACTGAAGTAAGAGTAACGACCGCATTCCAATTTCAATACTAAATCATCCGATACATGAGATACGAAACGAAGTGATACACTCAATTTGTCGCATTTAGCATCTTCTATCGACATCGTTACCTTATTCGGAATGCTAACTCCAGTTAATTATCTTCAGTTCACTTTTATCTCAATAAAGACAGTAGTGCCAAGGTATCGTTGTGTTATCGATAATAATTTATACAGAAATATCAAAAGAGACACGTTTTGGTATTTTCTCTATGTGGCCGAAACCAATGTGTTTATGACCTTTTTGTTAATGGTCTTGAAATGTAGCTTAAGAATATACAAAAGTTTTTTGGTTTTTCAAAAAATTTGTTTATTTTCCCTGAAAAATTTTCAACTAAAAATAAAGCAGAGAAAACAAGGTTTGAAAATCACTCTCAATAGAAAAAAAATGAAAGATTGTTCGACATGGTTGTATTGAAGTGTTAATATTCCGAGATCTACGAGATGTACTTTTGAAATAAAGGTCTCTAAAGAATTGTGATAAGATTACTGAACGAATGTAAACAAAAAATTACCAATGTTTTGTCGAAAAATTAGGGAAAAAAATAAAATAAGTTTCCACGTTTCGAAAAAAAAATCAGTATAGCTACCTTCAAACTCTTATAACATGAGAACGCCGCAACTTAAATTAATGTTTATGACCTTAAAATGTACCTTAGATTACACAAATTGTTTTTGGTTTTTTCAAAAAAAAAAAAAAAAATTTACACCCTCATACCTACCAACGTACGAAAATACTTAAAATATCTACCAAACACACAAATCGTATCAAATACATAAAATATACGAAATGTACGAAACATACGAAGCATGCGAAAGTAACGAAACATGCGAAAGTAACGAAACATGCGAAACACACGAACCATATGAAATATACGGAAAATGCGAAACATACGAAAGTAGCCACCCCCAAAAGAACGGGGTGAAATCGAATGGCATTCCAACTGGATTGGATAGTTCACATTTCTTGTTCTAATAAAAACTTGAAAAACTTACCTACTTACCTAGTCACTACGCTTTTGACATGCACATTTTTACTTCTTTTGAAAATTTGGTTTGTTTACCTTTTCACCGAGTTAAGAAACGTCACTTTTTTTTTTGCGTTTGACAGTGACATTTGAGCGAAATTCCGAATAGCCGTTTTTTTATCTTCCTATATGATCCATATCTTATCTTATCTTATAACTTTAAACGAGCTAAAATTGTTTATATATATATAAATATATATATACTTATATAAAATTGGGATCTCGGAAATGGCCCTAACGATTTCGATGAAATTTCCAGCGTTTGTTCATCTAAGCGAGTAAAAAGATTTGGAAGTATTTTTGGAAAAATCCGCCCACTTTTTTACCATATAAGTTTTTTCGGTAACAGCTCTAGCGATTTCGATGAAATTTTCAGGGTTTGTTTATCTAAGCGAGTAAAAAGTTTTGGAATTTTTTTTGGAAAAATACGCCCACTGCCACGCCCACTTTTTTAACATATAAGTTTTTTTCGGAAACGGCTCTAACGATTTCGATGAAATTTTCAGGGTTTGTTTATCTAAGCGAGAAAAAGGTTTTGGAAGTGTTTGTGGAAAAATCCGCCCACTGCCACGCCTACTTTTTTAACCTAGAATTTTTTTTTTTGGTAACAACTAAAGATTTAGATGAAATTTTGAGGGTTTGGTCTTCTAGGCGAATAAAATATTTTGGAAGTACTTTTATAAATATCCGCCCACAGCTACGCTTATTTTTCTCACATATAAGTTTTTTGGTTATTGCTTTTAGGATTTCGATGACATTTTGAGGATTTTTTCCTCTAGGCAAATACAACATTTTTGAAGTATTTTCTCTTATATTAGTTTTTTTCGCGGAGACAGATTCAACGATTTCAATTAAATTTTGAGGGATGGTTCCATGTTTAACGCATTGTTCTTTTTCTTTTTTTTACAATAGGGGTATTCACGATTCGATGCAAATGGTCTTGTATCGTTGCAAAAGTGTAACATTTTCTAAAATTTAAACAGCCAAATACCTAGACTACAATTTGTTTACACTTTTGCTATACCCTAACCCTATTACAAAAATAAAATACAATGGGGTAAAATTTGTCTTTTATAGTTGTTGTAGTAGAAAAATAAAATTTAGCAATTTTAAACTTTTCGTTGCACCGGATCGTGAATACCCCTAATAACTAAACAAAATTTTTTAGATCATGAATATTTTGATCATGTATTGAAATTTATTTGTTAATTTGGTATCACTAATCATTATCTTTGTTTTACGTTTTTTTTTTAATGCAACTATTGTTAACGTATAAAGCCTGGTACGCAGCTCGCGCTAAATTTTAGCTCCCATACAAATTATCGAAAAATTTTGTCTCAGCTAAAATGGATCCCATACAAATTATCGATAACTTGAATGGGAATTTTATCTCGGCTAAAATTTAGCGCGAACTGCGTTCCAGGCTTAAGAATAAAATAACTCACAACAAGCAACACCATTGACCTAATGTTAATCTTATAATATATAAGTAAAAAAAGAGAGAAGTAAAGCATCCACTGATACAGAATAAAACAGAGACAATGATAAAAATAGTATTTCTTCATACTAAGCTTTGCCGGCAATGCTAAAGTTGAGAAAAAGATTAACTTTATATTCACCATCTAAAACTTTCTGACCCGTAAATTAAAATTTGAACAAAAAGGGATCTCATTGCTGTAGGCATTTTCGATAATGCAGATTCCTGTAACCCTTCTATCCATTGCCGATCGTCGCATGTATATTCAAACGTAAATAAACTGTATTATAAAGTGGGAATGTGGTGTTTTATAACCCGCGAAAAAACTGGTCATTGCAAACTCAAACCCACTCCAAAAAATTGCTTTTTAGGCCTCAGTTATAGCTATGAGTAAAATCCATCAGTAAAAATTTTGTTTACCTATGTAGAATACTTTAAACTTTTATTTTGAACTAATATTGATGAAATAAGTTGAAAGCTTGTTTTAACTAATTTTTTCAAAAAGAAGCATTGCATTTGGTGTTAAATTTTATTCACAAATCCATTTTATAAATTTTACTGATGAAGTTTCATTTTACTGAACAACTGATTTCAAATGCCAAAAAAAAATTCCATTTCGTTTTACTGATGGCGTTTCATTTTTTTACTGTTCCGGTGCCATCATTAAAAAAATTACTGATGCAATGATCAGTAAAAAAATAGTTTGGGAAGCAAATGTCAAAAAAACATTATAATTCAATGACGTAAATTTACTGATTGCTTTGAACGCTCATCAGTAAAACATTTCAGATTCCTGATGGTTCAATTTTTACTGATGGATTTTACTGATAGCTATAACTGAGGCCTCATATTTGACTTTTTTCACTGAAAGTTATAACATTTAAAGATACCGACTTGTACCCCCCTTGCCTAAAACACCCGCAAATTTAATTTCAGATAATTGGTATACATCTCTCTTATTTTTCTCTTGTTTTCCTATCTGTGAATACGTGTGAAAGCTATAATGCGTTTAATACCTTCCTTTCACCAGTTGATGTCCTCACAAACTTTGAATTTAAACATGATTTTGGTTTGTACATGAACTTGAATAGCTCAAATAGCTCACTCCAGACACCCACCTTTCAATAAATATGTACAGAAATAAAAAAAAAGGTTCGTGTTTTGAATTTATTATATTATTTTCTTATGAATTAATTCCTCTACTGAGCACTTAAATTGTTTTTAATTGTTTTGAGCACAACTCCACAGTTGAATGTGTTGGTGCCATTTAAAATGCACGGGAAAACTACCACATATAAGCACTGTGGAGTTTTTCCTCTCATTGCAGCTTGTAGGGTGGAAGAGAAAAACCAACCGAAGTCACGTCTCTAGGTATTCCTTCCTCTATGCTTTTCATGAGGATCATCAATCGTGATCTTGCTTTTCTTCAGGATCACGAATCGTGATCTTGCTTTTCATTAGGATCGCACGACCCAACTTACATTTTTGCTTCCGGGTTTCAAGCCCAAAGGGCTATTCGCACCTATAAAACTGGTATACTACCCACGGTTCATCAAACTTGAGCACATCAAATGATGATTCGTCGTACTACCCGACTAACAAATTTGCTTCTATAAAGCTTTACAGGGGAAAATGTAGCTCCTGTAAGGCTGTATAGAAGGGATATTGTTTGTTGTGTATAGACTTTAGACACATGAAAATGATGAAGAAGAGTATGCGGGAACAAAGAAAAATGATGTTAACCAATTTTTAAATTTCTGGGGAATACCTTTTTGTTTTTTATTCACTTGCTCACTTTTGTAGATAAGTTTAACACATCGTCTTCTCGGTTTGTTTTTTACAATTTAATTTTTATCTTGAAATGTAATTTATTTTACATAAATACTACCTACACTCAGTCACAAAAGTAAGTATACACCCCTAACTTTGTTTAACCAAGACCTCAAAAAAAAGAATCTAACACATTTTCGAAAAAAATTTAAATGTGGTTTTATTTCATTAATCATTGCCTACATATTTACAAAAAAAAGTTTGTCAAATAATCAATACTAAATGAAAAAGTGACAAAAAATTAAACACAGTACAAAATTTCGCATTACAAAAGTAAGTATACAGAGAAGAAAAAACTATGAAAATCGATGTTAAAAGTATAAATATCTAAATTTTTTTGGGAATTAATATATTTTAGTCTACCCCCTAGACTTGACGAGGTCAAACTCACTTGAAGGCATTGATTTTACTAGATTTTTTGCAACTTTTGGGCCGAATCTTTTCCACTCTTCCTAAAAGACTAGTTTCAGCTAATCCTTTGAATGCTTCCTTACTTTTCTCACCAAATGGTCCAACAGATGCTAAATAGTATCCAATTCGAGTGACTGGGGGACGTTTAGATCTGGTTTTGAAAGTTTTTGATCAAAAATTCACTCAAAAATACCGAGTTTTGCTTAGGGCCGTTACCTTTATTGAAGATAATCAATCCATCTTAGCCTAATTATTCGACACTCTGGTGCAGGTTTGTCTATAAAATATCTAAAAAACAATACTCATCTATTGTTTCCTCAAGGAGACCAAATAACCCACACCAAAAGCAATACGTTTTTACCAGTACCTTCATTTCTTTTCGGGTCTACTTCTTTTATCGGTTTTCTAGAAATATTGCCACATCCATAACTCATATACACGTAAGACGAAGTGTACTGCTTAGATGGACCTGGTAAAATTTGGAGAAAGATACAAAAGTAACAAAATCCCATCAAAAAGCTGGTACTGGTTTATGTTTTTCAGAATTATACGTTCACATGGACTGCGTTCAACGAGCAGATTTGTCATCATCTTTAAGAAAAATAAAGTTCCTAATTTATCAAAACTGCAATGTGTCTTGCTTGGAAGGTTGTTCTTTAGTTTTCTTATGTATTTTTTGTTTGTTTAGCACTGAGCGTCCAAAAAATAAAAATAAATAATTTTTTTGTTTGTTTAGCACTGAGCGTCCAAATAATAAAAATAAAAAAAGAAATTGGTTCGATTCATTTCCCCGTC
The DNA here is from genome assembly GCF_945859705.1 of Episyrphus balteatus. Classification (NCBI taxonomy): domain Eukaryota; kingdom Metazoa; phylum Arthropoda; class Insecta; order Diptera; family Syrphidae; genus Episyrphus; species Episyrphus balteatus. Next base: position 56,650,060 of record NC_079134.1, on the reverse strand, counting down.
GTGAAATACCCAATAGGACAAAGTTCCAATAGGTCCTTAAAAAAAATTAGAAATTTTTAGCCCAAGACTAGGAACACTTAAAAACATTAAGGCTTGACAACGTTTTCTGATTTCAAGCGGTGGCTTAGAATAAAGAAAAGCTATAGGTATGCAAAGTATGAAAAGTTTGCTCCTAACTTGTTAGGTCTACATGTACAGATAAAAAGAACTTCATTGGAGTTATCAACTTAAAGATGATCTCCAATAAATCGAGGTAAGAATATTGGTACTGGACTGATGGAAATAAAGTTGACTAGAAGATGCTATTTCTTGCAACCCAACGCATTTGATAAAAATGAGTTGCGTATGAAATACCTTCTATAACAACAAAATTGCTTACTGTGGCTAATAATCGACTTTCAGTATACCCAACACACATTCTATTCTATAAGTTAAACTTAATTATAAGTTTTTGCTGTTAAATGAATTAAAAAAGATTAGTTATTCAGTACTGAGTGAGCATTGTAAGTAAATGATATCTTCAGGCTTTCAAAGAAGGGAAAAAAGGTGCCTAAAAGGTTTACCTTGGCCACAAGTTTTAAAAGGTACCTACACTTTTTTTTACTTTCAATGAATTATACTTACTCTAAACTAGTGCCCAACATAGATTATTACTGTGCACGTGCTTCATTCCCGACTAACAATTTTGCTTCTGTAAAGCTTTATACATGCTTCTTTTGCTCTATAAAGCTTTATAGAAGCAAAATTGTTAGTTAGGTTATGACTTTTCTTTTTCAAATCGATCATTTCCAGTCTAGCATGTTCAATAACATGGCTTCCTGCAAAGAAAAGAAAATACATTCTTGTTAGTTCAAAGTATTTAAACGAAATCTTAATTCTTTGACTTACCTTGCTGTTCCAGCAACAATTGTCGATTTCTTTCAATTTCTTTAATACTGTCAAATATCTTATAACTTGTTTCTTAGGTTGAAATCAGTGCATCCGAGGCAACCTAATCTTCAATTGATGGCAACGAACCTTGAAGAGAGTTTCTAGGAGTTTGTATTGGTGATAGATAGGTGGATCAATAACACTGACTAACAAAATTAAACTTTTTTTTTGTTGCCGAAACAAAAATATACTTTTCTGAAGGTTTTCGGTGTGCTGAACTTGAATCCGAAGTCAAAAAAAATTATTCAGCTCCCGTTTTTTAAAATATTACCTTTAGAAAAGGCAGTACTTCGGGCCTTATTTTTTTAGTGCCAATTGTACAAACGTGGTTCAGCCTTGGTTCAGAAACTTAACCCGCCGATTTCGGCGGATGAGCTGCGGGTCAACTGCGGTTCAAGCATGATTGTGGCTATTTATATATAAATGGACCTTGAACCAGTGCTAAATCTCAGCAATAATACCGATTTCAGAAGATAAAAGTTGGTGATCCACGTATTAAATATTTGTACAACTGGCCCTTATATAAGTCAAATTGTTTGAGCATATTTAGTAACGGTTTTTATAAAAACTATTTTCCACCTTTTTAAATCTGTTTAAATCTTTCCGATATCTTTTTATTGCCCGAGATATCCTCAGTTGTTTGGCATATTTTATAAATTTTATAACGTCATTATCAAAAGATGGAAAACAGGGGGGTCATTCCGATAATAATCGTTTGATGATAATCGTTTTACAGTTTGAGAATCTTTAAAGCTATTTTAAGTGAATTCTGATTCAATATTTCTTAAATAGTTTATATAAATAAAAGTTTTCGTATCCTTAGAAGTCGTATTAGTCTAGGTGATTAATTTAGTAGTTGCCTCTTACTCGGGTGTCTGAGGTTCAATTCCCGAAATTGGAATTGTTTTTTTTTTTTTATTTTCTCAATAATCGTCAAAAAATAAACGATAGCTAAATAGGTCTCGTTTTTGGAGAATTTATTCGTTTTTGGATGCAATATTTGATTTTTTAAAAGTGTTTATTAATTTATGCCAATCACCGATTAATTTGCAAATTCCACAAACAAAAAAAAATATTAATGATTAATTTCTAAAAATAACCATAATGTTAGAGTAAATTATTTTAATATGTGTATCGAACAACTATTCGTTTTTTAATACAAGATATAGGCGGAATGTATGTTGAACGGCGGCCGTTGTTTAAATTAATAGTTTCTAATACTAAAACGAACGCTTCTTTAGATAGGCGAAAGTTTTGAAAAAATCTATGAGAATTATTGTCAAAATGGTCATGTACACTTAAATATGCGTTGGAAGAGACAAAGGATTTGATTTGTTTCTAAGTTGCCTTCTTAATCGTATCGTACGAGTAATTTTTTAAAATTTTCATTTTCCAAAATTAGTTCGTTTAAACGTCGAAAAATTTTGCTATAGCTTAACCACTATGAATTTTTTAATGACCCAAAAGTCGAAATTTACATACTGTAATGTTTTATTCCGGGTTCACAATAAAACTTATTTAATTTCCACTTATATTTCCGTTCAAATAAGAACACACTTTATTTCAACTCAATTTACTTTTATTATTCGCTCAAACAAACACACTTTTAAATCACTTTATTTACGATTAACAATTCGCAACACTTTATTTCACTTTGTATTGTACTCTTTCACTTTCAAGATTAAACTGTATCCGGTCGGTGTCTACGCTGCCCTTTTATACCGGAATCTCGAGACTCGAGAACGTCCTCGAAGGCTCTCGTCCCTGCCTCTCGAAACTTCCTTTCCAGGAAGGGCACTTCATAGTCTGCTTTTACATGAAGACGCAAGAGTCAAGATTCAATGAAGAGTAAGGGAGAACGAAAGTTCGAAAAAGAGGGATGGAAGATTTTTTACCCTGTGAGTCCCCGGTCGAAAATTTTGAGACTCATTTTGACGTCTCTCTTTGATCTTGTTCTTTTTTTTGCTGTTTTGCTTTAATTGATTTCGTCGGTGGCAGAGTTCGCTTCGTCGGATGTATATTATTTGGGTGTATACTAACTTTTATTAATTTATTTAAATGTTTTTGTTGCACATAGAGCCCCCTGATGTTGTTTTTTGTATATTTTGGTGCTTTTTTTTTAAATATAAATAGATACGAAAACGAGAACAAGATAAAATAAAAAAAATAGCTGTCAAATTTGCGTCTTATAAAAATTACTACGTGTAGAAGCGCGCGACTTAGTCTGCTTTTACATGAAGACGCAAGAGTCAAGATTCAATGAAGAGTAAGGGAGAAAGAAAGTTCGAAAAAGAGGGATAGAAGATTTTTTACCCTGTGAGTCTCCGGTCGAAAATTTTGAGACTCATTTTGACGTCTCTCTTTGATCTTGTTCTTTTTTTTGCTGTTTTGCTTTAATTGATTTCGTCGGTGGCAGAGTTCGCTTCGTCGGATGTATATTATTTGGGTGTATACTAACTTTTATTAATTTATTTAAATGTTTTTGTTGCACATAGAGCCCCCTGATGTTGTTTTTTGTATATTTTGGTGCTTTTTTTTTAAATTAAAATAGATACGAAAACGAGAACAAGATAAAATAAAAAAAATAGCTGTCAAATTTGCGTCTTATAAAAATTACTACGTGTAGAAGCGCGCGACTTACCGAAGGGAAAATCAAAAGGAAATTCGAAGATAATTTCTGCGCCTTGCGTCTTCATGTAAAAGCAGACTTACCGAAGGGAAAATCAAAAGGAAATTCGAAGATAATTTCTGCGCCTTGCGTCTTCATGTAAAAGCAGACATACTTCCATTCTAGTGGGATATTTTGAGATGTGTTCAGTGGGATATTTTGAGATGTGTTCAGTGGGATATTTTCTTAATTACTAAAGGTCCGTTCACATTTCTACCTTTGCAGTAGTAGGTAGTGTGTTCAGACTTTTATCTTAAAAGTAGTTCAGTAATTCATCGTTACATTGCCCCCCTCTTAGGATTGTTCGTCCCGAACAACTCCATTGCTTCTTTCACCATTATAACGATGTAAACGGTCACAATGAACTACCTTTAGTTTGCCTCTTACCCCTCTTTGTATACGGTAAACCACGTCGTTAATTCTGGTTATTACTGTGTAAGGGCCTTCCCAGTTTTGTTGTAGTTTCGGTGATAGTCCCTTTTGTCGGTGGGGATTGTAAAACCACACAAGTTCTCCTTCTTGAAACCCTGTGGCTGTCGCTCGTGCGTCATATCTTGTTTTCATCCTGTCACTAGACGCTTTTATATTTGTCCTTGTCCGTTGGTGAATGTCAGCCAGTGTTCCTTTCAGGTTATCTACGTACTCATCCATTTCATGTGGCTCGTTTGGAACACTTCCAAATTTTATCTCACTTGGCAGGCGTATTGTTTAGCCAAATAGGACTTCCGATGGTGTATGTCCAGTAGAACTATGTGTTGCACTTCTATAAGCCATCAAGAATAATGGAATATGTCGGTCCCAGTCTCGTTGATTATCATTGACTACTTTTGACAGGTGTTCCTTAAGTGTCCTGTTAAATCGCTCAACCATCCCATCAGATTGTGGATGAAGCGGTGTTGTTCGCGTCTTCTTGATGCCAAGGAGTGAGCAAACCTCTTGAAAGATCTTAGATTCGAAGTTCCTTCCTTGGTCGGAATGAAGTTAAATGGGTACTCCGAACCTGCTCACCCAATGAAAGACAATCTTATCCACATCTGTTTTGGTTTCCTGGTTTGGAATGGAAAATGCCTCAGGCCATTTGCTGAAGTAGTCCATCACTACAAGGATGTATCGATTTCCGTTGTTGGTTTCGGGAAAAGGACCTGCTACGTCTATTGCAATTCTCTCAAAAGGTGAACCCACATTGTACTGCTGCATCTTGCTTTGGATTTTTCTAGCTGGTCCTTTGCTAGCGGCACAAGTATCACATTTTCGGCACCACTTTTCAACGTCTTCTCTCATACGTAACCAGTAGAATTGCTGTCGTAGCTTTTCCAGCGTCTTGTTGATGCCTAAATGGCCTCCAGAAATTCCACCGTGCATCTCTCGGAGAACATCATTTACCTTTGACTGAGGTACGACTAGCTGCATTACATAGGATTTACCATCTGCGGATTCCCACTTACGCCTGAGTAGCCCTTCTTGCACATGAAGTGAGTCCCATTGTGCCCAATATGCTTTTAGAGTGGGGCTTCGGTCGGAGATGTCGGCCCATTCTGGTTTCTCTTGATGTTCCTTCCATGCAAGGATGGGTTCGATGTCCGAATCTTCCTGTTGGGCCATTCTGAGTTCTTCATTACTCCAGCCGCAAATGGGATCAGCTCTCGTTCTTCTAACAGCGACAACTTCCTTTTCTTCTAGTCGTGTGCAATGCTTGCAGTCTAGCTTGCACGGGCGCCGAGATAATGCGTCTGCATTTGAATGCAGCTTTCCTCTTCAATGTTGAATCTGACATTGATATATCTGAAGTATCTCGATCCATCTTGCTACTTGACCCTCTGGATTTTTGAAGTTCAAAAGCCAATTTAGTGCACCATGATCTGTGCGAAGAAGGAACTTCTGCCCATAGATGTACTTATGGAAGTGCTTTGTTGCCAATACTAGAGCTAGAAGTTCCCTTCTGGTCACGCAATAGTTTCTTTCTTGTTTCGAGAGTACCTTGCTGAAATAGGCAACGACCTTTTCTTCTCCGTCATGAACTTGCGATAAAACAGCACCAACTCCAATATTACTTGCATCTGCGTCAATGATGAATTGTTTGCCTGGAGTCAGATAGGCCAGCACAGGAGCTTCACATAACCACAGCTTTAGTTCCTGAAAGCTTTTCTCACACTCACCTGACCATTTAAAGGGTTTACCCTTCTCCGTAAGTTGGTGCAAGCTTTAGGCGATTCTCGCAAAATCCTTCACAAATCGTCGATAGTACGTTGCCAGACCGAGGAAACTCTGAAGTTGATGCTTGTCCTGAGGGGTTGGCCAGTTCTTCACAGTGTCAACTTTTTCAGGATCAGTCTTCACTCCTTGGGATGAGATGATATGCCCCAAATATTTAACCTCGGTCTTGAAAAGTGCACATTTCTTTGGATTCAACTTAAGATGTGCTTCTCGTAGCCTCTGGAATACAGCCTTTAAGTTTTCACAATGGTCATCAAATGTTATTCCGTAAACGATGACATCATCCAAATAGACTAGACAAGATTTCCAGGTTAATCCATTTAAAACGCACTCCATTAAGCGCTCAAAAGTAGCTGGGGCATTGCATAGCCCAAACGGCATGACATTAAACTGCCACAGACCATTTCCGGTGGAGAAAGCCGTCTTCTCCCGATCATCTGGATGGATTTCTACCTGCCAGTAGCCACTCTTCAAATCCAAAGTTGAAAACCATTGTGCTCCTTCCATTGCATCTAGAGTATCGCTGATTCTTGGCAGTGAGTAGCTGTCTTTCTTCGTCACATCATTCAGCCTGCGATAGTCGACACAAAATCGAGTGCTTCCATCCTTCTTTTTGACGAAAACTACCGGTGATGCCCAAGGGCTTTTAGAATTTTCGATTAGCCCGTCTTTCTTCATTGTTGTTATCATTTCTTCAGCTTCACCTTGTTTGACCAAGGGGAGACGTCTTGCTGGTTGACGAATCGGCCTAGCATCTCCTGTATCGTTTCGATGCTGCACCAGTTGTGTCCGGCCGTATTGCCCGCTGGGTGAAGAGAAAATATCAGCATATTCATGAAGAAGACTTCCCGCAACATTAAGCTGATGTTGACTCAAGTTGTCTGATTTGAGAATTTGTTTCTTTAGTTTCTCCGAGTTCATAGTCATCTGTGTATCCACCTCGTTGATCTTAGTTATTGCGGCCACAGATTCACATTGCCCAACAACTTCTCCTTTCTTAAGCTTGATTGGGTACGGTTTGATGTTAACTATCCGTACAGGTACCATGTTGTTCTTTGGTGCCACAAGAGTCTTCCCGATGATGATGTTTTGGGAACTTTGTTCAACTTCTGGCTCAACCATGAGGTATCGATGGCTTCCAATATTCCCCTTTAGTTTCGTCCACACAAAAACTTCTGAAGAAGGAGGCAGGCACATGTCTTCTTTGATGACAGTTCTAATTGTTGTTGAGTTTTCGTTGCCAAAGACCATTGGAATCTCTACGTTTCTGTATTTCAGGACTTGATAACCGATATCCAAGATGATTCCATGCTCCTTCATGAAGTCGATTCCAATAATGCAGTCATCACATATATCTGCCACCAAAAACACATGGGAAAATTTTAGTTCTGCCAAACGGATCTCAAGACGAACTTCTCCACTGCTTCTCCTGTGGCTGTCTTCAGACGGTAGCTGTTGGTGTTATGTAGCCATGTCATCTTTACCAAGTCTCTTCGTACAATAGAGGCGGTGGCACCGGTGTCAATTGTAGCCACGTGTTGTTTGCTGTTTATGATTGCCTCCACTGTCAGACTTTTGTTGTCTCGTTTAGTCTGTGAGACTTGAATTGTGGTTCTGGGGTCATCGATACCAGAAACCAGCTTCTGCCCCTCGAAGATGGTTCTTACTCGTTTCCCGAATGGGAATCAAGCTGAGGATGATTGCTGGTTGTATCGCTTACCTGTTGTTGGGTATTATTCCTGTTTCCACAGTGTTTGCAAGCAGTTCTTCTTGGTGGCAATCTGCACTGCCGCTGGAGATGTCCAGTCTTGTTACAGTTCCAGCATCGAGCAGCTCCGTCTCGCTGGTTTCTTTGGAATGCGAGTTTTTGACAAGAGCATTCCTCCACTGCAACTTCTCTTACCCGATGAACGCCTTGAGAAGCCTGTTCTGCTGCTTCCATAGTGAGTGCAAACGCTAATGCTTCAGGAAGGGAACGTTTTCCAGCTGTTCGAATTGCTCCCTGAAGATTTATATCAGATACAGCACGTACAAAGGCTTCTGTCGCAAACTGATTGATAATGTCGTCTCCTGCTGTCGGATATGCCAGATGAGCTAACCTTTCAATATCTGCTTGGAGTTGTTGCAGAGTTTCTCCTCTTTTCTGGACTCTTGTATTGAGTTGGACGCGGAAGACTTCCTGCATATGGCCATCTCCAAAGCGTTTTTCAATGACCTGGACAAGAGCGTTAAAGTTACCATTCTTTTCTAGTGGTAAAGTTTGTAACAACTCAGCAGCAGGACCTCTAAGAGCAAGAGTCAGCGCTATACATTTGTCTTCGTCATCCCAGCCATTTTTTGTGGCAGCTGCCTCAAACTGTTTCTTGTAGATCGACCAAGAACTTTGTCCATCAAAGGTTGGTGGATGCATTTCTTTCTTCTTTAAATACTCACCAGAACTTTCTCGCACCTTAATTTTTCGAACCTTGTCAAGTTCTTCGGTAAAACTTTGCATTTTAACATCCATTCCTTTCAATTTGTCATCGAATTTTATTTCTACTTTCTCGAGTTTTTCTTCAAATTTCTCGAACTTTTCTTGAGATTGTTTTTCAACACCTTTGATGGAAGCATCAAGAGCAACGAACTTGTTCTCGATAGCATCAAGCTTACCTTCGATGAGGTTTTTCTGTTCATCTAGAAGGTTCTTTTGCTCTGTGCGTTGTTGTTCCATTTGTTCTCTCTGTTCTTTGCATTGTGTCTCAATTTTTTCGAGAACACTACTCTGTTGTTTTTCTAATTGTTCTCTCTGTTCCTTGCGTTGTGTCTCAATTTATTCAAGAAGATTTTACTCGAACTTAGCAAGGAGAACAGACATCATGGACGACATATCGGAAGCGGAACCAGTACTTACTTGTTCTTCTGTCATTTCAACTTCGAATTGAAATGTATCCAAATCTTCGTTTTTCTGGGTTAAATAATCCTGTAGACGAATAATGAGATCATTTTTCGATCCAGCAGTAGGAAGACTTCGCTTAGTTAATTCCGCCTTCAGCTCAGTCAAACTTAACTGATTTAGTGTTTTGCCCATTTTAACATTTCAAAACGCGAGCACTTTTAATTATTTCAAAATGTTTTACACTTTGTTTATTGTTAAAACACACACGCACTTTTTATTTTATTCGCGAAACTATCTGATTCGCACAAAAAAATAAGTTTTATTCCACTTTTCTGACACCAATGTAATGTTTTATTCCGGGTTCACAATAAAACTTATTTAATTTCCACTTATATTTCCGTTCAAATAAGAACACACTTTTTTTCAACTCAATTTACTTTTATTATTCGCTCAAACAAACACACTTTTAAATCACTTTATTTACTACTAACAATTCGCAACACTTTATTTCACTTTGTACTGTACTCTTTCACTTTCAAGATTAAACTGTATCCGGTCGGTGTCTACGCTGCCCTTTTATACCGGAATCTCGAGACTCGAGAACGTCCTCGAAGGCTCTCGGCCCTGCCTCTCGAAACTTCCTTTCCAGGAAGGGCACTTCATACTTCCAGTCTAGTGGGATAATTTGAGATGTGTTCAGCTCTTAATTCACATTTCTACCTTTGCAGTAGTAGGTAGTGTGTTCAGACTTTTATCTTAAAAGTAGTTCAGTAATTCATCGTTACAATACATTGAATACAATTTTGGAAAATGCATAAAGGGTTTAATTACACATATTAAAATAATTTACTCTAACATTATGGTTATTTGTAGAAATTAATCATTAATATTTTTGTTTTTGTTTGTGGAATTTGCAAATTAATCGGTGATTGGCATAAATTAATAAACACTTAAAAAATCAAATATTGCATCCAAAAACGAATAAATTCTCCAAAAACGAGACTTATTTAGCTATCGTTTATTTATTGACGATTATTGAGAAAATAAAAAAAAAAAAAATTCCAATTTCGGGAATTGAACCTCAGACACCCGAGTAAGAGGCAACTACTAAATCACCTAGACTAATACGACTTCTAAGGATACGAAAACTTTTATTTATATAAACTATTTAAGAAATATTGAATCAGAATTGACTTAAAATAGCTTTAAAGATTCTCAAACTGTAAAACGATTATCATCGATTCGATTATCGTTTTCAAAGTTACGGAATGACCCCCCGGTCTTATAGAAACCGTTACCGTTAGTTGGGTCATGCGATCCTAATGAAAAGCAAGATCACGATTGATGATCCTGATGAAAAGCAAGATATCATGTAGTTGTTGTAAAACGTGTTAAATAATTATCTATATGGATCATGTAGGAAAATAAAAAAACGGCTATTGGCTACTTTTTGCAAATTTTCAAAATGTGAAAAGTTTTTACACACATACAGTAGCGACATCTTCTCGCGAAAAATAGTTCATTTTTTTTGCAGTTGGTATGAATCATGGTATAAAAAGACAAGGTATGATCATTATAGCCGCCATCTTACAAAATGGGGTAATAAGGTTTTGACGTTTGGCAATTGGCACAGTCAAAAGCAACAACAATTTCCAAGACAAATTTGTTTAAAACAACAATTTCAATGGGCAGCTGTCAAAATCTTAAGTAGCCATTTTTAAGTTTTCTCGCTCCCTTCAACCACATCATTACAGAAATGATTATATTTATCAATAAAAAAATTACACAAAAAAATAGTAAACAAATGTATTCTTCTAATTGAAACAATCGCTCATGAATGCAAACGAAGTGCTTGAAGTGTTCAAACAAGTCCAGAGATACCCAAAGGAGATGGGAAACTTTCGTACGTTTTACCCCCCAAACCCCATTTGTTTATTTCGTGTTGTTGTAATTTCTTTGGTATTCGTGAATAAATGTGAAAAACACACACAGTGTAACCACAGTGTTTTTACGTATACTTAGCCAAAAGCGTCCGTTTTTTCACGCATACTTAGCCAAAATTGTCCGATTTTTCACGCATACTTAGCCAAAAATATCCGTCGGAGCTTGTAGGCAAACGCGTTTGACGTCAGAAGTTTCCCATCTCCTTTGGGTATCTCTGAACAATTGTTCTTAAGTCGTTGCTCCAATGAATGAAAGCTAAGTCATTCATGCCTATTACAGAAGACGCAGTGACTCAGTCCCCGGGAATTTACTCGATCCGCAACCGAATCAAATTTCAATCTGTGAACTCCCCGGGATGAACTGTATTATCGATCCACGAAAACACACTAAACTGCTTACCGACATATGTCATTGTTGACACTTACATAGCCAAATGTCATTCTATCACTTCCGCACCGGCGGCTTCGGTAATAAGAAATCTTGTGAAAGTGACTCTCACTCCCGCCGCAGTGCATCTGCGTCTTCGGTAATAGGCATGATTATTCCACAAATTGCTACTTTGGTTGTATGTTTGTTGTCCAAGACACTCAAGACAGTGGCTACACGAATTTGTTGAAAATAGCAATTTCCGCTTTCACTGAGAACGGCTAGCATTATCCATTAGGGGTATTCACGATTCGATGCAAATGGTCTTGTATCGTTGCAAAAGTGTAGCAATTTCTTAAATAAAACAACCAAATATAAGGGGTATTCACGATCCGGTGCAACAAAAATGTGTAAAATTGCTAAATTTTGTTTTTCTACTTCTACAACTACAACAGACAAATTTTGCACCATTCTATTTTATTTTTGCAATAGGGTTGGGGTATAGGAAAAGTGTAGTCTGTATATTTGGCTGTTTAAGTTTAAGAAAATGTTACACTTTTGCACGTTTGCAACGATACAAGACCATTTGCATCGAATCGTGAATACCCTTATTGTTCTTTTTGGTGCTTCGGCAATTGCATAAATTGATGAAGTCTTCTTGAAACTAATTGCAATTGGATTCATTTGGCCGAGATTCTTGACGATCGGTCATTCTTGTATCCGTTGTTGAAGCAATTGCTTCGATAAAAATCCAAAGGCATTCTACAAATGGATTTAAAAATTTATTAGAAGTCTCAATGGATACAAATAATAAAATGTAGATACCTTAAAACAAATATTTATAAAATAAAACCTATATGCTTTGGTGCTGTTCTTCGTCTCCATTTTTTTTTTTTATGCAAATGTCAAAAAAAGGCGTGTTCATTTAAAGTTTTCTTTATAAGCTACGTCCAGCTATGATTTTGTTTTACTTTTTGTTTAGATGTGTTTGTTCATCATCATCATTTTGTTTGTGATTTCAAAAAGTGAGAAATTTTCAAAAAGTGAAACTTAAAACCTTATTAGCTTTCACTTTTGTTTTTCTGAGGTAAAAGATAGAATTTCGTAGTGTGTTGGAAGGAGACAAAATATTTTTTCTACTTTTGTACTTTTTGTTGTTGAATTAAGCTAAGCCTGGAGATGAAAGATATAATTTCGCAGTGTATTGGTGAAAGACAAAACATTTTTTCACCTTTGTACTTTTTGAAGGTGAATGTAGTTAAAGGCTTAAGGCTTAACTACATTCAACTTCAAAAAGTACAAAAGTGAAAAAATGTTTTGTCTTTCACCAACACACTACAAAATTCTATCTTTCATCTCAGAAAAACAAAAGTGAAAGTTAAAACATTTTTAACTTTTACTTTTTCACTTTTTGAAAACACCAACACATGCAAACCAACAACTTAAGAACATGATTGCTAGATGGCGTTGCAAAGGATAATTTTCAATGAATATGCCTTTTTTTGACAGATGATTTTTTGTAAACAAAAAAAATTTTCTGCAAAAATTTATAAATTCCAAACAAATTCCAATCCAACATAATCTTTCAAAATAGAGCAAGATCCCAGGGCCGCCAGACATTACTTATTTTCTCAAGAAAAAAATGTATGGAATTACGTAGTGCTAGGCCATACTATTAGTGAATGGATACTGGCTATCTTGTGCCGACGGCCATTTTACCACTAACAGGTGCTAAAGGTACGAAAAATACGTAGTTAGATTTCTTATTTTCTCAAGGCTGATTTTTATATATGATCAGCGATGCCAACTGAGGCATAATTATGCCTTTTAGGCATAATTTTATTAGCTAAGGCATTGAGGCTTATTTTTTGCCAAAAAGGCATAATTTTTTTCATTCCAATATTTTGATAAAAAATGACTAAAAATCAATATATTCTATATTTTTTAAATAAAGGTGTTTGAAATTTTATTTACAGAATTTGTTTTTACCATTTAACACATGATAGTGTTTAATTTTTCGAAGAATTTTGTCGACACTTATCAATTTTACTAAAAAATAATCAGGAAATAGCATTTTTTTTTGCTATGAAAAGGTCTAAACCGCGATTTTTTCTTGTTGATGAAAAAATTGATTGCTAATTGCTTCCAATTATGAAAAGCAATGTCTTGAAAGATTCCTTTCAAAGAAAATAAGCTGCCGTTTTGTGACAAATAAGTTGCCTTAATGTATAAATTAGTTAATTAAACATTTCGTTTTGTGTACTTGCACTTTTTATGTATAATTTCTTAAACATAAGCTAAAAAATCTAAATTGAGGCATAATTTATTTGAAAAGGCATAATTTTTTTCCAAGTGAGGCATAATTTTGACTGAACGGGTTGGCAACACTGTATATGATACTCAGGGAACTAATACATTAATTTTTGTAAGCTGCCAGACCCGTCGGATGGGCCTAACACCTTGCCAGACACGCATTTTAGTATACGGGAAAGTTAGATTTTGTTATATAGAGGTCTGGGAAAAAATTTATAACACATTTTGACTTCAGGAATCGAAAGAGTATCAAGAAACGAGTCGAAAACCACATTTTGAACAATCGCATCTAGAGTCATTTGGCCGCCATTTTGTTTTTTTTTTTTTTAATTTCAATTTTTCACATAACTCATGTATTTTTGAATCTACAGAAAAAAAATGTATTGCAAACTTGAAGATAATTTAATTTACTACAATATATGTTAAATTACTTTTTTCGATTATACCTTCGGTTTAAGAGTTAGGGTGTTTTTTTTTTTGAAACCATATTTTCGTCATATCTCATTTATTTGAGCTTTTTTGAAAATTAACTTGAAGTAAAAGTTGTAGATCTTTTTATTACCTTCAATTATTACATTAACGGTTTTTCGATTTGACAGTCCGTTTTTGATCTGTAGGAAAAAAAATTTGCATTAGATGTAACAACAACCTAGGCGTGTGGGTTGCACTCAGACAAAAACAAAATCGTATAAATAACACTGCCAGACCCATTAGTTCCCTGAGTATCATATATAAAAATCAGCCTTGAGAAAATAAGAAATCTAACTACGTATTTTTCGTACCTTTAGCACCTGTTAGTGGTAAAATGGCCGTCGGCACAAGATAGCCAGTATCCATTCACTAATAGTATGGCCTAGCACTACGTAATTCCATACATTTTTTTCTTGAGAAAATAAGTAATGTCTGGCGGCCCTGGGATCTTGGACTAAAAGGTTTGTTGTAATTTCAAAAGGTTTCCTTTTTTGATTTGATATATATCATTTCTATAGCCTTGGAAGCTGTAGCCCTTCAACATAACTTGATACAATCGGTATAGTAAAATAAATGAAACCCGAAACTCATGTTTTTAATCTAAAATTTTTCTTTGGCCAAAAAAGGATACATAATAATTGCTCATTTCACTTTAGTTTCTTTTTTGTTTCGTTGCTTTTCCACCGACTGAGGAGACGGTATAAGCTCGATGGTAACCTCCAAGAAGAAAATTCTCGGGCACCGCAACACCACCACCAATCACAATCTCCTACTCCAATAATAAATCTAGCCCCTATCATACTGGGCCACACCATCACCCAGCAAATGGTGTTTATTTCCAATATTTATGTTGGTATGAAGAGTGCAATAACAAAAAATCCTATTAAAGTTGGAAAACACCATGTCGTGATGCTTCTCGGAAAAGCGGGGACTCTTTGGTTTGGTTGTTGTTTTCTTTCCCAGCGGTGGCGATGAGCTAGATGAACAACGGAAATTAATGCACACAGTTGAATGATGAAGTTTCTTTATGCTTACATATTTAAAAAAAATTATAAAATAAAAATTATGAAATCTTAAGAAATGAATCAAAAATTGTTAGCTCACAACTCACAAGACAAAAACAAATAACTGCACAATTTTTTTTTCACAAATGACAGATAATCTTAAAGTTTTAAACACAATGTTGATACTTATTTTCGTATGAAGATGTCGCTAGTAGTATGTGTGTATTTTTCACTTTTTGAAATCAAAAAGTGAATGTAGTTAAGCCTTTAACAACATTCACTTTTTGATTCCAAAAAGTGAAAAAGTGAAAAATACACACATAAATTAGCAACATCTGTATAAGAAAAGCTTCATGAAAATTGAATCATTTATTTGCAAAACATGATAAGTCCACTTTTTTTCAAAATTCGTTTTTTTGACTAAATTTGTACTTCCTTTAAAATATGAAGTATCTATTCCATCTATATCCGATTTTACAGCTACGCGAAATATTTTTTTAGTATCAAAAACAGAATAAGTCCCGGACTTATCATCTTTTGAAAATAAACAACAGCTTCTTTTTGTGTAAATGGTTTATTAGATAAATGGCTGAAAATCTTAAGTTTAAAACTACTTTAAAGTTAAATAAGCAGTCCGGACATTGTATTTTATTCTCAAATACAACTGTTTGATAGACTGGGGCTAAAAGCAAAATTGCATATCCATTTAAAAACTAATTTCACATCCGTTTATTTTCAAAGTATGATAAGTCCAAAAGCGTTTTTATTTTTTATCTTTTGAGCTATCGCTCCAAAAATTAAAAACGAAACGGTATTTTGTAGCTAGGCAAGAGTTCTACAGAATATATTTTTTATAAATTTTTCTACGCATATCAAAAGAAAATAGAACGTTTTTTCTTCTCCTGAAAAATTTAAAATCATGGACTTATCATGTTTTGCAAATAAATGATTCAATTGAGTTTGATGCTTAAGATTATCTGTCACTTTTGTAAAATAAAAACACGTGCTCATTTTATTTTTATTTTTTTTGCATCATCGTGTAAGTGCTTTTTCCTACATATTCTACATATTCTTAGTTAATCAAGCGATGCAGTTGATACAGCAAGACGGAGTTCGCAATGTCTTAGGAAAGCGAGAACTGTTATTGATCAGAAAGAAGTTTTAAGAAAATGCATAACTATACAAGTATCTTGAAGAAAGTAAATAAAAACAAATGTAATTGGTGTACTTTCAGAATCAATTTATTTTGTATTAAAACATATGAGAAGGACTTAATATTTTTTAATTCCACTACGACATAAGAAAAAGGTACGAGAACATGAATAATGATGAATTATTTTATGATTCCTTACAATCATCGGACCGATTGATATCCTGCCTGTACTTAACAAAATATATTTGGTACTGGGATCCAAATAAATTATTTATTAACTTATTAAAAATAGTTGAGAGAAACGTTGAAAAATTAAATAAATTTTTACAGGCCGCCTTCACTGGGCATGAACGATGCCCGGTTCATAAATATCACAGTACACATATAAGGTTTGGAAGTATTTTTGTACGTTTTAGGATGGTTTATTAATTGAAAGAGATAAAAGTAGGATAAATACCTTGGTGAAGGTTTTTGGACGGTGTTGGTTTGGTGGTTGACTACACTGGTTGCTTGAAGTAGATCAGATCTAAAAAAATAAAAAGCAATGATGTTGAAGGGTAAGTATATCTTTGTAGATAAAAAAAAATAGATATATGTATACCTTGGTGGAGGATATTGGACAGTGTTGGTATTTTGATTGCTTGCTTGAAGATGTTGAGATTGTTGGGTGTTTAAGTTGGAGCCTTGAAGTGGCTGAGCTCTGAAAGAAAGGATGTGAATTGAAGGGTTAGTTTTCTCTTATAAATTTGTTCGTTATTATTAAGCGATATGTATCAAGGTCAACATAATTTTTTATTCATTTAATTAACATTTCATCGTAAAATTTAAATAACCTTGATTGATTTTCCTGCTTTTTTGGTACCTTAGACACCAAAAACTGTGATGGTACCGATCCTTTCTTCAATCGCTGGATTCCTTTAACCGTAGGATGGAAAACTTCTTCTTTGAAATGGACGCTACAAACCCTTGCATTTCTTTTGTTGATGGTATCACTCCTGCAGCAGGCCAATATCCATATTTTTAATTCGTTTTCCTCATACGGAAAACGGAAAAAAGAAATTTTATTTTTGCATTTCTCTCCCCTGTTGTCATTATCGCACCCATATATCGCACAACGCATTTTTTTTTATTTAAGTTCATAAAATAACAAGATATAATTTAGAAATTTATATTACTATTTTAAATTATTATGGAAAATGGCGAGCAAAATTTTTATTTAACACGACAGAGCACAGAAAAATACACAATAATTCAAATTACATTCAAACAATTGAGAATTACGGTAGCTGTCACTTTTTTTCAAACTGACACTGGTCGCCAAAGTGTCATGTTTTGACAATCTGGCGACCAATGTCAGTTCGGAATATATTACCTTTTTATGTGTACTGTGCATAAATATGTCTTGAAAAAATCCAATGGAGACAGAAAAATCCATGCCCACACCGACATCTTGTCGAAGAATCTCGTTTTTTGAACATGATGATGATTCTGACGTTTCGTGCACGTGTAAGGTTTTTTCTTGAATGTATAAGTAATACGAGTCATTTTACCTCTCCATTCAAAAGAAAACCTTACATCTACACGAAAGATTAAATGAGACGTCATGACATAATTTGCCCAGCGAAAAAAATTGTTCTGTTTGTGGATTGGATTGCGGTTGTGATGTTGGGCAGCTGTATGCTAAGTGGAGACGCTGTGTTAAGTTTCGCTGATGTATATGCAAACAGTTGAATTTTTTTTACAATAAGTCAGCTATTACATGAAGCCTCAAGAGGCGCGACTCTTTTTAAACATAATGAGTGCAAAAGAGAAAAAAAGATGAAAGAAAAAATTATCCGACCGGAGAGTCGTGGGTCGTGAGTCCGAGACTCTTTTTTGACGTTTTTTTTCCACTTTTTCTTTTTTCAACGTTCCCTCTATTTCTTTTTGCTTCTTGGTGCAATACAACAACAACAGATTTTAAATCAAAAGAGAAATGTCAAATTTGAGTCCTTGACTCAAGAGGCATCGTGTAATAGTACGCGCCTCACAGAATGATTATCAAAAGAAAATTCGAAAAAAGAGTCAAGACTCTTGAGGCTTCGTGTAATAGCTGACTAATATGTCAAAAAAAAGGCGTGTTCATTTAAATTGTCAATATGAGCGATATCTAGTATTCATTTACCTTAACACTTTATTTGCGTGTATTTGTGTTTTCAAAAAGTGAAAGTTAAAGCCTTTTTAACTTTTACTTTTGTTTTTCTGAGATGAAAGATAGAATTTCGTAGTGTGTTGTGTTGACGAAGACGCAATCCTCTCTCCGGAATATAGATTTCAAAATTGTAAACAATTTGTGGGCATTTGATACAGTATGAAAATACATCATGGACGAACAGTACACACTGAACAGTACCTACGCCTTTTTTTGTAAAGAATCAAGTCCAATCAAAGCACATCTTGACGGGTATGAAGGAGTATCTATTGTCCATTTCAGTTGCCTAACTACAAATCTTGTGAAAGCCTTTTGAACTCTTTCAATACGAGTTATCCCAATGGAAGTAGAAGGACACCAATTAATTGAACAATACTCAAGGATCGGACGAACTAATGACATGTACACTGATTTCAGAGCAAAAGGGTTAGAAAACTCGCTGCAGTTTCGCTTGACGAAACTAAGCATTGAATTAGCCCTTGCAATTACATAATCTATATGTAACGAAAAAGACAACTTCGGATCAAAAATGACTGCAAGATCACGAATCTCAGATTTGCGATCAAGAATCTGGTTGAACATATGGTAGTTGTGGATCATTGGAACTAAAATACGATGTGCTGTAAACACATTACATTTCGTGATATTTAATGGAAGGATATTCCTATCACACCAATCAGATAAAACATTTAAATCATTTTGAAGATTTTGCTGATCAATTCTATTTTTGATACAAAGAAGAATTTTCATGTCATTAGCATACATCAAACAAGATGCATTTTTAAGAAGAGATGGGATATCATTAACAAATATATTGAAAAGAAGTGGTCCCAGATGGCTACCTTGAGGAACTAATGATGATACCTGTATGATATTAGAGAAGAATTTTTCCAATTTCATACATTTTGTTCTTTTATAAAGGTAGCTGGAAATCCATTTCAGAAGCAATCCATGAATGTCAAAAGCTCGAAGTTTAGCTAGAAGAATTTCATGACAAATAGAATCAAATGCTTTTATAAAGTCTCTGTAGATAGTATCTCCCTGATAACCAGAATATAATGAATCGATGACTAGTTACAATAAAGCATGAGATTTGTTGAAGTAGACATGCCTGACATAAACCCATGTTGTTCAACGCAAATATGCTCTTTTATACTAAAATACAAACAATCTTTTACTATAAGCTCAAATAATTTAGGTATTGCAGAAAGCTTAGTTATAGCGCGGTAATATATTACAAGATTTTTTGGACAAGCTTTGTAAATAGGACTTATATATGAGAACTTCGACTCATCAAGAAATTCGCCAGTACAGAGAGATTTATTAAAAACTATTAGTAGTGGGAACACTAATGTGAATTGACATTGCTTCAGAACTAGAGATGGAATTCCATATGGACCAGGATTTGAGCTTCAATATGTATTCTTGTGCAAATACTTGTGTAGAAAATCATATTCTTTTCGAAATTGGTAGAAAAGCTTTCTGTCAGCTTCTGAAAATCATCATTCGACAACAGTATAGAGTTTTTAACACAGTTTTCAAATTTTAAAATAGAACATATTGCAACATGATGAATTGAATGGTTTAAAAGTAGAAATTGGACTTGAATAATTTCAATATTAATATTATCTACATAAACTAAATCTAACAATCTATTAAGTGAATTATAAATATGATTGACTTGAGAATACATAGAATCAATAAAATTATATTCATAATCTTTTTTCATGTCAAATGGAATAAGACACTTATGTTCATTTGAATAATTCCATGTAATATCACCTAAATTAAAATCCCCAACTATAAATGGGTATTGATTTTCCAATAAATTGCCTACGATATTTTCTATGTAATAAATACGACTTTCATATATATCTGTTTTAGACCTCGCCTCCATTTTTTCTTATCGACGACAGTCATGATCTCGAATAGGATCATAGCTCTCCCACTTGACTGCTTCACACTACGGCTCCACATGTGCGGTTCGCCGGGTTGACCTCAGGAAACGTCGGCAGGCCTCCCTGCAGGGCCGGTTTTAGGGGGGGGGGGGGCAGCCTGGGCAGTTGCCCAGGGGCGCCGAAGGCGCCTTTATCTTTTACGAAAGTTGTATAAATAACGAAGTCTTTCCAATCGATGTTTTATTTATTTTTACTTTCGCAAAGGCGCCCAAATTTGTTTATTGTTTTCTATTTTACTTTTTCAACGGCGCGGTGGCGGCACTCGGTTGTCCTAAATTTTTTGAAGAATGAAGGCGCCCCCCAATTTTGGGTTGATTTGTTTGGCTTCCGGACGATCAATGATGACAAAATAACAGTTCATCTTTGAAAAACAAGGCGCCCCAATTTCTTTTGAAAGACTAAAGCAATCCTAATATTCCTCCAACCAATTTAATTTTTGCAAAGGCGCCCCTATATATAAATCACTAAATCATATATATAAATCCCTAAATCATAGCTGGTAATATCCAGACGTAATAATGAATAAAGAAACAGAAGGGACACGGACCGAATCCCGAAATTAAAAATCCAGAAAGCCCAAAATCCAGAAAACCCTTAATCCCGAAAACTCAAAAACACGAAAACCCAAAATCTCGAAAACCCAAAATCCCGAAAACCCAATGTCCTGAAAACATAAAATCCAGAAAGGCCAAACATTGAAAGCTTCTCCATTTCTCTTAAAAAATATGTTTGTGTGTGAGAATAAACAAATAGATCTGTTCGTTGTTCCCCCCTCCAGGGTATTCCAAGTCATGTTAATTAACTGTCAAAAAATCAGAGTTTCTCGGGTATTCATTTTATATCGAACACCTCAGAGCTTTAGCTTCATCAGCGAACATCGAACACCGAGGAAATATCTCTGGTTGAAAAAGGAGCTACAAAAAACGCTTGACAACGAATTCGCAGCGACCCAGAATGCCCTAGAGCTCACAACGAACAAACTCAATACTTATAATGGTATGTCGTTTTCGATTGGCTGTCCGGAAGCGTCCGGAATCATTCAGAAGCTGCAAGTTTTTTATTCTCCTAGTGAAAAAACAAAAGAAAATTATTTGATTTTTCACCAATACACATATTAAATTTCAGAATTAGGTGGAAGCGATTCAAACTTTTTTATTGGATTTCAGAATGACTGAATTATTGAGTGATTCCAATCAAAAACGACATTTATGTAGGTACCTAGTTGAAAAAGTTTTTGAAAAAATATTATTCAAACAAAACAACTGTACCTACTCTTTAAATGTGTTTAAACAAAAAAGTCAGAGATAAAGGTAAACTTGTTAATTTAGCCTAAATAACATGAATATTTAATTTTTTTTAAGTTAAGCTTATGTTCTTTAATAAACTGCACATTGTTACATAAATGCATTAACAAGTATATGAGAGGTAAGACATAATCTGCTATTGCTTTTTTTCGTGATTTTAAAAAATTGTTTTAAAATGATTTTTTTTTAGGCGCCACTTGCAATCTTGCTCAGGGGTGTCGGTAGTGCTTAAAACGGCACTGGTCGTTCTTGTGTTATAAGCGTTTGAAGGTAGCCATATTGAATTTTTTTTTTCGATTTTTTAAAAATCAAACGTGGAAACTTTTTTATTTTTATTTCTAATTTTTCGAAAAAACTTTGGTTATTTTATATAAATGTTTGTTCAACAATCTTAAACCGGCACTGGTCGTTCTTGTGTTATAAGCGTTTGAAGGTAGCCATATTGAATTTTTTTTTCGATTTTTTAAAAATCAAACGTGGAAACTAATTTTTCGAAAAAACTTTGGTTATTTTATATAAATGTTTGTTCAACAATCTTAAACCGGCACTGGTCGTTCTTGTGTTATAAGCGTTTGAAGGTAGCCATATTGAATTTTTTTTTCGATTTTTTAAAAATCAAACGTGGAAACTAATTTTTCGAAAAAACTTTGGTTATTTTATATAAATGTTTGTTCAACAATCTTAAACCGGCACTGGTCGTTCTTGTGTTATAAGCGTTTGAAGGTAGCCATATTGAATTTTTTTTCGATTTTTTAAAAATCAAACGTGGAAACTTTTTTATTTTTATTTCTAATTTTTCGAAAAAACTTTGGTTATTTTATATAAATGTTTGTTCAACAATCTTATCAGAATCCATTTAAGACTTTTATCTGAAAAATGCATTGCATATATCTGGAAATATTATCATTTCAATAGCCGTTTTTTATTATACCACTTGATCCATATAGATCATTAATTAACACGTATTACAACAACTACATGAGATCTTGCTTTTCATCAAAATCACGAATCGTGATCTTGCTTTTCGTGATCCTGATGAAAAGCAAGATCTCATGTAGTTGTACTAAAACGTATTAATTAATGATCTATATGGATCAAGTAGGATAATAAAAAACGGCAAATGCAACCATGTCAAACAAATGTTTGATTATTTTTTTCTATGAGAGCTTTTTTCAATCCCTATTTTCACCGCTAGTTATTTGTTAATATTTTTATGTCGTTTTCTATTGACTTTTGAGATTTGTGTGTAAAATTCTCAGATTTTCCACTGCAAATAGAATATGAAATCTAGTTTTGTAATTGTGTGCGAAATCTGTGCGTATAAAAAAAAATAAAACAACAACAAATGTTCAGACAAATGTCAAACGGAGGAGTGTGTGTGAAAGTGCGTGTGTTTGTATGAGTGAATCTTGATAAAAATCCAGAATCAGATTCTTGAATCTCAGATTCATTTTTTTGTCATTTTTTTGAATCTCAAGACGCAAATAGATCATGAAATCTGAGATTTGTCCACTATTTCCCCTCTTCACCCCCCCCTTTCAGCTGTCAAATTCACAAATCTCATTCTGAAATTCGTCAATAGAAAACGACATTAGATATTTCTGTATAAAATACAAATAAAGTACCTTGGCACTACTGTTTTTATCGAGAGAAAGTAAAATCTGGATGATTCCCCGCGTTCAACGCAGGTCACCTGAACTTAAGATCTGAATTTTCAGAGGCTCTAAAAAGATGTCATAAAAAGTTAGGCGGCATTTAGTTACGATTTTCAGGTGGAAATTTTTATCTGAAAATTCAGATGGGTGTGTTTGTGTTGGTGAAGTTGGTAAAAGTACCAAATGTGCTACACACCAAAATTGAACTTTGATTTTAATACAAGTTATAAATGGGTTTGTTTATATTCCTTTTGTGTTTGGAAATTTGTTCGGGTGTTATTGTTATTTGTTGATATATGATATTACAATGCATATGTAATATAATTTTGTGTTCTTCCACATGTTTATGTGCAGAAATGGAATAATGAAAATAAATGAGGAAATAAAAAAACTTAATGAAGTTGGGGACCAAAACAAAATTAAACATGCACAAGTGGATAGCAGAAAGAGATTTTAAGAATCCAACAAAATAAATTTTACAAATACTGAAGTGATCTCAGTGGAAATATTAATAAATATGTAACTCTTTTTTTATAATCCATTGAACTATTTTTATTATCCTAGGAAAATAAATGTTCTTTTTTTAAAGTCAATCCGAGTAAAGAAAAAAAGTAGATTCTTAGTTGAATCCGGACTGCTTATTTAACTTTAAAGTAGCTTTAAACTTAAGATTTTCCACCATTAATCTAATATACCATTTACACAAAAAGAAGCTGTTGTTTATTTTCAAAAGATGATAAGTCCGGGACTTATTCTGTTTTTGATACTAAAAAAATATTTCGCGTAGCTGTAAAATCGGATATAGATGGAGTAGATACTTCATATTTTAAAGACAGACGTGGTTATCCCTGGAGTACAAATTTAGTCAAAAAAACGAATTTTGAAAAAAAGTGGACTTATAGCCCAGGGAAATAAGTAAATTAAATCGCATTTTTCGCGGGACAAAATTTTTTTCATGGAATGTGGTCGGGTGGTTGTCCTTATCATAAAAGTCAATTTGTTGGGATAATTGGAGGTTGGGAACAGCCGCCATCTTGGAAAAGAGATTGGTATCGTTTTCATTGAATAGCTCCATTGTTTTTCATTTTAACAAAAACTGACAAAGGTAAGACTTATTAACAATAAAATTATCTAAAAAATCATATACAAAACAATTCCGTGAGTTGATTAAATAAAATTTTATAGTTTGTCAAAGTGCGTGTTTGTATCGCAAGGTCGGGGCAAAATGACATTTGTTCATATATCTGACGAACTTTTGATTTGTTTGGATAATTCTTCAAAAATGAATTATATTGGTTTAGAAAAAAAAATTTTTCGATTTCAACCCAGATACAGAAATTCGAACTTTTAGGTATAGAACAAAAATGTTGTTTCGGCACGTAGTAGGATAAGTTGGGCGCCAGGATTTGATGAATGGTTTTTGTAGAGGAGCTCAATACAAACATTTTTTTCTTTGGGAGGGGGGTCTATCTCCCCCCGTTTAGGTGGGAGGGGCATTTTTCTAAAAAAAATGTCAATTTTCCCAAAAACTAGAAGACATAGAAACATATAGTTTTCACGGTTTGATATGGAATCAATTGAGGCAGTTTTCTGTTTAACTAATTTATTTACTAAAATTCACAGTCTGGACAAAAATAGTATAAAATGAGTTTTAAAAAAATTTTTTTCCCCTATTTTTAACTTTGAAATCGATTATTTCAAAAACTATTGGGAATATTATATTGATTTGAAAATTAGAATCAAATGCACAATTTTGCCTTTTGGAAATGGTATCATTTATTACTGTAAGTGTTGCCGTTGTTTTTTAATAATTTTTTTTTTTTTGATAATTTTTTTTTAGAAAAATGCCCCTTCCACCTAAACGGGGGGAGATAGACCCCCCTCCCAAAGAAAAAAATATTTGTATTGAGCTCCTCTACAAAAACCTTTCATCAAATCCTGGCGCCCAACTTATCCTACTACGTGCCGAAACAACATTTTTGTTCTATACCTAAAAGTTCGAATGTCTGTATCTGGGTTGAAATGGAAAAATTTTTTTTTCTAAGCCAATTTTGAAGTGATTTTCATAAAAAATACATCGATCAATTGGGAAATAGATATAGTTTTAGAATATATTTTTTAAATAGCATGTTGTTTTGAAAACATATACTTTAAATTGATGCCGAAGTTGGGCAAATGACAAAAAAAATT
Source organism: Episyrphus balteatus (assembly GCF_945859705.1). Lineage (NCBI taxonomy): Eukaryota > Metazoa > Arthropoda > Insecta > Diptera > Syrphidae > Episyrphus > Episyrphus balteatus. The sequence continues at coordinate 56,624,824 of NC_079134.1, read as the reverse complement.
GAATTTTTGAACTTTGACATCTTATAAATTCTAAGTGGTTTAACCGAGTTACATGTTTTATACATTGTTAAAAAGGTATATTTATCTTCTATCAGAAACTGTAAAAAAATCGAAAATGGGTAAAAAATTGTCGAAGCTAGAATTTTTTCAATGGGTGAAGGTCCAAAAAACCGTTTTTTGCCCGTAACTCCAGATTTTGGGGGTGTAAGGGGATTTTCAAATACCGTTTCGTATTCAGTGCGACTAGCTCTACAAAACCTGATAGGTCTCCGCCCGCGTATATTTTAAAACCTCATTTTTGTAACACCGTGTTATCTATAAAATGAGACCACAATCGTTATTGTAGAAGTAATCTAACAATCGTTATTGTAACCATCATATTGTAGAAGTAATCTAACTCCGAAACTCTCCATGTACTAGTCAAAAGTGAGAAAAAAGCTAGTTTTTTGCTAGTAGGCCGAGCAAATTTTGGGAGTAGAGGTACAACCAAAATATAAGTACGCAGTTTTGCAGCCATACGCGTCTAATATCGATTTCAAATGTCTGACAACTCTAATTTTGTGCTTTATACGGTTTTCGAGGGGTTAAATATCTTAAGTTTTCCACTTAATGTGAATTGGCTAAATTTATACTTTTTGAAATTATAAATACACAAGCTGGTGCTTTATTATTTTTCCTAAATCTAGACACCCCAATTTTGAGGATGTGACCAATAGAACTCCCAAAATTTGCTCGGCCTACTAGCAAAAAACTAGCTTTTTTCTCACTTTTGACTAGTACATGGAGAGTTTCGGAGTTAGATTACTTCTACAATATGATGGTTACAATAACGATTGTGGTCTCATTTTATAGATAATTATAAATACTATAATTCATTTTTGAAGAATTATCCCAACAAATCAAAAGTTCGTCAGATATATGAACAAATGTCATTTTGCCCCGACCTTGCGATACAAACACGCACTTTGACCAACTATAAAATTTTATTTAATCAACTCACGGAATTGTTTTGTATGTGATTTTTTAGATAATTTTATTGATAATAAGTCTTACCTTTGTCAGTTTTTGTTAAAATGAATAACAATGGAGCTATTCAATAAAAACGATACCAATCTCTTTTCCAAGATGGCGGCTGTTCCCAACCTCCAATTATCCCAACAAATTGACTTTTATGATAAAGACAACCGCCCGAACACATTCCATGAAAAAAAATTTTGTCCCGCGAAAAATGCAATTTCATGCCCATATTTTGACTAATTTCCCTGAGCTATTATCATGTTTTGCAAATAAATGATTCAGTTAATGTATTGTAATGTTTTATTCCGGGTTCACAATAAAACTTATTTAATTTACACTTATATTTCCGTTCAAATAAGAACACACTTTATTTCAACTTAATTTACTTTTATTAAATAAACACACTTTTAAATCACTTTATTTGCTACTAACAATTCGCACTACTTTATTTCACTTTGTACTGTACTCTTTCACTTTCAAGATTAAACTGTCCCCGGTCGGTGTCTACGCTGCCCTTTTATACCGGAATCTCGAGACTCGAGAACGTCCTCGAAGGCTCTCGTCCCTGTCTCTCGAAACTTCCTTTCCAGGAAGGGCATTTCATACTTCCAGTCTAGTGGGATATTTTTAGATGTGTTCACGGTGGGATATTTTTAGATGTGTTCAGTGGGATATTTTAGATGTGTTCAGTGGGATATTTTGAGATGTGTTCAGTGAGATATTTTCTTAACTGCTAAAGGTCCGTTCACATTTCTACCTTTGCAGTAGTAGGTAGTGTGTTCAGACTTCTATCTTAAAAGTAGTTCAGTAATTCATCGTTACATTGCCCCCCTCTTAGGATTGTTCGTCCCGAACAACTCCATTGCTTCTTTCACCATTATAACGATGTAAACGGTCACAATGAACTACCTTTAGTTTGCCTTTCACCCCTCTTTGTATACGGTAAACCACGTCGTTAATTCTGGTTATTACTGTGTAAGGGCCTTCCCAGTTTTGTTGTAGCTTTGGTGATAGTCCCTTTTGTCGGTGGGGATTGTAAAACCATACAAGTTCTCCTTCTTGAAACCCTGTTGCTGTCGCTCGTGCGTCATATCTTGTTTTCATCCTGTCACTAGACGCTTTTATATTTGTCCTTGTCCGTTGGTGAATGTCAGCCAGTGTTCCTTTCAGGTTATCTACGTACTCATCCATTTCATGTGGCTCGTTTGGAACACTTCCAAATTTTATCTCACTTGGCAGGCGTATTGTTGAGCCAAATAGGACTTCCGATGGTGTATGTCCAGTAGAACTATGTGTTGCACTTCTATAGGCCATCAAGAATAATGGAATATGTCGGTCCCAGTCTCGTTGATTATCATTGACTACTTTTGACAGGTGTTCCTTAAGTGTCCTGTTAAATCGCTCAACCATCCCATCAGATTGTGGATGAAGCGGTGTTGTTCGCGTCTTCTTGATGCCAAGGAGTGAGCAAACCTCTTGAAAAATCTTAGATTCGAAGTTCCTTCCTTGGTCGGAATGAAGTTCCATGGGTACTCCGAACCTGCTCACCCAATGAAAGACAATCTTATCCACAACTGTTTTGGTTTCCTGGTTTGGAATGGCAAATGCCTCAGGCCATTTGCTGAAGTAGTCCATCACTACAAGGATGTATCGATTTCCGTTGTTGGTTTCGGGAAAAGGACCTGCTACGTCTATTGCAATTCTCTCAAAAGGTGCCCCCACATTGTACTGCTGCATCTTGCTTTGGATTTTTCTAGCTGGTCCTTTGCTAGCGGCACAAGTATCACATTTTCGGCACCACTTTTCAACGTCTTCTCTCATACGTAACCAGTAGAATTGCTGTCGTAGCTTTTCCAGCGTCTTGTTGATGCCTAAATGGCCTCCAGAAATTCCACCGTGCATCTCTCGGAGAACATCATTTACCTTTGACTGAGGTACGACTAGCTGCATTACATAGGATTTACCATCTGCGGATTCCCACTTACGCCTGAGTAGCCCTTCTTGCACATGAAGTGAGTCCCATTGTGCCCAATATGCTTTTAGAGTGGGGCTTCGGTCGGAGATGTCAGCCCATTCTGGTTTCTCTTGATGTTCCTTCCATGCAAGGATGGGTTCGATGTCCGAATCTTCTTGTTGGGCCATTCTGAGTTCTTCATTACTCCAGCCGCAAATGGGATCAGCTCTCGTTCTTCTAACAGCGACCACTTCCTTTTCTTCTAGTCGTGTGCAATGCTTGCAGTCTTGCTTGCACGGGCGCCGAGATAATGCGTCTGCATTTGAATGCAGCTTTCCTCTTCGATGTTGAATCTGACATTGATACGTCTGAAGTATCTCGATCCATCTTGCTACTTGACCCTCTGGATTTTTGAAGTTCAAAAGCCAATTTAGCGCACCATGATCTGTGCGAAGAAGGAACTTCTGTCCATAGATGTACTTATGGAAGTGCTTTGTTGCCAATACTAGAGCTAGAAGTTCCCTTCTGGTCACGCAATAATTTCTTTCTTGTTTTGAGAGTACCTTGCTGAAATAGGCAACGACCTTTTCTTCTCCGTCATGAACTTGCGATAAAACAGCACCAACTCCAACATTACTTGCATCTGCGTCAATGATGAATTGTTTGCCTGGAGTCGGATAGGCCAGCACAGGAGCTTCACATAACCGCAGCTTTAGTTCCTGAAAGCTTTTCTCACACTCACCTGACCATTTAAAGGGTTTACCCTTCTCCGTAAGTTGGTGCAAGCTTTTGGCGATTCTCGCAAAATCCTTCACAAATCGTCGATAGTACGTTGCCAGACCCAGGAAACTCCGAAGTTGATGCTTGTCCTGAGGGGTTGGCCAGTTCTTCACAGTGTCAACTTTTTCAGGATCAGTCTTCACTCCTTGGGATGAGATGATATGTCCCAAATATTTAACCTCGGTCTTGAAAAGTGCACATTTCTTTGGATTCAACTTAAGATGTGCTTCTCGTAGCCTCTGGAATACAGCCTTTAGGTTTTCACAATGGTCATCAAATGTTTTTCCGTAAACGATGACATCATCCAAATAGACTAGGCAAGATTTCCAGGTTAATCCATTCAAAACGCACTCCATCAAACGCTCAAAAGTAGCTGGGGCATTACATAGCCCAAACGGCATGACATTAAACTGCCACAGACCATTTCCTGTGGAGAAAGCCGTCTTTTCCCGATCTTCTGGATGGATTTCCACCTGCCAGTAGCCACTCTTCAAATCCAAAGTCGAAAACCATTGTGCTCCTTCCATTGCATCTAGAGTATCACTGATTCTTGGCAGTGGGTAGCTGTCTTTCTTCGTCACATCATTCAGCCTGCGATAGTCGACACAAAATCGAGTGCTTCCATCCTTCTTTTTGACGAGAACTACCGGTGATGCCCAAGGGCTTTTGGAATTTTCGATTAGCCCGTCTTTCTTCATTGTTGTTATCATTTCTTCAACTTCACCTTGTTTGGCCAAGGGGAGACGTCTTGCTGGTTGACGAATCGGCCTAGCATCTCCTGTATCGTTTCGATGCTGCACCAGTTGTGTTCGGCCGTATTGCCCGCTGGGTGAAGAGAAGATATCAGCATATTCATGAAGAAGTCTTCCCGCAACATTAAGCTGATGTTGACTCAGGTTGTCTGAACTGAGAATTTGTTTCTTTAGTTTCTCCGAGTTCATAGTCATCTGTGTATCCACCTCGTTGATCTTAGTTATTGCGGCCACAGATTCACATTGCCCAACAACTTCTCCTTTCTTAAGCTTGATTGGGTACGGTTTGATGTTAAGTATCCGTACAGGTACCATGTTGTTCTTTGGTGCCACAAGAGTCTTCCCGATGATGATGTTTTCGGAACTTTGCTCAACTTCTGGTTCAACCATGAGGTATCGATGGCTTCCAAAGTTCCCCTTTAACTTGGTCCACACAAAAACTTCTGAAGAAGGAGGCAGGCACATGTCTTCTTTGATGACAGTTCTAATTGTTGTCGAGTTTTCAGTGCCATAGACCATTGGAATCTCTACATTTCTGTATTTCAGGACTTGATTACCTATATCCAAAATGATTCCATGCTCCTTCATGAAGTCGATTCCAATGATGCACTCGTCACATATATCTGCCACCAAAAACACATGTGAAAACTCTAGTTCAGCTACACGGATCGTAAGACGAACTTCTCCGTACACTCTTGCTGCTTCTCCTGTGGCGGTCTTCAGACGGTAGCTGTTGGTGTTATGTAGCCATGTCATCTTCACCAAGTCTCTTCGTACAATAGAGGCGGTGGCACCGGTGTCAATTGTAGCCACGTGTTGTTTGTTGTTTATGGTCGCTTCCACTGTCAGACTTTTGTTGTCTCGTTTAGTCTGTGAGACTTGAATTGTGGTTCTGGAGCCATTGATACCAGAAACCAGCTTCTGCCCCTCGAAGTTGGTTCTTACTCGTTTTCCCGAATGGGAATCAAGATGAGCATGAGTGTTAGTTGTATCGCTTACCTGTTGTTGGGCAATATTCCTGTTTCCACAGTGTTCGCAAGCAGTTCTTCTTGGTGGCAATCTGCACTGCCGCTGGAGATGTCCTGTCTTGTTACAGTTCCAGCATCGAGCAGCTCCGTCTCGCTGGTTTCTTTGGAACGCGAGTTTTTGACAAGAGCATTCCTCCACTGCAACTTCTCTTACCCGATGAACGCCTTGAGAAGCCTGTTCTGCTGCTTCCATAGTCAGTGCAAACGCTAATGCTTCAGGAAGGGAACGTTTTCCAGCTGTTCGAATTGCTCGCTGAAGATTTATATCAGATACAGCACGTACAAAGGCTTCTGTCGCAAACTGATTGATAATGTCGTCTCCTGCTGTCGGATATGCCAGATGAGCCAACCTTTCAATATCTGCTTGAAGTTGTTGCAGAGTTTCTCCTCTTTTCTGGACTCTTGTATTGAGTTGGACGCGGAAGACTTCCTGCATATGGCCATCTCCAAAGCGTTTTTCAATGACCTGGACAAGAGCGTTAAAGTTACCATTCTTTTCTGGTGGTAACGTTTGTAACAACTCGGCAGCAGGACCTCTAAGAGCAAGAGTCAGCGCTATACATTTGTCTTCGTCATCCCAGCCATTTGTTGTGGCAGCTGCCTCAAACTGTTTCTTGTAGATCGACCAAGAACTTTGTCCATCAAAGGTTGGTGGATGCATTTCCTTCTTCTTTAAATACTCACCAGAACTTTCTCGCACCTTAATTTTTCGAACCTTGTCAAGTTCTTCGGTAAAATTTTGCATTTTGACTTCCATTCCTTTCAATTTGTCATCGAATTTTATTTCTACTTTCTCGAGTTTTTCTTCAACTTTCTCGAACTTTTCTTGAGATTGTTTTTCAACACCTTTGATGGAAGCATCAAGAGCAACGAACTTGTTCTCGATAGCATCAAGCTTACCTTCGATGAGGTTTTTCTGTTCATCTAGAAGGTTCTTTTGGGTTTCCAGTTTTTCGAGAAGATTCTGTTGTTCACTCTTTTGCTCGGTACGTTGTGCCTCAATTTTTTCGAGAACACTACTCTGTTGTTTTTCTAATTGTTCTCTCTGTTCCTTGCGTTGTGTCTCTATTTGTTCGAGAAGATTCTTCTGTTCATCCTTTTGTTCTTTACGTTGTTGTTCCATTTGATCTTTCTGTTCTTCAAATTTTGCAAGGAAATGGATGACATATCGGAACTAGTACTTACTCGTTCTTCTATCATTTCAACCTCGAATTGAAATGTATCCAAATCTTCGTTTTTCTGGGTTAAATAATCCTGTAGACGGATAATGAGATCATTTTTTGATCCAGCAGTAGGAAGACCTCGCTTAGTTAATTCCGCCTTCAACTCAGTCAAACTTAACTGATTTAGTGTTTTACCCATTTTAACTTTTCAAAACGCGAGCACTTTTACTTATTTCAAAATGTTTTACACTTTGTTTATTGTTAAAACACACGCGCACTTTTTATTTTATTCGCGAAATTATCTGATTCGCACAAATAAATAAGTTTTATCCCACTTCTGACACCAATGTAATGTTTTATTCCGGGTTCACAATAAAACTTATTTAATTTACACTTATATTTCCGTTCAAATAAGAACACACTTTATTTCAACTTAATTTACTTTTATTAAACAAACACACTTTTAAATCACTTTATTTACTACTAACAATTCGCAACACTTTATTTCACTTTGTACTGTACTCTTTCACTTTCAAGATTAAACTGTCCCCGGTCGGTGTCTACGCTGCCCTTTTATACCGGAATCTCGAGACTCGAGAACGTCCTCGAAGGCTCTCGTCCCTGTCTCTCGAAACTTCCTTTCCAGGAAGGGCATTTCATACTTCCAGTCTAGTGGGATATTTTTAGATGTGTTCACGGTGGGATATTTTTAGATGTGTTCAGTGGGATATTTTAGATGTGTTCAGTGGGATATTTTGAGATGTGTTCAGTGAGATATTTTCTTAACTACTAAAGGTCCGTTCACATTTCTACCTTTGCAGTAGTAGGTAGTGTGTTCAGACTTCTATCTTAAAAGTAGTTCAGTAATTCATCGTTACAGTATTCTCAAATTCAGATGATTTTTTGCGTTCAACGTCAAAAAAAATCTGAACCTAAGTTCAGATGGTGGTTTTTAACACGTAAATTGATTTAATTTCAAATATCTCGATGTCGTTTTTTTGCACAAAATCTATATATAGATAAACAACTGCTAGTAGATGTTTTAGTTAATCTAGTACTATCATTTACTCATGCTCTTCTTCTCAAGTAGATACGATTTGTATTGAATACGTTGAAAGTGCGTTCCATTGAAAATCGCTAGTAAACTACTAGTAGAATTTGCCGTTTGCCACCTCCCAAAGGAACAGGGGTAATTTCACGACGAACAATTTTTATAACAACCTCTGAAGACCTCCTTTCAATAGGTCGCGAGATAATTGCGAAAAACTTTTCACAGATTGAGGAAAAATGACTGAAATGACTGGACTATGGATGTGTTTTTTTGAATCCGTAACAAAAGTGTGAAAACAAAAAGTATTCACGACTTTTATTATTAGGTAGGAAAGTATGAACAGATAAAAGTATTCAAGGAAAAAAGTATGCGCGACAAAAGTTCGAAAAATGGAAAACTATTATTTTGACTGGGTTTTGATCTGGCAATAGTTACAAAGAGAAATGGGAATTTGCGAAAACAAATGTGGTGATGGACAATTCTGAACGGTTATACTCACAACGACCTGCTATCACTTCTTGTAAAGCCAATAAATTTTTAGTTCATTTTGTTATTAAATAAAACTGTTTTCAGGAATGATTTTTGAAAAAAACAGTTTTCCAATTATAACATAAAAAAAGAACAAAGTTCTATGTAAGTCCAATTTTGTTTTCAAAATAGAAAACCGAGTCCAAAAATGTTTTCTCTTATTCGAAAAAGTTAAAAACAAAACTAGTTTTTTTTGTAAGAAAATCTTTTATTTTATCGATGAAAAAAAAATGTTTATCCATTAGGGTGGTTCAATTTTTTTTCATCGATAATAAAATTCCACGAGCAACTGCAGAAGAGCCACCCTAATACAAAAAAAATTAATTTAAACTCATTGTATCAAAAAACAGAATTTAGAAATTTTCTGTTTCATTAAAATTTAAATTCTTCGAAAAATGAAAAAGGTAACATTTTTTGCACCACTCTAATCAATATGTTTGCCTTTCAATTTTTTTTTACAATACATATTTACATTTTTTAACAATAAAAACATCGAATCGAGAGCAAGATAAACTTCTTCGGGAGATCTGCAGCCATACAATTTTGGCTGCGCAATATGCCCGACGGACGTTGACGACATAAATGACGTTCATGAACAGCAGTACTGCAGTTGGACTAAGTTAGTCCCATCGCAGATCTTACTTTATGAACACGACTAACGCAGGCCTAAGTTAGGCAGACGTTTATGAAAACACCCTATACCTACCAAATTAAGTATTTTCTTAAATCGCTAATTGGTATCAACCATGCAGATAGATAAACCAAAAATAAAAGATTTTCTTACAAAAAAAAACTAGTTTTGTTTTTAACTCTTTCGAATAAGACAAAACATTTTTGGATTCGGTTTTCTATTTTGAAAACAAAATTAGAACTTACATAGAACTTTGTTCTTTTTTTATGTTATAACTTGGAAAACTGTTTTTTTTTTTTTCAAAAATCATTCCTGAAAACAGTTTTATTTAATAACAAAATGAATTAAAAATTTATTGGCTTTACAAGAAGTGATAGCAGGTCGTTGTGAGGGGAGCGGTACGATTGATCGCAAACTAAAATCTCTTATAACGAAATCTCGCATTTTTTAAAATTTCACGCAAAGCAAAATTTCGCATTTTTAAAATCTTACATAAGAGAATCTCGTATTTTCAAAATCCCGCAAACCAAAATTTCGCATTTTTAAAAAAAATCTCGCTTCTGCATAAAATTCTCGCTATAACAAAATCTCGCACCACAAAAATCTCGCATTGTAAAAGTCGACAAATTCGATTGAATTAAGTCCCTTTAATCCTTAATCGAGTTGATCTTGAACACTATGAACAACTGAAATTGAAGTCTAATATGCATAATAATAAACTTTTACCTTTTCTATCTTTTTCTCATAAATAAACAACAAAAAATAACAAAAACAAAACACATTCAATTCCCAGGAAAGTCATTTAATTGAAAAATAAATAACTTCAATAGTTAACAAACAAAAAGTAAAGATAATATACATAATTCCATACAAAAACAATAATTTTAAGATAGCGAGAGGTTTTGAGCTACGCTTCGCAAGTAATCAATTTTTGACAGTTGAAGTCGCTTTTTATATATATTTTTTAAAAATGTATTGCGAATAACGGTTTTATTCCTTCGTTCAGCATTTCTATTACATCTCGATTGCTGCAGCTTAAATTTTCCCATAACAATTTCCCTAGAAAGATGGCCGACCAAATTGTAGACACCAATATGCCTTTTATTTACGATGGCATTTAAGCGCCTATGCTAGATTTCCACATTATTTTGGGTTCGTTGAAAGTTTGTTGAAAACGTGTCAACAATAGGTGTGTTTTTTTGTTTATCTATATAGATTTTGTGCAAAAAAACGACATCGAGATTTTTGAAATCAAAACAATTTACGTGTTAAAAACAACAAAAACTTTATCTGTATAGATTTTTGAAAAATCCAGAAAATTATCCAGATTTTACTTTCTCTCGATAAAAACAGTAGTGCCAAGGTAGTTTAATTGTTGTGTTCATACAGAAATATCTGAAAATATTAATAAAAAAAAAAGCGGAGAAAACGAGGTTTGAAAAAAACTCTCATAGAAAAAAATAATCAAAAATTTGTTTGACATGGTTGCATTGAAATGTTAATATCTCGAGATATACGCAATGCACTTTTCAGATAAAAGTCTTAAATGGATCCTGATAAGACTCTTGAACAGATATGTATATAAAATTACCAAAGTTTTTTCGAAAAATTAGAAATAAAAATAAAAAAGTTTTCATATGGCTACCTTCAAACGCTTATAACACAAGAACGACGCAACTAATGTTGATGGTCATGGTCTTAAAATGTTGCTAAGAATATACAGATAATTTTTGGTTTTATGTGAAAAAACAATTTTTTTGAATCCAACATGGATGCCATGGCCATATGAAAATTTTTGTTTGCATCCAACATGGATGTAATGGCCTTCCCACTTCGGAGTTACAATAAAAAAAAAACAAAAGCAAGATTTTTGGCAGACAGCTGCCAAAGTATATGTACAGTGGTGCCAAATGTTTGCATGGATTTCAAAAATCCCGATGTCGTTTTTTTGCACAAAATCTATATAGATAAACAAAAAAACACACTTAATATTCCAGAAACTTGGATAGTAAAGAAGTTGGTTATGCATAGGTAATATCAGACAAACTTATAATCTCGCATTGAAATAAAATATTTATTAATTCGCGCGCGAGTTACAAAGGTACCCATTCCTATGGCCACACCACAGTTGGTACCTATTCAGATACCAATGCCTAAACAATAATCGAATAACCGTAGACTAAACAAAAGATAAGATAAACAGAACAACATCTCATCTCAACATAAACATAATTTAATCCAATATAATTTTCAAAGACAATATTCGGCACCGTAGGTTAAGTGATCAAATGTATCATAGTTCTAAGTGAGTTCTTAATATACCGTCAATAAAGCAAGATCGTCTCGATCTGATTACACGGTGTTACAAAAATGAGGTTTTAAAATATACGCGGGCGGAGACCTATCAGGTTTTGTAGAGCTAGTCGCACTGAATACGAAACGGTATTTGAAAATCCCCTAACACCCCCAAAATCTGGAGTTACGGGCAAAAAACGGTTTTTTGGACCTTCACCCATTGAAAAAATTCTAGCTTCGACAATTGTTTACCCATTTTCGATTTTTTTTACAGTTTCTGATAGAAGATAAATATACCTTTTTAACAATGTATAAAACATGTAACTCGGTTAAACCACTTAGAATTTATAAGATGTCAAAGTTCAAAAATTCAATTTTTTTTGTCATTTGCCGAACTTCGGCATCAATTTAAAGTATATGTTTTCAAAACAACATGCTATTTAAAAAATATATTCTAAAACTATATCTATTTCCCAATTGATCGAGGTATTTTTTATGAAAATCACTTCAAAATTGGCTTAGAAAAAAAAATTTTTCAATTTCAACCCAGATACAGAAATTCGAACTTTTAGGTATAGAACAAAAATGTTGTTTTGGCACGTAGTAGGATAAGTTGGGCGCCAGGATTTGGTGAAGGGTTTTTGTAGAGGAGCTCAATACAAACATTTTTTTCTTTGGGAGGGGGGTCTATCTCCCTCCGTTTAGGTGGGAGGGGCATTTTTCTAAAAAAAAATTATCAAAATAAAAAAAAATTATAAAAAAACAACGGCAACACTTACAGTAATAAATGATACCATTTCCAAAAGGCAAAATTGTGCATTTGATTCTAATTTTTAAATCAATATAATATTACCAATAGTTTTTGAAATAATCGATTTCAAAGTTAAAAATAGGGGAAAAAAATTTTTTAAAACTCATTTTATACTACTTTTGTCCAGACTGTGAATTTTAGTAAAAAAAATTTCTCACACAGAAAACTGCCCCAATTGATTCCTTATCGAACCGTGAAAACTATATGTTTCTATGTCTTCTAGTTTTTGGAAAAATTGAAAAATTATTTTATCAGATTTTTCTTTTTTCAAAATATTTTTTGTTTTTATTTGTTTTTATTTTTCAATTTTATCAAAAACTAGAAGACATAGAAACATATAGTTTTCACTGTTCGATAAGGAATTAATTAAGGCAGTTTTCTGTCTAAGTAATTTATTTACTAAAATTCACAGTCTGGACAAAAATAGTATAAAATGAGTTTTAAAAAATTTTGTTCCCCTATTTTTAACTTTGAAATCGATTATTTCAAAAACTATTGGTAATATTATATTGATTTAAAAATTAGAATCAAATGCACAATTTTGCCTTTTGGAAATGGTATCATTTATTACTGTAAGTGTTGCCGTTGTTTTTTTATAATTTTTTTTTATTTTGATAATTTTTTTTTAGAAAAATGCCCCTCCCACCTAAACGGAGGGAGATAGACCCCCCTCCCAAAGAAAAAAATGTTTGTATTGAGCTCCTCTACAAAAACCATTCACCAAATCCTGGCGCCCAACTTATCCTACTACGTGCCAAAACAACATTTTTGTTCTATACCTAAAAGTTCGAATTTCTGTATCTGGGTTGAAATTGAAAAATTTTTTTTTCTAAGCCAATTTTGAAGTGATTTTCATAAAAAATACCTCGATCAATTGGGAAATAGATATAGTTTTAGAATATATTTTTTAAATAGCATGTTGTTTTGAAAACATATACTTTAAATTGATGCCGAAGTTCGGCAAATGACAAAAAAAATTGAATTTTTGAACTTTGACATCTTATTAATTCTAAGTGGTTTAACCGAGTTACATGTTTTATACATTGTTAAAAAGGTATATTTATCTTCTATCAGAAACTGTAAAAAAATCGAAAATGGGTAAACAATTGTCGAAGCTAGAATTTTTTCAATGGGTGAAGGTCCAAAAAACCGTTTTTTGCCCGTAACTCCAGATTTTGGGGGTGTTAGGGGATTTTCAAATACCGTTTCGTATTCAGTGCGACTAGCTCTACAAAACCTGATAGGTCTCCGCCCGCGTATATTTTGAGTGTTACACCGTGTTATTAATAAAAATTGTGCGTTTTCATTTTAATTCTCCACGTTAGGAGAAGTTTATATATTTTTTAAGATCCCGGAGGATCAGTTACTTAACTCGCGCGAATTAATAAATATTTCATTTCAATGCGAGATTTTAAATTGCGAGATTTTAGTTTGCGAGATTTTAATGTTGCGAGCTTTCGTTAAGCGAGATTTCGATATAAGAGATTTCATAATGCGAGATTTTAAGATGCGATATTTTAAAAACGAGATTTTAAAATGCGGTCAATCGTACCCAACCCGTTGTGAGTATAACCGTTGATTTTTAATAATGTTTTTTCCAAGCTAAGCCATGTTTTTGAAAAGTACCTACCTCTCCCGTCTATACGAAGAGAAATAGAACTCTCCCTCTCCTCTACGAATTTTTTCTTGTCCCAATCCGACCTACGAAAACCCAGAATCTCGAAAACCCAAAATCCCGAAAACCTAGAATCCCGAAAACCCAAAATCCCGAAAACCCAGAATCCCGAAAAACCAAAATCCCGAAACCCAGAATCCCGAATGGGATCCCGAAAAATTATATAAAATTAAAAATTTGTGCAAATTTTTCATTTTATATAATTTTTTGGGATTTCGGTTTCGAAAACAATCCTAAATGTGAAATTGAGTTGTTAATACGTAAAAGACAATATAAGTGTATGATTCCGCTAGTATGTATCTCTTTTTTACATAATTTCATATTCTTATTGTTCTCTCAGCAGTGTTTTGTTATGATTGAATAAAGTTGGAAAAATGGTTGAACTAAAATCAAAAGAATTATGAGTTTTAATATTTAACTTATAATAATTGTATGGTTAAAATGCTTTACAATTGGTTTTCATTTTATGTTTCAGTTAAAATTTCAGTGAAACACAAGTTTTTTAATTTTTCTGTTTTAGTTTCGGAATTTTGGCCTTTCTGGATCTTGGGTTTTCGGGATTTTGGTTTTTCGGGATTCTGGGTTTTCGGGATTTTGGGTTTTCGGGATTCTAGGTTTTCGGGATTTTGGGTTTTCGGGATTCCGGGTTTTCTGGATTTTGGGTTTTTCGGGATTGAGGGTTTTCTGGATTTTGGTCTTTCTGGATTTTGGATTTCGGGATTCTATCCGTCTCCCACCATTAACATTAGTTGCTGCGTTATGTTATATATGTTATGTTATAACTTATGAGCGTTCGAAGTTAGGGATGTTGCGGATATTCGCACCCGCACCCGCAAATGCGGGTTTCCGCATGAATTTGGACATCTGCATCCCGCTTCCGCAATAATCAATGAGGATTTTAATGGTGATGCAAAGAATTTGCGATAAGGAAGAACTGGGCGGAGTGGGCAAATGGCGGGTGCCAATGGGAGTCACGCCGAGTAATGTTGTGTGACGATCCTTTATGGTAAAAAACACAGAAAAAATGCTAAAAGTCTTAATTTTCATAGAGATCTTTCTTTCCAGACAAAAAAAGAACCAATGTGGAGGAAAATCCTCTTCATCGAGAAGACTCTTGACTCTTTTTTCGAATTTTCTTTTGATAACACTGTTTTACAAGGGTTTTGTTGCCGAAACAAAAATATACTTTTATGAAGGTTTTCGGTGTGCTGAACTCGAATCCGAAGTCAGAAACAACTAATCACCTCCTGTTTTTGAGATATTACCGTTAGAAAATGAAAAAAAAAACGTTTTTTTGAGTTCTTCGGATATTATTCTTTTGTATAAGGAAAATTGTTTGAGCATATGAATGAATGAATGAATGAATGTGTTGTGGGGGAAAGTTGCACTGCGACCTTAAAGGTCTATTGTGCCCCCAAATTTGGCTGCAATTAACTACTTACAGTACAGTCTCCAGTTTGATACTTTTTAGGTATTTGATTAACTGGAGTATTTCTATCGACGGTAGATCTTTACTTGTTACCTGGTGCTGGCCCAGGTATCTGTGTCGATTGTGCATTAGTGCTTCACAGTTGCCCAGTATGTGTTCTGGCGTCTCTTCATTATTTGAGCATATTTAGTAACGGTTTCTATAAGAACTGTTTTCCATCTTTCGATACCTGTTTAAATCTTTTCAATATCTTTTGTATTGCCCGAGATATCTTAAACTGAAGTAAGTGGGTTTGGCTTCATATATCATAAAGAAGATAATGACGTTATAAAATTTTTAAAAATACCAAACAACATCGGGCAGTAAAAAAGATATCGGAAAGATTTAAACAGATTTAAAAAGGTGGTAAATAGTTCTTATAATAACTGTTACTACATATGCTCAAACAATTTTCCTTATATAAAAGAAAAAGGTCCGAAGTGCTGCATTTTCTAACGGTAATATTTCAAAAACGGGAGCTGATTAATTTTTTTTTGACTTCGGATTCGAGTACAGCACACCGAAAACCTTCAGAAAAGTATATTTTTTGTTTCGGCAACAAAAAAAAAGTTTAATTTTGTTAACCAGTGTAATCAATCTGTGAGGCGCGTACTATTACACGATGCCTCTTGAGTCAAGGACTCAAATTTGACATTTCTCCTTTGATTTAAAATTTGTTGTTGTTGTATTGCACCAAGAAGTAAAAAGAAATGAGAGGGAATGTTGAAAAAAGAAAAAGTGGAAAAAGAAACGTCAAAAAAGAGTCTCGGACTCACGAGCCACGACTCTCCGGTCGGATAATTTTTTCTTTCATCTTTTTTCTGTTTTGCACTCATTATGTTTAAAAAGAGTCGCGCCTCTTGAGGCTTCATGTAATAGCTGACTAGCTTGTACTTTTTCGCATGTGAAAAAATCTATCGCAACCGCAACATCTCCAGTTGAAGGTAGCTATATTGATTTTTTTTTAAATTAGACCTGGGAACTATTATATTTTTTTTTTCTAATTTTTCTGAAAAGTGCATTGGGTATATCTTGAAATATTGCCATTTCAATGCAATGAGAGCTTGTTTCAAACCTCATTTTCTCCTCCTTTTTTTGCTAAATATTTTTGATATTTCTGTATAGGGTAACGTACCCAGTGACCGACACCCTTCAGGGATAATTTGTGTTTGAAAATTCATAACTGTTAGAACGTTTTAAATCACCGAACAAATAAAACACTTTATCAATCTGTTAAATGATAAGGAATTTGTTTTTATCAAGCAAAATTTTATAAATTGTATTTATTATTATCAAATGAAAAACTGAACAATAAGGAACGTTTTGTTAAATAAATTTTTAAATTGCTTGATTAAAACGGTCTTTTATTTAAAGGACATTTGAACAAGGTAATCTTAACAGGTTATGGGCCCAGGTCTCGTGTGAACTGCATCAGAAGAAAGAATTCAAGAAATTTAAGAAAATTTAAAAATAAAAAAATGGCAAATGAATTCAAGGTCTCAGTCGATAAGCTAGAAGGTCCTAGCGAATGGGCAAAATGGAAATGGCAAATGGGTATGCTTTTCCGTGCGTACGATTTGAAGAATGTCATTTCTGGAGAAAGTCTGTGCCCTGTACTTACATCAGCATCTACTCCCGAAGAGAAGAAGAAACACAACGATTGGCTGAAAGAAGATGCAAAAGCTGCTGGCTTAATTGCTGCATCATTAAGCTCACCGATCGCTGAACTTGTTTTGACATGCGAACATGCAAAGGACATTTGGGATAAGCTATGCGCTCGTTTCGAAAGAAGCAGCATCCAAAGATTAAATATGCTTATAGACAGTTTCTTTCAAGCTAGAAAAGAAGACCAAGAGGACATAAGTGCACACATTGCGAAACTGCAAAATTTGTTTATGGACCTCAATGATGAACTTGCCAAGCATAAAGAAAATACTCTATCTGAGAGGATTCTAAATGGTCGAATCATGTCAACTCTAGGCAAAGAATTTGACAATTTTAGAGATTTGTGGGATACGATTCCTGCAGAAAAGCAAACACTTAATCTGTTAATTGAAAAACTTTGCACTATCGAGACAAGGGAAATTAAGCAAACGAATACGATTTCTAGTGAAAGCGCTGCTTTTGTTGCAAGGCAACAATTCAAGAAGAAGAAGCAACCAGAAAAGAATAGCAGCAAATTAGACCGTGCAAAAATAAAATTTCCATGCAATAAATGCAAAGAGTTAGGGCATTGGGCAGCTGAATGTCCACAAAATAAATCCGTACCAGTACACATCAAGAATTCAAGAAAACAAATTGCTCTGATGGCGTTCTCTCTGAACGCAACGATGAAGAATTTATTAAGACAAAACCAATGGTATTGTGACAGTGGAGCTTCAAGACATATCACACCTAACAAATCGCACTTCGAATCCTACTCGCGATTTGATGAACCTGAAGTAATATGTCTGGGGAAACAGGATGTCACAATGAAGGCATATGGTAAAGGCAACATCAAGATTCAGGCGAGCATTGATGGGGTGTGGGAAGATGCAACTTTGAAGGAAGTATGGTATGTCCCCGATGCATGTGCACAACTTTTCTCAGTAAAGGCTGCAGCTCGAAATGGTTTCACTACAACCATGAATGATAAAATTGTTACAATCAAAGACAGTAACAACGGTGAAGTAGCAGTCAATGGATATCTTGAAAATGAGCTGTATGTTCTAAGTATTCAAGTTGTCAAACCATCGAAAGACGTGCAAGTGTACATGTCAAAAGTTCCAGAAACCCTTCAAGTGTATCATGAACGTTTTGCTCATCAGAATAAGCGTCAAGTGAAGAAAATTCTTGAGAAGATGAACATTAAAGTTTCTGAAAGAGGAGAAGAGTTTTGTGACGGTTGTGCTGTTGGTAAAATGCACCGACTTCCCTTCAATTCAAGATGTGATCGGTCAGTAACTGTTGGAGAGCTTATCCATGCAGATGTTCTTGGGCCGACCGAAACAACATCAGTAGGAGGATCTCGATACTATGTCTGTTTCAAAGATGACTTAAGCAAGTATCGAAGGCTGTTCTTTTTGAAGCACACAAGTCAGGTATGTAAATCTCTTGAAACTTTCCTTAATGAAGCTAGAACCAATGAGCACATAGTCAAGAAATTGAGATGCGATGGTGGTAGGGAGTTTGACAATAAAGAAATTGCTGACTTACTGTCAAAATTCGGCATTGAACAATTTATTAGTCCTCCCTATACGCCACAACAGAATAGCGTCGCAGAAAGAGAAAACCGAACTTTTGTGGAAGCAGCTAGAAGTATGAGAGTTTCCAGCAAGTTACCGAAATGCCTGTGGGCTGAAGCATGTAATACAGCAGCATATGTTTTGAATCATACAGGACCCACACCAATTGAAAACAAGGTTCCGTATGAATTATGGTATGGGAAACAACTCAGATCTCTTAATCATTTTCGTATCTTTGGCTCTGGTTGTTATGTTCACGTACCGAAAGAACAACGAAAGAAATTCGATGAAAAAGCTGTGTATGGAAGAATGGTTGGATATGTGAATGAGAAAAATGGTTATAGAGTTTGGATTCCAAATCAAAAGAAGATTGTATGCAGCCATGACGTTATTTTCAAGCCAAAGGTAGGCTGCAATTCGAAGCCCGAGAAATTCGAAGATGAAATACGAAATGATGATACAAAAATTCAAAAAGAAAAAGAAAAGGTTGAGTTTTTGATCATCAATGAAGGAGAAAGTAATCTAAAAAGATCAGAGGTTGTATCGGATTGTCTTGAAGAAAATGATGCGATTGTTGAAGAACCTATTGAAATTGATCCTGAATCTGAGAATGAAAAAAATGAAGCTGATGGCGCAAAAGTAATTGCAAATGAAGTCTTCAACAGAAGAGAAAGAAGAATGCCAAGCTGGATGACAGAGGCGAGTTTCTGATGTTGGCAGAAGAAGGTAATTTCAACAAAGAACCAAAGTCTTACTGTGAAGCCTTAAAGTCCCCAGAAAGTATGGAATGGCTTTCAGCAATGAAAGAAGAATTATCATCTTTAGAAGAAAATCGAACTTGGGAACTTGTAGAAAGACCCAAAAACTTGAAAACTGTTCAAAATCGATGGGTCTTCCGTGTGAAAAATGCAACAAACGGTGAGAAACCTCGATACAAAGCACGACTTGTTGCAAAAGGGTATGTTCAACAAAAAGGTATTGATTACAATGAAACTTTTGGTCCTGTAGCACGTTACGACACAGTCCGCATGCTTTTAGCTTTAGCTGCATCGAGATGATTAAAAATGCAGCAGTTTGATGTCAAAACAGCATTTTTATATGGTTCTCTTGAGGAGGAAGTTTACTTGGAGCAGCCTGAAGGTTTTCAAGATGGAACTGGAAGAGTAAGTATGTCGTTTAAAAGGGAGTTTGTATGGACTCAAACAAGCCCCTCGTTGTTGGCATAAACGTTTCCTAAGTTTCATGGAAAAGCCGGGTTTGAAGAACAGTAAAGCGATCCATGCTTATTTTATCGCAACGAAGAAGAAAAAGTTTTGTATGTAGCGATTTACGTTGACGATGGACGAAGAAGAAGAAATTCAACATTTTATTCATGAACTTAAAAATGAATTTAAAATAACTATTGGTACTCTTGATAACTTTCTTGGCATGAAGATTAAAATTACAAGCGATGGTTCAATTAACTTAAGCCAAGAAAATTATACAGAAAGAATTTTGGAACGCTTCAAAATGGGTGAATGTAATCCAGTTACGACTCCAGTGAGTCGGGAGGAAGAAAATTCATCAAAATTTAAAGAAGTTGAGGAGCAAGTTCCTTACAGAGAAGTTGTTGGGAGCTTGATGTATTTGGCAACAGCATCAAGACCTGACATTGCCTTTGCGGTAAGTTCTGCTGCAAGAAGAATGGAAAATCCTACCAAAGATGACTGGAATAGCGTTAAACGTATTTTTCGTTATCTCCGTGGTACAAGCAAGTAATTCATAAGATACCACAGCAAAAACAAACAAAAGCTAGAAATATTTAGTGATGCTGATTTTGTGGGTGATCTTAAAACCAGAAGATCAACTAGTGGTGTAATTGCAATGTTTGCTGGTGGGCCTGTTTCATGGACAAGTCAACTTCAACGTACAGTAGCCTTATCAACAACTGAATCTGAGATTATGGCTGCAAGTGAAGGTGCTAAGGAAGCTATGTGGCTTAAACATCTTTTGCAAGAACTTCTTGGGCAAAAAGAACCGGCACCAACATTACATATTGATAATGCAAGTGCTGTTAAATTGGGAAAGAATCCAGAATTTCATAAAAGATCAAAGCATATTGAAGTTCGCCATTTTTATGTTCGAGAGCGTTTTCTTGAAGGTGAAATACAATTGGAACATATTCCAGGATCTGATCAACTAGCAGATTTGCTTACAAAACCTCTTGAGCGTGTTCGACTTCAGATGCTACGTAAGAAAATAGGTATTGACCAATAGTTTTTTATATTTTTTGTTTGGTGTTTTTGGAGGAAGTGTTAGAACGTTTTAAATCACCGAACAAATAAAACACTTTATCAATCTGTTAAATGATAAGGAATTTGTTTTTATCAAGCAAAATTTTATAAATTGTATTTATTATTATCAAATGAAAAACTGAACAATAAGGAACGTTTTGTTAAATAAATTTTTAAATTGCTTGATTAAAACGGTCTTTCATTTAAAGGACATTTGAACAAGGTAATCTTAACAATAACTTTCCCTACACTGCTTCAATTTTAATAATATAAATGGTTAATTTAACTATAAGAAATGGTTTTTAAATATAATGAAAGCATAAATAATTTAGTAATTCCTTAAAAATATCAAAATTAAAAATGTAATACCTTACCGGTTTTTTAGTTACCGACACCATTTTTTCAGTAGTGCACACCCGATTTTTTTAATAATGGACACCCATATCTAAGCTGCATTTACACTCTTGGTTTTATCGCCGGTGTGTAAGATGTCCGTTTTTGAATTGGAACCGAACAACAAGACGGTTTTACTACTGACATTCTCTCGTTGTACGGTGTTAGTTCAAGAAGGAACATCGTTCACCGGCGATAAAACTGAGAGTGTAAATGCAGCTAAGCATTCACCTACATTTAATGCACTTTGCAGATCTTCGTCTTTGTTTTGCTTATGTTTTGGCCTTTTTAAATAATAGCCTGAAATGTCGACGCCGACGAACACTCAAGTACTTGAAAATACTGTTTAAACCTAGCCTAAGTTCAAGGCATAACAAAACTCAATTTTCAATCAGTAAAAAAATTTAGGGACAGGTAGATTAAAAGCAAAAATGGAATTATAAAATAAAAGTCGAATGAAAACTCCGATGGTGAAAATTTTATCATTTCATTTTTTCGCAGAACCAGAATAAGGACCCAGACAAAATGTTACATGCCTTAAAATTAAAAAGAAAGATTTAGGAACACAAAGAAGATTTGACCTTAAACTTGAAGGTGGAAGTTTTCTTTGTAAATTAAAAGCTAGTATGTGTGAGCTTAAGGGAAATAAAAATAGGCAAACAAGGGCTAAGTTTTTAGCGTGTGCATGAAAATGATTGTCAAACAATACACACACCTTGCATAAATCGAATGAATCGTTTTCAGATTCCTTTCACACTTTTTTAAAGTAATTTTACACAGTCGAAAGGAAACCCACTTTATAAACATATTTAAAAGCGCTACGCGATGCTTTTAATCTTTTTTTTTTTACACGGTGAACTGTAAACTAGGCCTTAGGAGCAAACAAAAAGTGGTTTGAAAATAGTTGGGCCTATTCGGCGAGATCTTTTATACTGCTATTCTGCAGAAAAAGAACGGTGTCCATTACTAATATCATCAAAAGTGTCTAATTGCGCCAGTTATGGACACCAGTGTCGGTCACTGAATTTCGTTGAACATTATATTCTAGTTATGAACACCCCACGTAAAATTAAATTATGTTATTATTTTTGTAATAACTTAAATTGAAATAGATCTACAAAGCAATTCTCTAACAAAATATTCGATTTTAATTTTTGTACCATATACAGATATATTGTTTAAACAATGATTTGTACTTACGTCTTTCTTAAGAATTTCTCAAGTTTCATGCACTTCACAGAGGTTCGAAACTTGCCCCTTTTATTACAACAAAACCAATCACTACCAACTATGAAGTAAAGTGTTTTCTGATGGAATATACATGCCTGAACGCGTTAAAAATAGTTTTCGTACGCTACACCTTAACAAAACCTTAAGAAAACGGAAAAACTGTGCCAAGTGTCGGTAACTGGCAAGGGTGTCGGTCACTGGGTAGTTTACCCTAGATATCGATGTTACAACAATTTAAGTATCTTGGCATTACTCTTGTTGTAGAGACAAAAGGAAACTCCGGATAACACAGCCACACAAAAAAAAATAAAAGTTCTGACCTGGGGTTGCAACTAGGTTTTTCAAATAGTTTTTGGGTCACTGAAACCGAATCCGAGGTCCGTTTTGCTCCATAACGTCGGGTTTTCGAGATAACCTCAAAAAATGTCACAAAAAAAAAAATTTTGTTTCTTTCATCTGGATGTGCGAATATGTTAATCATATAGTTTTTGGATCGCTGAATCCAGATTCGAAGTCAATTTCGTCCTATCACGTCAGGTTTCTGAGGGGAGCGTATCGGAATCCCGCTTTTTAAAATCCCGTTTTTCGAAAGTCCCGAAAAAAAAAGTTTCAAAATCCCGTTTACTAAAATACCGCTTTTTTAAATCCCATTTTCTGAAATCCCGCATTTAAAAATCCCATCAAATCCCGAAAATCCCGATTATTTTACAAAATAGATGCTTAATTCACAAATAAAAAAATCATGAGAAATAGACAAAAAATTAGTAAAACTGATTTTTTGTGTTGTAAATCCCACACAATATGTACCTTCAACACATGAAAACGGTATTTCTATTATAAAAATATAAAATGACTAAAGCCTTAAATTGAGTTCACAAGTAAAAGAAATGTCATTTATTTAAATATCAAAATTGTTGAAATGCATCCAAATATAAGATGAAATATATTTAAATGAAATTTCTTTTGATTATGTAGTGTGTACTTAATTTAAGGTGTTGTGGTCATTTTATGTTATTATTAATCTATGGGATTATAACTATTTGATTGTTCTTCTTCTTCTGAAACTTTAAAGTAAATATTAGTTTTTTAATTGATTTCTTTTAAGTATCACATTCCTTACTTTTTCTTATTTTTTTTATATACCTATTATATTTTTTGTTAAAGGTTTTAATTAAATGCGTTTAGAACAATCTCTCATTTTTAATTGAATTAGTATCCCAATTTTGCAAGCAAAACTAGTTGTTTTATTTAAAAAAATCGCGCGATTTTTTAAAATAAAACAATTAGTTTTGCTTGCAAAATCGGGATGATAAAAATCGGGATTTTAAAAAGCCGGATTATAAAAAGCGGGATAATGAAAAACAGGATTTTAATAGCGGGATTAAAAAAAACGGGAATATAAAAAGCGGGATATCGAACCCAACCCGTTTCTGAGATATCCTCAAAAAAACAAAAGTTTTTATCTGGTTTTACTACTAGGCTTTTCATATAGTTTTTGGGTCGCTGAAACCGAATCTGAAGTCTATTTTGCAGTATCACGTCAGGGTTTTGAAATATCCTCAAAAAATTTCAAAACTAAAAAAAAAGTTTTTTTCTGACATTTTTTGAGGATATCTCAAAAACCTGACGTGATGGGGAAAAATGAACTTCAGATTCGGTTTAAGCGACCCAAAAATTATATGAAAAACTTAGTCGCAACCCCAGATAAGAACTTTTGTTTTTGACATTTTTTTGAGGATATCTCAGAAACCTGACGTGATAGGGTGAAATTGACTTCGAATCTGGATTCAGCGATCCAAAAACTATATGATTAACATATCGTTCGGAGAAATCGCTCGTGACATTTTTTGAGGTTATCTCAAAAACCTGACATGATGGAGCAAAACGCACTTTGGATTCGGTTTCAGCGACCCAAAAACTATTTAAAAAACCTAGTCGCCACCCCAGGTCAGAACTTTTATTTTTTTTTGTGTGGCTGTGTAATTGTTAGGATTTTTCAAAAATCTATACAGATAAAGTTGTTGTTATTTTAAATACGAACATTGATTAAATTTTAAATGTCTCGCTGTTGTTTTTTGTGCAAAATCTATTATAGAGAAAAACACACCTATTCTGCTAGAGGAGATAGAAAAGTGGAGTTATTGTACTAGATTTTTACTCACAAGTAAACTACCACCTCCAATGGAACGGGGAGGTGATAGTAAATATATACATGATATAAGTTTGAACGAAATTGATTTTATAATAAATGAAAAGCATAACAACAACTATAGCCCTGTTTCATTGGACGTGGTAGTCTACTAATAGTAGATGTTTTGGTTAATCTAGTACTATCATGTACTCATGCTCTTCTTACCCAGTAGGTAGATACGATTTTTATTGAATTCGTTGAAAGTGCGTTCCATTGAAAATCGCTAGTAAACTGCTAGAAGTAATTTGCCACCTTCCAAAGGAACAGGGCTATTAAGGGGGTGGGACCATCACATAAACGGCTAAACGTTTATAAATTAGTAGATAAATTTTGCATTTTAAAGATAATAATTGAATGAAATAAGTTTTATTATTTAGTTCATAAACAAGGCTTACAATATTCGCCCCCTCTTCTATTCAAGCACTCACACTCACACACTTGCAACTTTTAGAGATGGCGGTCATAAGCTTAAGCAGTCTAGCTTGATGATCCAATTAGCGCAGAATGCGCCGTTTTGATACCAAAACTTGTGAAACCTATGAGTTATAAATGGATTAATTGAAATAATGTGATTTCAATACAAACGAGTGTTTAGGCTGGCCTAAAACCACTTCGTTGCATTGAGGAATGAGATCAAGTCTTTGATCTTTAATTCTGAGATGTTATTTATATAGTTGACAAAATCACTGCCCAGAGAGAGCACTCTACTTCTAGCAAGGGCAGGACATTGGCATAGGAAGTGGAATACCGTTTCTTTTTCCTGCTGATTCAAACAACTGCGACAAAAGGTGTTGTAAGGAATACCTAGCTTTGCTGCGTGTTCTCCTATCGGCCAATGTCCCGTACATACCGCAACGATCCTGCTTTCTTTTCTGGGTCTAGAGATTAGATCATATGTTTTGGATTTATCATAGGTGGGAAAGATTTCACTTATTGTTAGCTTTTGTTAGGTATTTTAAGAAGATATCGCCCTTCATGACTCCCATAGGGATGCTAACTATTTTTGCTAGTGACTCATGAAGGGCCGATCCTTGCCTGGCCAGTTCATCTGCCTTTTCATTGCCTTCAAAACCACTGTGACCTGGGATCCAGATGAGAGTGATTGTGAGGCTTCCACTCAGCAATGAGAGCTCCTCACTGCACTGCTGAACTAATTTGGAGGATGTCGTGACCGAAGAAATTGCTTTTATAGCTGCCTGACTATCTGTTAGTATAGCTATGCTTTGGTTTTGATTTGGATATAGGCTAAGTAATTGGCAAGCTTCTTTAATTGCCAGCTGCTCCGCTTGGAATACACTGGCAAAGTTTGGTAGTCGAAAGGATTTTGAGATATTGAGGGATTCATAGACACCCGCACCGACCCCACACTCCATTTTTGAGCCATCAGTGAAAATGCAGGTGTCGAAGTCTCTCGTCACAATGCCCTCTTCCCAGTCTGATCTCGACGGGAAGCCGACCTTGCAATTCATTACAGTTTTCAAAATAGGAGTGCAGTAGTCCGTGGGTGTCAGAAGCATATCCGATGGTATTAAATTTGCTGTGTCACTGTGACCAAAAGGTTTTGCCTTCCAACAGCCTGTTTCTTTTAGCATTAAAACTCTACAAGAGACCTGGTATTTTATATGAAGGTCTATGGGTAAAAGGTGCAAGAGAACGTTTAGAGCCTTAGTAGGGCACGACCGGAGGGCTCCAGTCGTCCTACGCTTGCTGTTCTTTGGATTTTCTTAAGTTTGTTGATGTTATATGCTTTACTCAGTGCAGGCCACCAAACAATGGCGCCGTAAGTAAGAATGGTTCGTACCACCCGCTGTGTAAGTCCATAGAATCATTTTTGATTTAAGACCCCATTTTTACTTGCGATATAGGTACTATACAGGGTGTCCCAAAAGTTAACGTCGAAACGAAAACGGTAGATAGGGTAGGTGGTGACAGTTATCAGAAAAATAATTTAAAAAAATCGCAGCCATATATTTTGGGAGTTATGGGCATTTGAAAAAAAGTCGAAAAAATGCTCACCTTGTGACGGTTTTTCATGTGCCGTGACTACAAATCTTAATTTTTCTCATTTTTTTCTTATATTACGGAACCTTGAATAACCCTGCTATCAAATGCATTCAAAAATGCATCAGTTTTAAAAAAAAATATTACTTTTTTACCAAACTTAGTACTAAAAATTTTTACATGACTCTAACTCAATGAGCCGTAGTGTAAAAAAATGCACTACGATGTTTCGGCAAGTTGCCTTAAAAGTTGGTGAGTTCAATTCTCTTTTCAAAATGGTGTAACATTGTTGGGAATATTTCATAAATAAAACAGATAAAATTTTTTTTCTTAAGAAATCCGACTTTTTTTTAGGTAATTTTTCCATATTATTTAAGTTTTTGTATTCTGAAAGTTTCTGAAAGGGTACAAAACTTGAATGATATGGCAATGTAAGGGAGAATATAGAAGAAAAAGAAATTGTTATTGATAATTGTTGATGTTGGCGGTGCTCTTGTTGCTGGTGATGTTGTTGCTCCTAAAGATCGTATTGTTGCTGATGTTGATGTTGCTGCTAAGGATGTTGCTGTAGTTATTGATGTTGCTAATGTCGCTGCTTCGGCTACAAATACTACAGATGATGATGCTCTTGCTGCATTAAATAATAGAAATCAAATGCAAGATTCAAAACAACCTAAACTAGACCTAAAGGACTTAACGGCAGTAAGGGGCAATGCGAAAACCTCAAGGTAATACGCAAAGTAAAATGTTATCATCTATCTGGGTTTCATCCAAATACAACCGCCGCACAGTGTGAGAATTCGCTCATCTAGCGGAATTTAATTAAAAAAATGAGTAGCACAAATTGATGCGAAAACAGGTTTTACTTGCAGCTTAAACCTTCTAATAAGCGAATAAGAAAAATTTTTTATGTGGGAAGCATGTAAAATAAAAATAATTAGTCTTGAAGTTGCAGTTGGTGATAATTTCACTATCAATTGGCTTGCAAAAGTAGTTTTGGTATTTTTTTTCTTGTGAGTCCTGTGTATGTTTTTTATAAAAACTTTTGATTTGTGTTATTAAATACGATATCAGTGAACTGAAAAGTAAGTAAAATTTTTGTTTTATAGGGTGTTTACATTTTTATTTGGTGGTTGGGATAAAAAAAAATAGGCATTTTTAGTAAATTTTTGTATTCATGAGAGAAAAACTTTATGTATTTCGGGTTATTCGGTTTAGTTACTATATGTATTTGAAAGCCTGATATATTATCTATCATTTAAAGCTCTAAAGTGCTGCAGAAGAGGTGCGAAAATATTTTTTTTTCACATTTGAAGTGGTGTCAAAAAAAAAAAAAAATTTGGCTAAGTTGTGTTCTGACTTTAATATTAGTTTTGCTGTGTCCAATGTCTTCTTTTGTGGTACGTACAAGTCAATGTTTCACTTTTATGGTGCGTTTAGGCTTTTCACATATGGTTTTGTTTTTTGAAATTTTCAGAATGTCTATCGAAATCACAAAAACACAAATTTTTGGGGTTTGGATTTCCAAAATCAAAATAAAGCGTGTTGAAGCGGTGTTTTCATTTATTATGAGCTATTTTGATGGAATTCAATTTTCAGAGGATGCAATCAAAGCACTTAAGGCGACTGTTAGTCAGATTTCTTTTAAAATTAATGAGAGATGGGCCAAATGTGGTAGGAAACGGGACGTTTTCGAACGCATTAATTCTTCCTGGCTTAATGAAACCATAACTCTGCCACATAAATTTTTGGATGAAATTCCATCCACTTCAAATATTAAAAAAGTAGGAAGGCCAAAAAAAAATTTTGAAGAGTGCTGTGAAAAAATTAAAATGAAAAAAGTGCAAAGCCTCTTGGATTCATATAGCTTTGAAGAAATTGGAACGGCTTATGAAAAAAACTTGAGGAAAGTTGGAAAGAGAGATACTGCTGCTATAATTAAAAAATTGGCACTTAATTCCCCAAAAGAAGGTTTGTTTTCAATATTGTATCATAAACATTTATTTACTTTTGATTTAATTAAGGTACAAATTTAAAGAAATCCCTCAAAAAAGTGTCCTCTAACCGAATTTCTTTATCTGCTGATGAATCGCTAGCATTGATTGTGGATGCGCAGCTATCCACTCATCAATATGAGATTGTGCGTCAGAAACTCAACAAATTTGTTCCAAATTTAATACCCACATACGACAAAATTAAAGAATCCAAGAAGAAATGCTATCCTAATATGAACACTGTGTCAGAATCGGCTGCCACATGTGATCTTCAGAGCTGAAGAATGTTATGACGGAAACCTTTTCAGCGTGTCTATGGTTCCAATTCAAATGTTTTGTCAGGAAGATCGTGTCAAGACAATAATTTGGCAAAATCCTGCCCCCTCGTCAACAAGATACTGTCGCCCCATAAAACTTGTGTTTGCCAAGGAAACGACTGACTTGATAAAATTGGAAGTTGATCTGATAGCTGAGCAAATAAACGCATTAGCACCTATTGAAATCCATGAGGAAGAATTTCATGTTACAATTAAACCAGTATTTTTGTTAACAATGGTAGATGGCAAAGTATGCACTGCCTTATCACCTGTGACATCGTCATCACAAACATGTTACATATGCGGTGCAAAGCCATCAGAAATGAACAATGCCACTATTATTTCGAGAAAGTCTTTGGATGCGTTTTCAATGTCCTTTGGGTTAAGTCCACTCCATTCTTGGATTCGTTTTATGGAGTGTATCCTTCATATAGCATACAGGCTTGATGTTAAGGTTTGGCAAGTCAAAGAGAAGGAAAGCAAGGAAAAGGTTAAAGCCAGGAAATAACTCATACAAACAAGATTTAAAATGGAGACTGGCTTACGCATTGACATGCCAACTCAACAAGCTGGCAACTCGAACGATGGCAATACGGCAAGGCGATTCTTCCGAGACGAAAATAAAACGGCTGAAATAACAGGAATTGATATAGAGCTTCTAAAAGGGTTTCACATTATTTTAGAAGCCCTAGCTTCTGGATTTCCCATTAATTTGGATGCTTTTGAAGCATGTGCGACCAGGACTAGGACCTTATATCTTGAGAAGTATGGATGGTATTACATGCCAGTAAGCGTCCATAAAGTATTATTTCATGGCAGACAAGTGATTGCTTCTTGCATTCTTCCAATTTGCCAACTTTCGGAGGAAGCGCAAGAGGCAAGAAACAAAGAGAATAGGAAATATCGGGAACTATTAACCAGAAAAACATCGCGGTTGCACACGATGACAGATCTTTTCAATCGACTGTTGATAACTTCTGATCCTTTCATCGCAAGTCTCAGGTGCATTCCAAAAAGAAAGAAAAAAGTGATCGAGCATGAAGTCCTAGATCTTCTAAATGTCACAACTTAAGCTATCTTAAACTCTTTTAAAATATTTTTTTTCTTCTAAAGTGTGAATGATTGTGGTTTTAATTTATATTTTGT
This sequence comes from Episyrphus balteatus, assembly GCF_945859705.1. Lineage (NCBI taxonomy): Eukaryota > Metazoa > Arthropoda > Insecta > Diptera > Syrphidae > Episyrphus > Episyrphus balteatus. Next base: position 56,594,902 of record NC_079134.1, on the reverse strand, counting down.
TTAAAGTCCCCTCAATAAAAAGTTAGTTGCTGTATAAATTATGTAGTCTAATTTCATTTTTGTGTATATTCATTACAAATTGGAATTAACAAATTGCTTTTTTGCGAAACTTAGAAAAGTCTACCAAAGTGCAAAAAACGTGCACCTTCACAACTCCGTAAATCACAAAATTTTCTTAATATGTAAGAAATAGTAGTTTTATTCTTTGTTGTATATATTCATCATGATTCTCGAACGAAAATATAACAAAAGACTTTTTTTTGTAACCGTAATTAATTTTTTTGAAATGGGTCTGAAAAAGGCAAGAAACTTGTACTTTTGGAGCTCTGTACATCAAAAATTTCATGAAATATAGTAATATAAAGTGATTTATCATAAGGGGACGACACACTGTGCGTCATAGTAAATGGGTCACTAAGCGCAATCCAGCAGCAACTATCAGCCAAGATACCAGGAATTGAAGAGGCTCAGGGGTTGTAGGAACGATGGCCTACTAAAAGCCAATGCTGGGAAGTAGAACAAATTTTAGGTTAGGTCAGCGCTAGTGTGAATATGCACCTACCTGAACATATATGTCTCGTATTTAACTCAGAATCATGTTACACACTCTATGAGAATGGAATGAGTAATCACCGACCCAACTTCTTTCCCTTTTACCTGCCTGGGCGGTGGATTTGACTCTTGGTCGGTCAGACCAAGCGCAGAAAAAAATCCGATTTTGTTCAGCTGCTTCTGGGGATAAGGGTTCTCAACAAAAAGAACAAACTCAACAAGGATGTGTATTTGTATGGTTTATAATAGATAACACGAAGAAAACGCACGAACTGAATCGAAATTGTAGAAAATAGATTTATACAACAAGCCCGCGAAAGAAAATCGAATTTATGATGAGAAAAAAAAAAAAAATTATGTTTGTCATAAACTTTGGCAGTTTTGAAAAGAGCCGCTGCAAAGAAAAGTTCTGTGTTATGCAATCTGATAAAAAAGGGGTTTGGATATTATTTAATATAAAATGCCTAAAAGTAGACTAGGGGGTAATAACACCTTGTAAACCATGAAATCAAGCGTCATATTCATCAGCGTATAAAACAAAGAAGAAATATTATTTTCTTTTGGTATTTGTTTAGTTTAATTGAGTATAATTGAGTATATTAATAGGTAACAGAATAGGCAAATGTTAAATTTTTTAATGATGTCAAATTTTTTAAATGGCGGTGTAGTTCAGCATGATAGTAAAATCCTGTGCTCCCATCGGGCGACCTACTAACTCCTACAGTTTTTAACCGATTGGGCTGAAATTTTGTGTGGAGCTTAAAAATACTATTCTCTAGTGAAGTACGTACGTATTTTTTTGAAATATTAATTTTTAAAGAAATGGCATTAGTTTGAAAAAATTATTTCATTCCAAAAACAAAGTTCATTGAAAAAAAGACCATAAAATCGTTAAATTTTAATATAAAAAAATCCTACGTACTTCACTAGAGAATAGTTATTGTAAGCTCCACACAAAATTTCAGCCCAATCGATTAAAAACTGTAGGAGTTAGTAGGTCGCCCGATGGGAGCACAGGATTTTACTATCATGCTGAACTACACCGCCATTTAAAAAATTTCACATCATTAAAAAATTTAACATTAGCCTATTCTGTTACCTATTAATATACTTAATTAAACTAAACAAACACCAAAAGAAAATAATATTTCTTCTTTGTTTTATACGCTGATGAATATGACGCTCGATTTCATGGTTTACAAGGTGTTATTACCCCTTAATAATTTTGATATCGAATTTGAATTTGAATTCAAATACAAATATGAATACCCCACTACCTACACATAGTACATAGGTACAACAACTACATCCGCAGTTAGAGAGCCGATTCTATTTGAAGGTAGGTGATATGGTATATGGTTAGTCGTGTAGGAGCAAGCAAAACGTGAACTTACTTTCAATAAGTGTATTAATAGTACAAAGAAAATGGGGCTTAGTACGGATGATCTATGCAGAGGCTGCGGCAATGAGTACAGGAAAAAAAAATTGTTACACTCATGAAACCTGGCAAAAAGTTTGCTTTTGGGATAAGAACCAAGTACAAAAAAAGCCTATAAAAAAAAGTTCGGTGGAAGGGTGTTTTTTCGCGGACAAGAGGGAGGGGGAAGGTCAAAAATATACTGAAAAAAATTATTTGTCGAAAATCATCATATGACACATGTTTTCAAGGTATTTTTTGATGTTGAATCTAATGACATAAAAATATTGTCAATACGATTGCTCTAAAAAAATTTATTGCCGACTAAAAACAAGGGTGCTTGTTTTTTGACGTCAACAAGTAAAATATAACCGAAACCCATGTGGAAAACATGCTACACTGATAAAATTCGGGATGAAGGTTTAAGATAAAGCAGGGACAAAGGATTCATTAAGTTCTTAAAATTATTTTTGGTGAAAGGGTGTTTTTTTTTTATGGGTTAAGTTGTGTGTGAGGAAGGTATCATAACAGCTGACTTAAATTTTATTAAATTTTAAAACTTAGTGTAAATGTTTTGGTTGATATAAGAATTAAGAATCTATAAAGTGTAAAAAATTATCTTGAGTGAAAGGGTGTTTTTTTTAAGAAATGATGAAATTCGGAATACTAATCCACAAAAACTATGAAAAATTTGTTACACCAATGAAAATGGGTAAAAATGTTTCATTTATTACAGAAACCAAGAACCCGAACAGTCTATACAAATATTTTAGGTTAGAGGGTGTTTTTTTGTGAAATAGGGAAAAATCCGCGATAAGTCCGATAAAATCAATGGTATAAATGGCACCCTTACGAGATTCATTTAATATGTTCTCTTTCCCATGGGAATTACGAAAAATGTAAGTCTATAAATTTTTTTTATGTGAAAGGGTGTTTTTTTTAGAAGTAAAGAAAATATGGTTATATTTGAAAAAGTGTGTAATACTTGAGTAATATTAGTGGTACCCTATTGAAATTTAGCAATTACACTGGTCAACAAGGTTTTTGTCACAAGAACCAAAATATACTTTTCTAGTAGTTGATGAATCAGAATCTGCAGTCAGAAAAAATTGATTGGCCTTCGTTTTAGAAATATTACCGTTAGAAAATGTCAAAAAACGTAATTTTGGCTGTTTTCGAGGTTATGTTTTTATGTGGAGTAATTAATTGTGAATACATTTGTAACGGTGCCTATAAGAGCTAGTTTTATTCTTTTAAAAAATGTTTAAATCTTTCCGATATCTCTTTTATTGCCCGAGATATTTAAAATTTAAGTAGCGGTCTTTGAATCAGAAACAACATTGGCCAACCAAATTACACTTTTTTTTGCCACAAGAATCAAAATATATTTTTCTGAAGGTTTTTGGGTTGCTGAACTTGAATCCACAATCAGAAAAATTCTATTAGTCTTCGTTCTTAAAATATTACCGTTATAAAATGCAAAAAAGGTTTTTTTTTATAACGGTTATATTTCAAGAACGGAGGCTAATAGAATTTTTCCGATTGCGGATTTGAGTTCAGCAACTCGAAAACCTTCAGAAAAGTATATTTTGGTTCTTGTGGCAAAAATTCTGTGACCAGTGACTTAAACTTTAGATTAAGTTTAGTTTCTCTTTGACTTATTAAATGAAACTTAAGATATCTCGAGCAATAAAAGAGATATCGGGAAAATTTAAAAAGTTTTTGAAAGAAGAATATTTGTTCTTAAAATAACCGTTACAAATTTGTTTACAATGAATTACCCAACATAAAAACAGAACCTCGAAAACAGCCAAAATTACGTTTTTTGACATTTTCTAACGGTAATATTTCAAAAACGAAGGCCAATCAAATTTTTCTGACTTCAGATTCGGATTCAGCACCCCAAAAACTATAAGAAAAGTATATTTTGGTTCTTGTGGCAAAAAAAAATTAAATTTTGTTGACCAGTGTTGTTACTTTTAAGATAAGAAACAAAGAATCTAAAGAGTCTATAAAAATATCATGGTGAAAAGGGTGTTTTTTTGAGTGAAAACAAAAAAGATGGGTCACCCTAATGAAATTTGGTAAAAACATTTATTTTGGGATAGAAAGCAAGAATAAAGAGTTTTCATAAGAAAAATTTTGGTGAAAGGGTGTTTTTTTCGAAGAGACAGTAAAATCTGTAATTGGTCACAAAAAGCCAATGATTCATTTTATTTATGGTTTTGATGACAAATTAAACATTTATAAATAAGTTCTTACACGTTTTAAACGAATCATTGGCTTTTTGGGACCAATTACAGATTTTACTGTCTCTTCGAAAAAAACACCCTTTCACCAAAATTTATAGACTTACATTATTCGTAATTCCCATGAGAAAGAGAACATATTTAATGAATTTCGTAAGGGTACTATTTATATCATTGATTTTATCGGACTTCCGATATTTGTGTAAGATCAACATGAATAAGGTGCATTACTTTCCAGGGATGATCAGATTGACTTGTTTGTGAGATTTGTTGGAATAAGTGTTAAAAAATATCTTAAATCATATCGTTTATGTTGGTATACCTTTAAAAATCTTAAGTTTTCTCATTAATTTTTTTAAATCTGCACCTAACTTAGTTTAACCTTGAAAATTAGGATTTGCGGACATGAGATTTTTTTTAGATTTTTGACATATGTTATAGAATATCCAAACAAAGATAGAAACCAAAAAAAAAATGGCCAACTAGCGACAATTCCCAGGCTGTACGAGGATGTTTTTTAGTGCATATTCTAAATTTTCCCCCTTAAAATACCATTTTTTCATAAATATATATCGTCCCGTTTCTGCTTGAACCTCGTAAGTACATTTTTTTAAAAGATTTTATTTTCTATCAAACATTGCTCTAAAACTTAGAGAATGAATAGGTTTAATTATAGAATCAATTGTAGAATCAACTCAATCAATATGTCTTAATCATAACCTGATTTCCTTTGTTCAATTCATACTTTAAATTTTGAGAAAAATGTATATTTATTTTAAGAACTGAACAAAATTTGCTTTGTAGATACGTGGTTCAGGCAGAAACGGGACGATATGTTTTTTTCATTGCATTGTTTTGATTCTTAATGATAATGGATATGAAAACCTTCATGCAAAATTTGGTTTCTCTACCATAACTTTTAAGGGTTTTTCGGGAGTAACTTTGCAACTGTTATAATAATATGGGTTGACAGATGAAAAACGGGTATAACTTTTTTGAGAGACGTCAGATTGCCTTAGTTTTAAATTTTTTGTGAATCAGCATTAAAAAATACCTTGAAATCATGTATCATATGTGCATACCATATGTGCATGTGACCTTGAAAATCGCGACTTGCGGACATTGATTTATCTAGACTTTTGAGGTAAGTTATAGAATGCGAAAACGAAGATATTGAGCAATTTCTATTAGCATTCATTCCGAGGTTAAACCATTGAATAATTTATATATAGAAGTGACACCGATAGTTTCTAGCGCCACTCGATTTTATTTTTTTCGGCAATTAGATGTACTAAAAAATCCCCAGAGAGAATGGAGCTTGTCCTAGAAAATTATGTTTCAAAAAATTTGCTTATAAAAAAGGAAATTTTACTAATACAAACATAAGGAAACAAATATCAAATAAAAATAAATCGTATCGACACGTCGAAAAAAAAAAATAAGCAAATTTTACTCATACATACAAAATTACACAAATATCAAACAAAAATATTAAAAAGTTAGTTGACATTATAAATTAATGTATCCATAGTAACTCGAAACTAAAAACAAGAAATTTATTTATTAACGACGAGAATTTGAACAAAATTAAATATTATTGTTGTATATCCGAGGCACGTTATAGCTTATAAGGCATGAAAGTTACCCTTATTTCAATAGCCCTATTAGCGTAGGTGACAAGGTGATTGCTTTTTAATTTTGCTCTTTGAGTTCTTATCCCCACAGAGATTGCTATTTTTTAATTTATGAATATTTTTTTTGCAATATATTATGAAATGCGTAACAATTTTAGAGCCGTTTTTTGCTGAATCGAAACTTAAGCATTTAATTACAACATAAATCCTAATGTGACAGTTTACGCCGAAGAAAATAGAGAATAAAAGTTTATGTTCAAAATAAATTATTAAATGTTCGTTTCAGCAAATGGCCCTTAAAGAGAAAAAAAAAGCGTTAAGAAAGAAAAACTCAACGTACCTAATATTGTAAATCAGGTAAGAGCTCAAACCAATAAGTCAATTTGGCTCAAACTTTTTGTTTATTTTTGATTCTACGGAGGGGAAATTGAAATTTTTAAACGGTACAAACTAGATATGCTGCGAATAATGATTCGACTAATTACCGATCATTCGACCACACTTATACATTTACTTACTATTAGGCTAACCTACACCTGATAACTTTACTTCATGATAAATACATTTGACAAAAATGGAAGTTATCGTTTGCACCAAAGAATTCTGATTAAGAAGTTTTATTCAGCAAAACTTATCATAAGTAAATTTTACTTTCTACGGGCCTTGCCAATAATCAAATCTAAGGCTCACTTAAATATTTAACTGAATTATACAATTTCACCCTACCAATAAACAATTTAATACTCAGTTACAAGGCTAACGCTCAATCAAATCAAATCTAAGGCTCACTTAAATATTTAACTGAATTATACAATTTCACCCTACCAATAAACAATTTAATACTCAGTTACAAGGCTAACGCTCGGTTAAATTTAATAGTTGAGTTTTATAACGAGCGTTAGCTTTTAACCTGAGTTGTTTTTATACACTAGCCCAAAAAGTTAATGAAACAAAGCAAAATTCGTGATAGCTCCAAAACAATCTTCTTGCCGTAAATAAAAACAGAAAAACAAAATCCTTTCAAATATACATAAGAATTAAACATTCAAAAATAAATGTTCAATTCATCATATTACAAAAATTAAAAATAAATTCAATTTGAATATTACAGAAACAAAAATAAACAAACACACTACTAACACAAAACAAAACTAATACAAATACACCAAATATAAATAATATTGTAGGTGTGGTTACTTAGTAACCAAAAGTCCTTTTCAGGAATTTTTCGGCCATCGAATACACAATCCTAAAACGATTGTGGCGCTACTCCTGTAACGATTGTGGCGCCCCCCCTAAAACAAAGCGGATGTTTTTTCCGGTGTCACTTCTATATATAATTATTCAATGGTTAAACCCTTATTTGACTGGATTAGTAGACAGTTTCCTAATTCACCTGAACTCGATACATAAAAAAGTTAAATTCACAATAGAAAAAGAAAATTGTTTGGCCTTTTTGGATGTAAAGTTGATAAAAAGATATGATGGTTCTATCGGACATACAGTATATAAAAAAAAACTCTTACAGACAGATATCTCCATGCTACGTCTCATCACCATCCTTCTAATTTCACCTCTGTAGTATCGGCACTAGTAAACCGTGCACACAAAATATGTGATCCTGATCACCTACAAGAGGAATTAGAGTATGTAGACATGACTTTAAAAAAGAATGGTTACAGTTCAAGACAAAGAGCAAGGAAGCCGAAATCAAATGTACCACAAAACACACCTTTCCAATTGGAAAAGCGAGCTTTTCTTCCCTACATTAAGGAGATTTCAGGTGGAACTGCAAGAATTTTAGGCAAATTTGGTATAAAAACCATATTTAAACCACCAGCCAAAGTTCGACAGTTCTTAAAAACACCAAAGGACACAATTCCCCTCCAAAATCCAGGAGTTTATTTGGTTCCTTGCAGCTGTGGTTCATCATATGTCAAATAAACAAAAAGAACGATCAAAACAAGATTAAATGAACACATAAAAGCTAATCAAAACAATGCAGTCACAAAATCTGCAATATGTGAACACATTGCTTATAACGATGAACATTTTATTAGGTTTGATAAAGCTAAATCGATTGCCGCAGAAAGGTTTTATGTACCCAGAATAGTAAGCTAAGCTATAGAAATAAAAAAACATAAGAATTTCACCCGCGATTCTAGCTTCAAACTACCGACAACATTGGACCCACTGATAAGCAAGCTTAAACCAACAAGAATGAACACAGAAGTAGCTGACGTCGGTCGTGAGCGTTGTGTGTACACAAGACTACATAAGTTCAATTCAAGAAGAACCAAACCCGTCATCACCCACTGCAATAGAAAATGCACCAACAACTACGCACAGGTACAACTTGCGTGTGCGATCGAGAACAAACAACAACATTTAACAATATCCATCAAACCCATTGTAATCCCGTGACCAGGGCTACCTTCGTAGATTTTCAAAAAGAGGCCAAAAAAGAGGATTTTGATAAAAAAAGAGGCCCCATTAAAAAAATATGAAAATAGAATAAGTTAAATACGATAGTCACACTGAATACCTCATTTGCGCCTTCCCCGAACAGCAAAATAAACCTTTTAACACAATTTTTCTTAAAATTAAAATTGTTTGATTATAATAAAAATAATACTTGTACCCAAACATTACTTGTTCATAATTTCTTCAAGAAACAACACAAAATTTATTAAAAATAACCTTATTAAAATCAAATCAGCGCCAAACAGAAGTAACGTATATTTTTTTTACACTTGAGTCGTTATAATTGAAAGTGGTATGAGCCAAATTTTTCATGATTTTCAAAAAAATTTCTATAATTAAAAAAAAAGAGGAAAAAGAGGAATCAATATATCAAAAAGAGGGATTTTTTGACAATTTTTAAAAAGTGGAGGGAAAGTGGATTGGGTGAAAAAAAGAGGAAAAACGTCTCTTTAGAGGCGCAAAGGTAGCCCTGCCCGTGACCACGAAGTTTGAAAGTTCTTCGAAACGTCGGGGCGAATAAATAATAAAATAAATATTTCCTATAAATACGCTGTGAATTTCGTAATACTTAATTAAACTTAAAAGCAATAAAATAGTAGATCAATACTCCTTAAATCACAAGAAAATAACATAATCAGCAAATCCAATATCCTGCGGGCGAAATCGAAGATTCGCCAGAAGAAGCAACTATATATATATATGTATATATTACTATTTTGGCGTGATAGTTTTTTTTTTGTTGTATTTCATATTTTCCCTGTTGTTTTTGTTTTTGTTATTAATATTTATTTTTGTTAATTTATTTTTCTATAATTTTACTTGTCTGAATTCGATACATACAAAAAAACGGTTGGCGTGCGTTTTTAAATTACAAGAGAGGTTTATCCTTAATTCGTTCCATCTGAGGTAGGGTTCCTCCACCGCTGTTTAAACCGAGTTTCCAAGGAAGTTTTACCATTTGGCGCTCCCCCCATACACAGAGCTCTATGTATAGGCAGGAAAACCCCGAAATTAGTTTAGTTTTTGCATTGGTGACAATTATAAACATTTTAAAGTGGTTTGGGGAATCCGTAAGGATTACAGGACGGACTTAGGAAGCCGCATCAAATTGACCGTTGCGCCAACGGTTTTCTACCTATAGTACTTATTTGTAAATCTTTTTTTTTTAAATCTTGTTCTTTTATCATATTTTAATTTTTACTGTTGAGGAAATACTACTTATTTATGAGCTTAAAACCGTTACTGAATTTTATTAGATTTGAGAATTAATAAGAAAACTAAATTGAAAACTAAAGAATAAAGCGAAATTTAAAACTAGATATTAAAGCTAAACTGAAATCTAAATATTAGAACCGTATTCAAAATTAAAGGCTAATTAAAAAATTGAACCTATAAAGTTAAAACTAAATAAAGTCAACGAAATATTAAAATTGAAAACAAAGCCATCTTTTTGCATGGCAGTGAGAGAGTCGTTGATGTATTACCTTTTTTTTGTTTAATAGAAATTATTTGTTGTGTTAGGTTTTAGATGTAAAAAAATAAAGATCTGTAAATCACGCCAAATTTAAAACGAAAAATGGTGTTTTTACTGGACTGTTACGGCAGCCCAATGGAATAATAATTTTCTGTTTCAGGGGGTGCAATTAGGTCGGCTGAAGGCCTTGGATGAAAAGTAAGTATGATCTGACAGCAACCATAGGTTCCAATTAGTGGGATTCCAAGAACCTGGTCAACGGAATCCCAGATGGTGAGGGACTAGACCCAGCTGCATTAACATCGGCAGCTCCTCAAAGTGTGTGTTTGTGTAATTTGTAGTGGTAGCTTTTCTATGAATTATGGCATGTTATTTTCTTTTTTTTAAACAGGTGAGGTACTGCTGCGGGGGCAAGACCCCCCCTATTCCGACGAGCTGAGCCGCGCATAGCAAGCATGCCACGGCCCTCGCAGCGTACATTCGAGTCATCCCCTTCTATTCCTTCTTCCTTTTTGCGTCATCTTGACCGTCATCGCCTGAAGGGACATCGATGTTTAAAGATACCGAATCCTTCCAAGGCACGAGTCGGTCGGATTCGTATCCTCTCTTCCTTCCCTCTGCCCTAAACCTCACCCCTATTGCCTCGTTTCATCATATTCCTCTGTTCCTAGCCAAGATATTGATCAACTAATTATTTGTGTTAATTTAGATGAATCTGAACTTTATGTTCTAGCAAGCTATATACTGTTGGAACTTGTATCAACCAGCGCTCTGGCAACACCCTGATTGTGACACCAACTATGAATCCAAATAATCTCATTTGGTAATACTGTAACTATTTGAATTCAACGACATTTTTTCTGTCAAACAATTTTGTTCACTTCTTACTTTTGATTTTCTGTGCTGCGCACAAATACTTTATATTATTCTTTGAACTGTTGTATTAAAATAATAAATTCTTTTATTAATATTTGTATTTGATTCTTCAGGTTATGGGCCCAGACCCAAACGTTTAGAATATTAATAAATAAAATTTAGAGTACAAAATGTCGATAAACATAAATTCAATCCGCCCGCTCGTAAGCAACAACTACGACACTTGGGTTATGCAGATCGAGGCTGTGATGGTGAGATCTGGAACGTGGAAGCACGTTAATGGTGGAGCACCAAAACCAACACTGGTGGAGGGTAACGAAGAGTCGAAGAAAAGTGTCCAGAAGTGGTTGGATGATGAAGCCAAGGCAAGGGCAGACCTGATCATTGCCATCGATCCGAGTTTTCTGCGTCTTGTTAAAGGACTGGACACGGCAACGTGTATCTGGGAGCGATTAATTTCTGAGTTCACTTCCACAGGACCAAACAAAAAGGCGACATTACACAAACGTGTGGCGACATATAAAATCCAGGAAGGTGACGATCTGCGAAAGAATTTAATGGAATTCTTCGATGCGGTGTCACAGCTCAAGTGTATGGATGTAGATATACACGAGGAGTTATTGTCGATACTTCTTTTGAATGGATTGCCACCAAGTTTCGAGCTCTTCAAGTATGCAATGGAGTCACACGACAGCCTTCCAAAACCCCATGTACTGAGGGAGAAAATTCTCGAAAACCATAAAGCAGCAAATCAACGTAAGGAGGACGACAGAACTGAAGCAATGTATGTTCGTCGTGGTGCTTATCAGAACAAGTCGAAATTCGAAAGAGAGGCGCAACACAAAAATTATGGCAATACGAGTGACGGTGACAAAGCATTTAAGTTCAGATGCTATAAATGTCATGAACTAGGTCACAAAGCGTCTGTGTGTACCAAAAACAAGAACCCGAAGAGCGCATCGAAATTTGAATCGTCAGTAAAAGCAGAATCTACATTCTACACGAAGGGGATGCAGAAGAGCGAGGTTGGAGGACGATGGTGTTTGGATAGTGGTTGCACGTCCCACATGTGCAATGATGAAAGTCCGCACTCTCATCGGCATCTGGAAAACTGATGTTGGCAAATGATTCGAGTACAAATGTTGATGCGAGGGGAACTGTTAGGATTGTCACCACAGACGGGATGTCTGTAAAGAATCTTAGAACTAACCTATTATCCGTTGCGAGGATAACTGACCACGACAACACCATCACGTTTGACAAAGAAAAGGCGGTCGTTCGAGGAAGTGACGGTGAGACAAAAGTTGTTGCGAGCCGAGTTGGACAACTGTACTATGTCCAGGGAAGTACAACACAAGCGTGCGCGGTTGAAGCAAGTGCAACCAAGCTTGACTTATGGCATCGCAGACTTGGTCACCTAAACGAACGAGACCTTTTTGATATGCACCGAAAGAATTTTTTAACTGGTCTTTCTTTGAACGACAAGCTTGGATCCTGTAGCGTATGTCTCAGTGCAAAAATGACGAGGTTGCCGTTTCCAAAAAGGTCAAACAGAAGCACAAACCTGTTGAATCTTGTGCACACTGATGTGTGAGGACCTTCTCGAGTTGATTCGATGGCAAAATCGAGATACTTTGTCACTTTCATTGACGATTGTAGCCGTTGGTGCGAAATAAGGTTTCTGAAGCAGAAGAACGATTTTTTCCGTGCCTTTAAAGTCTATATAGCTCAGGTTGGGACACAAACTGGTCGAAAAATAAAATGTTTGATGTCAGACAACGGAGGTGAGTTTTGTAATTATGAATTTGATGAGTTTCTGCGAATGAATGGGATAAGGCGACAACTTACAGCTCCACACACACCGCAGCAAAATGGTGTGGTGGATCGCAAAAATAGAACGCTTGCTGATATGGCAAGGTGCCTCCTGATACAATCTGATATTGGAAACGAGTTATGGGCAGAAGCGATAGCGGCGTCGAATTATTTGCGTAACAGGTGTCCCACATCCAGTTTAGACGGGCGCACACCCTTTGAAGCTTGGAACAAAAAGTTGCCAGACCTGAGACATCTAAAGGTGTTTGGCTCAAAGACTTTTGTTTTGGATAATTCACATGGCAAAGACAAGTTTGAAGCGCGTTCCTTTGAGGGCATCCTGGTGGGGTATCTGAAATATCCAAGGGCTACCGTGTATGGATTCCCGACAAGCAAAGGGTAGTCATAACGAGAGACGTCAAGGTCATAGAAGATGATTTAATTGCTGCGAAAAGTCAAGAAAAATATGTGTTGCTGCCAATTGGAGACACTGCAACTGAAACTGTACCAGCTTCATTGGAATTAGAAACACATGATGAGATTGATCCTGAACCACCGAAGGACAAGAAAAGTGTTCGAGTTGTCTATCAAATGAGGTCTGTTTCACGTTCAGCAAGGCAGAATCAAAAAGAACAAACTGCAGAGATCGAACAAACTGATGATGAAGGTGAAACAGATGATGACGTTTATACTGATGCTACAGATAAAGCTGAAATTGAGGTTGCGAACATTGGAGAGCTGTCCCTTGAAGATGCGATGGCTGGTTCAGAGGCACAAGATTGGCTGGTAGCAATCAAAGAAGAGATTCGAGCGCTTATCAAGAACAACACGTGGGACCTAATCGATCGTCCAGAGAACAGAGCTGTTGTGACAAGTAAGGTTGTTTTGCGAAATAAAATGAAAGCAGATGGCTCTTTGGATAGAAAGAAAGCTCGTGTTGTTGCTCGAGGTTTCACGCAGCGCAAAGGAATCGACTTTGAAGACACCTTCACTCCAGTAGCTCGCCTTGAATCGATCAGACTTTTGATGGCTCTGGCAGTCCGTGAAAACTTAAAAGTCTATCAAATGAACGTAGTGTCAGCCTATCTGAACGGTGAGTTGGAACAAGAAATCTTCATGGAAACTCCAAAATATCTCCAGCAGTCGTTAGAAATTCTTGTAAAAGAAGATGAAAGCATTGATGGCGTAAAAGATAAGGCCAAACAGATTTTGAAGAATTTCAAGAATAGCGATAAAGTTTGTCGACTGCGAAAGGCGTTGTATGGTCTGCGGCAGGCAGGGCGACAGTGGCACAAAAAGTTAGATGAAACACTTCGTAAACTTGACTTGAAACCGGCTGGTAATGATACATGCTTTTATTTTAAAGCAAGTAAAGAAGAATTTACTGTCGTTGCAGTATATGTAGACGATCAATAGACCAAAACACATTGAACCAGATTCGTGATGGGCTTACCTGTGCTTTTGAAGTAAACCACCTGTTTGGGCGTTGAAATAATTCAAAAAAGATGACTAAATAAAATTAAAGCAGAAAGCATACATCAAGGAAATACTAAAGAAATTTAATATGGACGAGTCGAGGCCAGTAAACACACCGAGCGACACTAACTCGAAATTACCTTCTGGTAAGGGTCACACTGAAGAACGTCAATTCGAAAAGCCCTATCGTCAACTCATAGGATCGCTTATGTATCTGGCGATTGCAACCCGGCTAGACTCATCATTCACCGTGAATCGTTTGGCGCAGTTCAACGAGAGTTATCAAGACGTACACTGGTCAGCTGCAAAGCGTGTTCTTCGTTACTTACGAGAAACAGAAAACTACGAACTCACCTACACCAAGGACAATTTGGGTCTTCGAGGGTACTCAGATGCAGATCATGCGAATGACGAGAGCGATAGAGTGTCATACACTGGGTACGTATTTATACTCAGCGGAGCTGCGATTACCTGGCGCTCGCAAAAACAAAGGTCGGTAGCTATTTCTAGTACCGAGGCGGAATATGTAGCTCTGTCTGAAACATCAAGAGAAGCTACATATCTTCTAAATCTAATGACGGAGATGAATTTGCCTGAACTAACCAAAATAAGTATAGGAACTGACAATCAAGGCGCAAAACATATAGCCGAGAATTCAGTGTGTCATTCGCGCACTAAACACATTGCGACTCGATACCATTTTGTGCGGCAGGTGTTGAAAGATGGAAAGGTAACTGTAATCTACACTCCAACAGATATGATGCCGGCGGATGTGTTCACCAAACCGCTTCCTGGACCAGCACACTACAGATGCATGAAGGACATCGGCGTAATAGTTTGCTAAGGCGCGCTGATTGAAGAAGGCGTGTTGGAACTTGTATCAACCAGCGCTCTGGCAACACCCTGATTGTGACACCAACTATGAATCCAAATAATCTCATATGCTAATACTGTAACTTTTTGATTTCAACGACATTTTTTCTGTCAAACAATTTTGTTCACTTCTTACTTTTGATTTTGCTGTGCTGTGCTGCGCACAAGTACTTTATATTATTCTTTGAACTGTTTTATTAAATTAATAAAGTCTTTTATTAATATTTGTATTTGATTCTTGATATACCGCCTAAGAGCTCATTAGAGTTTTATGATTTACATTTGCTCAATTCTAAAAAAAGCTTAGATAATTTAAATAACTCCCAGCATATTGTTTTCGCTGGTGATTTTAATATTGGAAATGTTAAATGGTTATTAGATTCCGAAGAAAAATATTTTATTCCTTTCGATGTTACAACCGAAATTGAATCATCTATTGTAGATTTCTTGAGTCAATACGATTTAATACAAATTAACTCTCTAGTCTCTACAAAATGATTTGAGTCGCATTCTTGATTAAATTTTTGTGCACAAAGAATTTAATTTTTGTATAGAAAAATCTGAATTTCCTGTAGTCAATAATTCGGTTCATCATTTTGCAATTGAAGGAGAGTTATTGTTTTATAAATATTTAAAAATCAAAAATACTAGTGATATAATTGTATACAATTATAAAAATGCTAACTTTGATGCAATGGTAGATTATTTGTCATGTATTTCATTGCAAAATGTTTTAATGTTAATGTTAAAATGATTACGCTATCTTTACATCAATTTTAAAAAACGCGATTGAAAAATATGTTCCAAAAAAAAACTTAAAGAAGAATTCTAATCCTATCTGGTTCAATAGAAGGTTAAGCAATTTGAAGAACCAAAAAAACAAAGCATATAAAGCTTACAAAAAAAAAAATAAAGAAAATCTAAGTCTAAGTCTTCGTGCAACTTATTTGAACTGCAAACGTAATTTTAATTACTTGAATAAATTTTTGTATCAAAACTATATACTTTGAGTTGAAACTGATCTTAAAAGTAACAGTAAGCGTTTCTGGAGTTTTTTAAATCTTAAACGAAAATCATATGGATTACCTAGTTGTATGAAGTACTTAAGCACTACATCTAGTGAAGTTTCAGATATTTGCATTTTATTTGCGAAAGATTTTCAATCAGTGTATTCTACAGAATCGCTGACAAATCAAGATTTGCCTAGGATTAGTCAATTTGCTGATATTGGATCACTTATATTTAGCAAAAATGAAGTAGAAGAAGCGTTATTAAGTCTAAATTTTAATAAAAGTGATGGGCTTGATGACATTCCTCCTATTCTTTTAAAATAATGTGCTTTAGCGATAGCTCAACCACTAGCATTGATATTTAATTTATCTTTGTCAAAAGGAATTTTTTTAGATGCTTGGAAAATGTCTTTCTTGTCTCCGATTTTTAAGTCTGGATCTAAGCAAAACATAACTAACTATAGACCAATTTATATATTTTATACCGAAAATATTTGAAAAAATTGTTTATAAAAGAATATTGGGAACAATTCAAGAAAAAATATCAGTTTACCAACATGGTTTTGTCGTGGGCAAATCAACTGCAACGAATTTAACGATTATGACGAATGCCATATTAACAAATATGGAAAAATGTTTTCAAACAGATAAAATTTTTACCGATTTTGCTAAAGCCTTTGACAGGGTAAATCATAAAATTCTTCTGTTTAAACTCAAATGCTTTGGCATTCACTCATCTTTGTTAATGTGGTTAGAGTCTTATCTCACTGAACGAGTGCAAGTTGTTAAAATTTTGAATTACCAATCCGATAATATATATGTTCCATCTGGTGTCCCACAAGGAAGTCACTTGGGACCATTGCTTTTCCTTATTTTCATTAATGACATCCCCAATTTTTTTCTTAATTAGCAGTGTCTGCTTTTTGCCGATGATCTGAAGCTTTATCGTAGAATTTTAAACAAAGATGATTGCAATCTTTTATTAGCTGACTTGGAATGTTTGGTCAATTGGTGCAAGACAAATTGCCTTGATCTCAATGTGGTCAAATGTCAAGTTTTATCGTGTTACAGAAACCGTAGTCCAATTACTTTTGAATATAATGTAAAAAACACTGAGCTAGAACACTGCAGAAAAAAAGATCTTGGAGTTATGTTTGATGTAAGTTTGTCATTTAACCCGCATTATGACTATATGGTCAATAAGGCAAACCAAATGCAAGGTTTTCTTAAAAGAAACACTAGGGAATTCAATGATACGTTTACATTGGTAACTTTATTCAATTCATTGGTGAAATCTGTGCTTGAGTACTGCTGTACAGTTTGGAATCCATATTATTCTAATACTTCGGTAAGAATCGAAAAAGTTCAAAGACATTTTACGAAACCAGATGCTTATTATTTGGAATCAAAACACTGGAAACAAGACGGAAATATTTTTCAGTCATGTTTGCTAGAGATATTTTAACCGGTCATATACAATGCCCTCCTTTAAAAAACCTATTTTTTGAAGGAAATGCACCATCAAGATTAACACGTGAACGTTTTCTAATATATGAACAGTATCATCGTAGGAATTATGGGCGCAATGAACCTATTCCCCGTTGCATCAGAGAGGCTAATACTATACGCTCGAGAGTAGATTTTTCTATGATTTGTACAAGAGATACTTTTAAATCAATTGTGTTATCTCCAATTTAATGTTATTTATATTAGCCTGTTTTATTTTTTTATTTTGTTATTTATATTCAATTTTAATTTGTATAAATTCCTATGTTTCTTTTTTGTTTAGATGCTTGTTACAAAAAATTGTTACATGTAGGGGAAGTGGGGGCAAGACCGCCCACTTAGTGTTTGACTGTCTTAAAAACCAATAAAAAACATCTTTTAAGTAGAATAAAGTTTTTATTCATTAAGTTAAATGTTTTTTGCAGAAACTCTCATTATTACAAAAAAAATAAAAAATACTGAACAAAAGATAATAAGTTTTGAAAAAACATCAAACAAAAAACCGTCTTGCCCCCACATAGGGGTAAGACCGCCCTATCAAATTTTGTTGGTAGAAAGACCGTTTCTATTGTTTTAAATGCAGCCTATTTGTAATAATAACACTATTATATTATATTTTCATTAGTTCTCACTCCAGCGCAAGCTTTTTGGTACCATTTGGTACACATTTTGCACTTAATCCAACAATAATTTGGATTGGATCAAGAAAACAGTTGCAGATATTTGGTACAAATACATCTTGCAAGGTCCTCTTCATCAGAATCATAAATTACAGTACATATTTTTTGGCGCATGTTACTTAGCTTTTTGGAAGATTTAACGGTGAACTTCTTTTTTCACTTTGTGCAAGCTACCAGAGCTTCCAATTTCGCCCATGCGCGATCTTTCCCTAGTCATATTTTATTCCGGGTTCACAATAAAACTTATTTAATTTACACTTATATTTCCGTTCAAATAAGAACACACTTTATTTCAACTCAATTTACTTTTATTATTCGCTCAAACAAACACACTTTTAAATCACTTTATTTACTACTAACAATTCACAACACTTAATTTCACTTTGTAATTTACTCTTTCACTTTCAAGATTAAACTGTATCCGGTCGGTGTCTACGCTGCCCTTTTATACCGGAATCTCGAGACTCGAGAACGTCCTCGAAGGCTCTCGTCCCTGTCTCTAGAAACTTCCTTTCCAGGAAGGGAAGGTAGTGTGTTCAGACTTTTATCTTAAAAGTAGTTCAGTAATTCATCGTTACATTGCCCCCCTCTTAGGATTGTTCGTCCCAAACAACTCCATTGCTTCTTTCACCATTATAACGATGTAAACGGTCACAATGAACTACCTTTAGTTTGCCTCTTACCCCTCTTTGTATACGGTAAACCACGTCGTTAATTCTGGTTATTACTGTGTAAGGGCCTTCCCAGTTTTGTTGTAGCTTCGGTGATAGTCCCTTTTGTCGGTGGGGATTGTAAAACCACACAAGTTCTCCTTCTTGAAACCCTGTTGCTGTCGCTCGTGCGTCATATCTTGTTTTCATCCTGTCACTAGACGCTTTTATATTTGTCCTTGTCCGTTGGTGAATGTCAGCCAGTGTTCCTTTCAGGTTATCTACGTACTCATCCATTTCATGTGGCTCGTTTGGAACACTTCCAAATTTTATCTCACTTGGCAGGCGTATTGTTTAGCCAAATAGGACTTCCGATGGTGTATGTCCAGTAGAACTATGTGTTGCACTTCTATAAGCCATCAAGAATAATGGAATATGTCGGTCCCAGTCTCGTTGATTATCATTGACTACTTTTGACAGGTGTTCCTTAAGTGTCCTGTTAAATCGCTCAACCATCCCATCAGGTTGTGGATGAAGCGGTGTTGTTCGCGTCTTCTTGATGCCAAGGAGTGAGCAAACCTCTTGAAAGATCTTAGATTCGAAGTTCCTTCCTTGGTCGGAATGAAGTTTCATGGGTACTCCGAACCTGCTCACCCAATGAAAGACAATCTTATCCACATCTGTTTTGGTTTCCTGGTTTGGAATGGAAAATGCCTCAGGCCATTTGCTGAAGTAGTCCATCACTACAAGGATGTATCGATTTCCGTTGTTGGTTTCGGGAAAAGGACCTGCTACGTCTATTGCAATTCTCTCAAAAGGTGAACCCACATTGTACTGCTGCATCTTGCTTTGGATTTTTCTAGCTGGTCCTTTGCTAGCGGCACAAGTATCACATTTTCGGCACCACTTTTCAACGTCTTCTCTCATACGTAACCAGTAGAATTGCTGTCGTAGCTTTTCCAGCGTCTTGTTGATGCCTAAATGGCCTCCAGAAATTCCACCGTGCATCTCTCGGAGAACATCATTTACCTTTGACTGAGGTACGACTAGCTGCATTACATAGGATTTACCATCTGCGGATTCCCACTTACGCCTGAGTAGCCCTTCTTGCACATGAAGTGAGTCCCATTGTGCCCAATATGCTTTTAGAGTGGGGCTTCGGTCGGAGATGTCGGCCCATTCTGGTTTCTCTTGATGTTCCTTCCATGCAAGGATGGGTTCGATGTCCGAATCTTCCTGTTGGGCCATTCTGAGTTCTTCATTACTCCAGCCGCAAATGGGATCAGCTCTCGTTCTTCTAAGAGCGACAACTTCCTTTTCTTCTAGTCGTGTGCAATGCTTGTAGTCTTGCTTGCACGGGCGCCGAGATAATGCGTCTGCATTTGAATGCAGCTTTCCTCTTCGATGTTGAATCTGACATTGATATATCTGAAGTATCTCGATCCATCTTGCTACTTGACCCTCTGGATTTTTGAAGTTCAAAAGCCAATTTAGCGCACCATGATCTGTGCGAAGAAGGAACTTCTGTCCATAGATGTACTTATGGAAGTGCTTTGTTGCCAATACTAGAGCTAGAAGTTCCCTTCTGGTCACGCAATAGTTTCTTTCTTGTTTCGAGAGTACCTTGCTGAAATAGGCAACGACCTTTTCTTCTCCGTCATGAACTTGCGATAAAACAGCACCAACTCCGACATTACTTGCATCTGCGTCAATGATGAATTGTTTGCCTGGAGTCGGATAGGCCAGCACAGGAGCTTCACATAACCTCAGCTTCAGTTCCTGAAAGCTTTTCTCACACTCACCTGACCATTTAAAGGGTTTACCCTTCTCCGTAAGTTGGTGCAAGCTTTTGGCTTGGAATTTTCGATCAGCCCATCTTTCTTCATTGTCGATATCATTTCTTCAACTTCACCTTGTTTGGCCAAGGGGAGACATCTTGCTGGTTGACGAATCGGCCTAGCATCTATTGTATCGATTCGATGCTGCACCAGTTGTGTTCGGCCGTACTGTCCGCTGGGTGAAGAGAAGATATCAGCATATTCGTGAAGAAGCCTTCCCGCAACATTAAGCTGATGTTGACTCAAGTTGTCTGATTTAAGAATTTGAGTCTTTAGTTTCTCCGAGTTCATAGTCATCTGTGTGTCCACCTCGTTGATCTTAGTTATTGCGGACACAGATTCGCATTGCCCAACAACTTCTCCTTTATTAAGCTTTATTGGGTACGGTTTGATGTTAAGTATCCGTACAGGTACCATGTTGTTCTTTGGTGCCACAAGAGTCTTCCCGATGATGACGTTTTGGGAACTTTGCTCAACTTCTGGCTCAACCATGAGGTATCGATGGCTTCCAATATTCCCCTTTAGTTTCGTCCACACAAAAACTTCTGAAGAAGGAGGCAGGCACATGTCTTCTTTGATGACAGTTCTAATAGTTGTTGAATTTTCGTTGCCGTAGACCATTGGGATCTCCAAATTTCTATATTCCTGTTTCCACAGTGTTCGCAAGCGGTTCTTCTTGGTGGCAATCTGCACTGCCGCTAGAGATGTCCTGTCTTGTTACAGTTCCAGCATCGAGCAGCTCCGTCTCGCTGGTTTCTTTGGAATGCGAGTTTTTGACATGAGCATTCCTCCACTGCAACTTCTCTTACCCGATGAACGCCTTGAGAAGCCTGTTCTGCTGCTTCCATAGTCAGTGCAAACGCTAATGCTTCAGGAAGGGAACGTTTTCCAGCTGTTCGAATTGCTCGCTGAAGATTTATATCAGATACAGCACGGACAAAGGCTTCTGTCGCAAACTGATTGATAATGTCGTCTCCTGCTGTCGTCGGATATAAGATCTATTTGGAGTTGTTGCAGAGTTTCTCCTCTTTTCTGGACTCTTGTATTGAGTTGGACGCGTAAGACTTCCTGCATATGGCCATCTCCAAAGCGTTTTTCAATGACCTGGACAAGAGCGTTAAAGTTACCATTCTTTTCTGGTGGTAAAGTTTGTAACAACTCAGCAGCAGGACCTCTAAGAGCAAGAGTCAGCGCTATACATTTGTCTTCGTCATCCCAGCCATTTGTTGTGGCAGCTGCCTCAAACTGTTTCTTGTAGATCGACCAAGAACTTTGTCCATCAAATGTTGGTGGATGCATTTCCTTCTTCTTTGGGTACTCACCAGAACTTTCTCGGATCTTAATTTTCCGAACCTTGTCAAGTTCCTCAGTAATACTTTGCATTTTAACTTCCATTTTTTCAAATTTGTCATCCACTTTTTCGAACTTTCCTTCTACTTTCTCGAGTGTTTCTTCAACTTTCTCGAACTTTTCTTGAGATTGCTTTTCAACGCATTTGATGGAAGCATCAATAGTAACGAACTGGTTCTCGATCGCGTCAAGCTTACCTTGGATAATGTTTTTCTGTTCATCTAATTTTTCGAGAAGATTCTGTTGTTCACTCTTTAGCTCTGTTCGTTGTTTTTCTAATTGTTCTCTCTGTTCCTTGCGTTGTGTCTCTATTTGTTCGAGAAGATTCTTCTGTTCATCCTTTTGTTCTTTACGTTGTTGTTCCATTTGATCTTTCTGTTCTTCAAATTTTGCAAGGAGAACAGCCATCATGGATGACATATCGGAACTAGTACTTACTCGTTCTTCTATCATTTCAAGCTCGAATTTAAATGTATCCAAATCTTCGTTTTTCTGGGTTAAATAATCCTGTAGACGAATAATGAGATCATTTTTCCATCCAGCAGTAGGAAGACCTCGCTTGGTTAATTCCGCCTTCAGCTCAGTCAAACTTAACTGATTTAGTGTTTTACCCATTTTAACTTTTCAAAACGCGAGCAGTTTTACTTATTTCAAACACTTTGTTTATTGTTAAAACACACGCGCACTTTTTATTCGCGAAATTATCTGATTCGCATAGATAAATAAATTGTATTCCACTTTTCTGACACCAATGTAACGTTTTATTCCGGGTTCACAATAAAACTTATTTAATTTACACTTATATTTCCGTTCAAATAAGAACACACTTTATTTCAACTCAATTTATTTTTATTATTCGCTCAAACAAACACACTTTTAAATCACTTTATTTACTACTAACAATTCGCAACAATTAATTTCACTTTGTAATGAGTCTGTTCACTGACGCTGTGCTGGACTGTTCTAGGCAGAAAAGTACAGCTTTTTGCTGTTCATTGAGATTTTTTCTGTGCTGAACTGTTCTAGTTTGATGTTCATTAAGTCTGTTCAGCGAGGATTTTTCTAGATCAGAACAGGACAGGACAGCACAGTTTCGTGAGAAACGTCAGATCAAGTTAGAACAGTCATTTAAACGTCAGTTGTCAAAATAAAAAAAAAAAAAAAAAATTGTAAATTATATGAATTTTTTGCTTATCGGTTCTCGTTAGTTTTATATATTTTTTGAGTTTTTACTACGGAAAATATAATTAAAAAATGTTTTTAGTTAGAAAAACCACGAGCACCCGAGAAATATTCGCACAATTAAATCAAAATAAAAACAAAAAATGACAGCTTTGCTTTTGACACTTCTCACGCATCTTTTCTAACCTGATCTGACTCAAAAGCAAGAACAGAAAATCCTGTTCTAAACTGTTCTAGTTTTGTCAATGAACAGGAAACTAGAACAGTTCAGCACAGAAAAAATCTCAATGAACAGCAAAAAGCTGTACTTTTCTGCCTAGAACAGTCCAGCACAGCGTCAGTGAACAGACTTATTGACAAAACTAGAACAGTTTAGAACAGGATTTTCTGTTCTTGCTTTTGAGTCAGATCAGGTTAGAACAGATGCGTGAGAAGTGTCAAAAGCAAAGCTGTCATTTTTTATTTTTGTTTTGATTTAATTGTGCGAATATTTCTCGGGTGCTCGTGGTTTTTCTAACTAAAAACAATTTTTCATTATATTTTCCGCAGTAAAAACTCAAAAAATAAATAAAACTAACGAGAACCGATAAGCAAAAAATTCATATAATTTACAATTTGTTTTTGTTTTTTTTTTTTATTTTGACAACTGACGTTTAAATGACTGTTCTAACTTGATCTGACGTTTCTCACGAAACTGTGCTGTCCTGTCCTGTCCTGTTCTGATCTAGAAAAAACCTCGCTGAACATACTTAATTTACTCTTTCACTTTCAAGATTAAACTGTATCCGGTCGGTGTCTACGCTGCCCTTTTATACCGGAATCTCGAGACTCTTTATGACTCCTTGTTTCGCAGAAAATACTCTTTAATATTCCCTTTCTATTATAAAAAGGAAAAGTTAAAAATTTTAATTATTTCAGTGTCAAAAATACTACTGACTTTTCACATGAACGATAGCAATTTGATGAAAAATCAAAAAATTTACCGTAACTCTTCGGGATCTCAACCGAAATTGCTAAAACTTACAGACGTGATCGATCGTACCAAAGGGTACTTATTTTATATTGCAAGTGTTGCCAATGTTGCTTTTTTTTTCATACAACATAGTACGAAAACCGTCATGCCCCCATAGGCGGTCTTGCCCCTATTTCCCCTAATTGTTAAATAACGAATAGAATTATTAATTTTATTTATAACCCACCTACTAAAATATTTGTTAATATGTATATATTAGTCTGTAAGAGTTTATATCTCTGATTGATGAAAATAAATAAATAAATAAATAATGAAAAATTTTTTTTTGAAAATCATTATTTCCGGTAGGTACCTGCCATAGAACCTTTTTTTTTCAAATCCGATTATCTCCGAAACTGCTTATTCGATTTCAACGAAACTTTTTGTGAAACCAAAATAAAATTTTCAAATAAATAATAATATTTGGGTTTTTAAAAAAATTTTGAATTTTTTTTTTTAAATTCAAATTTTCGAAAATGGGACAATGAATTTTTTTGAAATTTTGTTTTAAGATGCTGATTAGTGATTTCTACAAAATGGCATACCAATTTTATTTTAAAACTTTTTTTCCAAAAAAATATTTATAAAAAATTAGTTTTTTTAAAAAACGGCGTTAACGATTTTGAAATTTTTTTTTCTGAAAATGCATCTTAATATATCAATCAAAATTGCATACTTGTTTTGGAGGGCAATTTGATTTCAGATTTTATTTTATTTTTTTTTTTTATAACGATTTTTTTTTTTTTCAAATTTCCTACACTGCCTTACAAGTTGAAAATATTTTGAAACAGACGAACGATGGAAGGAGGCACACAAAAGAGAACGTCAATTTTCTGCGCCGAATATTTATAAAAATTTTAAATTTTTCATTCCCCTCGCTCTTCTGCAAATTACGTCCTTCACACCCTTACAAATCGCAGACAATGTTCTTATTTCTTCACCTGTGATCAGAAACAAGAATAATTTTATTCTTCTACAACTCGGGCAATCAGACAATTTGATCGACTTCGATTAATGTCGCTTTCTAGCTATTTGCCAGATTTGTGAATCTGCTGAAAATTTATCTTTTCAAGTCAATAGTGTCAAAAATTAACCGTCGCGTCGGCTTAAGATTTAACCCAATTCAGACACGGCCTTAATCATATATCTTGACCGCAACCTCAAGAAAAAAAAAACTAGCTGCACAATTTTTTGCACAAATGACCATGATATTTCAATCACAATGTGTAGACTTTTTTCTTGAGAAGATATCACTATGTATCTGCCTAATTTTTCACAATTAAAAACTGAATGTAATTACCCTTCAAGCAAACGAGTCCGACTTCGGTCCGAATCGGCTTCGAAGTGAGTCCGACCTCGACTACGAAACGGGTCCCACGGCGGCTCAAATTAGTATGATTAGCGATTTTCAATCGCGACTTGCAAACACTACATATTTCATTTTTCATAGTAATAGTAAATACATATTTTGTATTAAAAATTTGTATTATTATTTAATAAACAACAGCATTCAGTTGGCCTCAGAAACGGAACAATACAAAACCGGGAGGCTTGCCGCCGATTTCTGAGGTCAACCCGCGGCGAACCCCACAGGCGGATCACAACCGAACTAACACAACAGCTATTATAAATTGAAATCTTGCAGGTACTTCTTTTTATACAGCTTGCTTCAGAATTTAATTGCTTATAGAAGTTCGAACTTGTTTAACAACTTCTAATAAGTTGTTTAAATACTGTTAAAGAAACTTAACCGAAAAAAATCTTTTTTTCGGATAAGCTTGTTTAATGAATTTATAGAAGCTGTGCAGAAATTACCAATTTTTGTATTTGATTTTTGGTTTTGACATTGGATAATTTAGCTCAGAAATTTTTTTTGAAATTTTTTCTGCTACTTTAACTGATTAACCCTTCAAGCAAGAAAACTGAGTTCAGAAAAGACACTCCGACCTCAAAACGAGAAAAACGGGATGCACTCACACACTTGCAACTTTTTGTGTATGAACACAAAGTCGAAGGAGAAATCGTGGTGAAAAAACCAATACATATTTCAATACTAATTTGAGCCGCCATCGGACGCGTTTCGTAGTCCAGGTCGGACTCAGGCGGAGTGGATTCGGATCGAGGTCGGACTCGTTTGCTTGAAGCGAAGTTTTGATTTCATTAATAAATATACTAGGATGGCCGAGTGGGTAGAGTGGTGGACTGCCACCAAGTAGGTACGAAGTTCGATTCCTTGGTGTGGTAAAAAAATTATGTACTTTTAAAATTATTATCGATAGATATACTAAAAACTAATGGAATGTTGTATATAATTTCAGATTTAAAGATAAAATTCATGATTTAAAATCAAATCAAAACCAATTGAAAAAGAAAATTCTTTTTTGTTTTTGTAGTTGTTTTTTAATTTCGATAAGACATGTATTAAAGAGCTATACAAGCTGATCCGAAGCTATCTGTCAAATCTCAAAACTTCGGTAGAGTTCCGGTAAAGCTTCGTTTAAGTTTCTTATAGACCTTTACCTCGACATCGAGATCATAACAGCGCCGAGCAAAGGAAGAAGAAGAATTTTAAAAACAACTAACTATACAAGACACGGCACGAGACACTTCACAAATGGAATTACAAAATGAAGCGGTTTTTGTTTTGGTGGCCCTTGTCTTTCCTTTCTTTTTCGTTTGTCGTTTTCATTCTTTTTCACCACGCTTCTCCTTCGACTTTGTGTTCATACACAAAAAGTTGTCTATATGTGAGTAAAACGGCGTGTCCAAATGGCGAAATCAAACAGAACTCCGTTTTCTTGCTTGAAGGGTAAGGCTTTAGCCGTGATACAATAGACACGCACTGCACATTCAATTACCGGTATGTTTTTAACAAAAAATATTAAATATCTATAAATGATTAGATAGCCATGGGCATTTAAGCAACATTTGATAAGCTTACTAATGCTATGCTTTCTTTATCTTCCAACGAAAAGATAATATTTTTATAGTTTACCTACTTTAGTTGCATGTACAAGTACCTACCTACATATTCTGAAAAATTATTTATTTATTCATTTTTTTATTTTCATAGAAGAAATACAAGAAAAATTTAATTCAAATATAAGAATTAAATAATGTTTTGTTTGAAAATTCTTCTATTCATTCTTTTATTTACAGTGCAGATATTTGAAATAAAATCAACAAATTTAAATGGTATGTCAAATTAAAAAAAGTTATATCTAAAACTTTGGAATATATGTATAAGCTTTTCTCTAGGAGACAGACAATGTTACGTTCACGATACTTGTGAAGGATGTCTAGGTGAAAATTTCTATTGTGCCTGGTGCACCGACAAGGTATTAAACGAAAGTTCATTGTTTATGTACTTACCTTTTTAAACTTCTTATTGCTTTATTACACAGACGCACAAAATGCCTTATAGATGTTTAACCTACAGTGAACTTGTAAATAATAATTGTTCACCTGACAATATTTGGGTGAATAAGCAGGGAATTGACATCATAAGCGCAGACGAATTACGAGATTTTCAAAGTGACAGCAATCGTGCGACACAAGTCAAGCCTCAAAAGATTCATATCAAGCTCGTTAAGTGTAAGTAATGTGAGGGTGGTAACAATTGTAGTTGTTTAAGAGGAAATTATACGATCATTAAACTATGGCACGATATGACGTTCATCTTAAGAAGTTGCGATATTTTCCTTTTTTTCCGTGTACCCAATCACCAATTTTGTGTTCCGGTTTGGGCCCCCACAATTGGTCTATACATTATTAAATTCTTGCACTTGACTTTGGCTTTCACATAATACGCACATAATACAAGAACCTATTTCCTGTGGGCCACGTGAAGATATTCTCTCATTACAGGTATACATGAAAATGGATGACTTGTCTGTAATAAGATCATGAATACCAAGACAAAAGGTCCATATCTGACTTTTTTAGTACGCGGTTAAAAATTCTGGAGTAGGTATTTTTTAATACTTTTTGGGTAACATAAACATGGGTCTACACTAGGGTTTCCAGAACATCTCTTTCAAAGAGAACATGTCCTCTTTTTCAACTCTGATCTTTTTTACACTCTCTTTTTTCATAAAATTCTTTTTTTGTTCTCTATTTTTCAAATTTCCTCTTTTAAGTCTCTTTTTTTATTTACCTCCCCTAGTGAGGCGGCTTAGCATTAAAAAACAGCTCAATCGTACTCAATTTAAGATTTATTTTGAGATATTGAGCAACCTTATATTCCATCCGGAAGGTTAGATACAAGAGATTTTCTGTGTTGCACTCTATATGTTGCATATCATAGTATAGGTAATTAAACAGTTTTGTTAATATGATAAAAGATTTCGAAGTATTTTATAACGCCCAATCGATTAAAATCAATACCAAAATGTAACGACCATCATTTTATAAAACGTTATTGGACTCTTAATGAATAGTCTTTTACTTAAAGAATAAAAATCAGAATATTACCAATAAGTGGTAGGCTGATGAAATTTTGTATGGACGTTTCATAGAAAAAAATAATAAAATTTGTTCTTCAAAATATTTCAGGTAAAACGGTGTTTTTTTTTTTAGCGAGACAGAACACTTTTGAAATGGTACCATTGCATCACATGGAAAATGTGTGCATTTTTTTTAACTGCATATAAATGTCATACATAGTGTGAGAACCAAAAATAAACAAAAATTTTCCTATATTTACCATGGAATATTTAATTTTCATGAAAAACTAAGAGAGCTTCCTTTTATTTTTTATTGAATTTCCTTACAAATTAATTTTTTGAAGGAGTGAGGTGCATAAGTAAAAGTATGAAAAATAATTGTGCAGTTTTTGATAAAAGGGTCAAATTAATATGTAGTATTGTTAATACAATATATAAACCTCATTTAAAGATATTGGGCCACTTAATATTTTACCTAGAAGGATGTATATGGGCCTTTAAATTTTACATAAATTTATTTAATATGCTTTCTGTGCATCGTGTTCGTGTTAATAACCCTTCTAAAAAATGTAAAATGTTCTCTTTTTAGAAGGCTCCCAAATGGACACCCTAGTCTACACCAAAAATGTATTGAAATTTAATACATGGCAAATATTAAAATTTTTTAGTTAATACAAAATGCATTAAAACTTAATATAGTTCTATTAAAAAATAATTCGGTGTATATTAGAATTTAATACCAAATGTATTAAACGACCCCGCACATTTTGTATGGGAAGTGGCCCTCGGTGAAATTGTCTGAAATTTTAGTATGTTGTTCACTTGAAGGCCTTGATCAAAAGTTGATATGATCAGAAAGTCGAAAAATGTACAGTTTTTAAAATAACTGTTTTTTTCCGATGACTATCTTAAACCTTTTAAAAGGGATAGTTTTTAAAAGGTTTAAGATAGTCATCGGAAAAACCCGTTATTTTAAAAACTGTCCATTTTTCGACTTTCTGCCCATATCAACTTTTGATCAAGGGTTTCAAGAGAAAAAAATACCAAAATTTCAGACAATTTCACCGATGACCACTTCCCATACAAAATGTGCGGTGTCCTTTCAAGTATTGCATATTAAACTTTCATCATCGGAAAACCCATAGAAACCGTAGAATTTTCTATCGGTAGAAATGAGCTGTAAAAATTGTATGCGAAAAATATTCTGCAAATCATAGAATTTTATCTCACAAATTTGAATCAGAAGCCGTAGAAAAAAAAATCTGATAAACTTTGGGTGTGTTCAATCACCTATCGGATAGGCTATCTGGGATGCCCATATCTGAAATATCTTTTTGAACGCGATTTATGTCTTATTATTCAGATAACTACCAATAAAATATGTTAATATTGAAAAGAGAATATTATTTTATTTGAGGAAATTACATTTTTGTTATTATTGCATAATCTAGTATTTGCAAAATTAGCTTGACCTTATTTTTGTAACTGAACAAATTTTATAAGTTCAATTTGACGTTTAACAAACAGCTGTTTGTTTCCCTTGTTTACACAATTATTTTCTGCTGTGGTGTTCATTGGCTGCGTTCACGTACCGATCCAA
The DNA here is from genome assembly GCF_945859705.1 of Episyrphus balteatus. Classification (NCBI taxonomy): domain Eukaryota; kingdom Metazoa; phylum Arthropoda; class Insecta; order Diptera; family Syrphidae; genus Episyrphus; species Episyrphus balteatus. The sequence goes on along the minus strand of NC_079134.1, from coordinate 56,564,782 downwards.
GGGTATCCGGATACCTTTGTTTTGTTGTAATCCCATATAAAATCTCAGCTGTACCTTGGAAATTTATTAATAATTTCTTTTACGAGTACTGTGGCTTCAACACTCGTCTTATTATGAGGTGCAGATCCCCCGTATTTTTCTATCGAACATTTGTAGTTCCTTCATGAATCATGACTATCTTGTAGATGATATACTATACCGGAAAGTTGTACCTGTTGGCAATGACTAGTGGCAGAAGCTGCTTGTAAATCAAGAGTTTCTTTGTTCAGCTTAATACTGGGGCCGAATTACGGCACACGTTCGTCAAAACGTTAACGTATAATCGTTATAACACCTGTTTTTTATAGTTTCTCTTTGTTTCAATTACAGCAATTTGTCCATATTAATTTTATTGAACGCATTGAACTACCAAAAGTTTTTCAAAGTTATCAGGTAACAGCCTCCTACGATTATCTCTACTTGAGCAGCCAGTGCCGGTTTAAGCACTAAAGGCGCCCCTGGGCAAGATTGCAAGTGGCGCCTCTAAAAAAAAATTCATCTAAAAACAATTTTTTAAAATCACGAAAAAAGCAAAAGCAGATTATGTCTTACCTCTCATATACTTGTTAATGCATTTATTCAAAATGTGCAGTGTATTAACTTAAAAAGGTTAACTTAAAAAAAAATTAATTATTAATATCATTTAGGCTCAATTGACAAGACTACCTTTATCTCAGACTTTTTTTGTTTAAACACATTTAAAGATTAGGTACAGTTGGTTTTATTTGAACAATATTTTTTCAAAAACTTTTTCAACTAGGTACATTAATGTCGTTTTCGATTGGAATCACTCAATGATTCACTCATTCTGAAATCCAATAAAAAACTTTGAATCGCTTCCACCCAATTCTAAAATTTAATATCCGTATTGGTGAAAAATCAGATATTTTGTTTTTGTTTTTTCACTAGGAGAATAAAAAACTTGCAGCACGCTTTTTAATGATTCCAGGCGCTTCCGGACGGCCAATTGAAAACAACATACCTTTATAATTATAAGGTTTGTTCGTTGTAAGCTCTAGGGCACGCTGGGTCGCTCCGAATTCGTTGTCAAGCGTTTTTTGTAGCTCCTTTTTCAACCAGAGTTATTTCCTCTGTGTTCGATGTTCGCTGATGAAACTAAAACTCTGAGGTGTTCGATGTAAAATGAAAACCCGAGAAACTCTGATTTTTTTCACAGTTAATTGAAATGACTTAGAGTGCCCTGGAGGGGGGAACAACGAACAGACCTATTTTTTTATTCTCACACACAAACATAGTTTTTATGAGAAATGGAGAAGCTGTCAATTTTTGGCATTGATGGATTATGGGTTTTCGGGATTTTGGGATCGTGGGTTTTCGGGATTTTGTGTTTTCGGAATTTAGGGTTTTCTGGATTTTGGGCTTTCTGGATTTTTAATTTCGGGATTCTGTCCGTCTCCCTTCTCTTTCCTTATTCATCATTATAGGGGCACCTTTGCAAAAATTAAATTGGTAGGAGGAATATTAGGATTGCTTTAGTCTTTCAAAAGAAATTGGGGCGCCTTGTTCTTCAAAGATGAACGAAGATTTTGGACACCATTGTCCTTCCGGAAGCCAAATAAATTAACCCAAAATTGGGGGGCGCCTTCATTCTTCAAAAAGTTTAGGACAAACAATACGAGCGCCGTTGAAAATGTAAAATAGAAAAAAATTGGGGCGCCTTTGTGAATGTAAAAAAAATAAAACATCGATTGGAAAGACTTCGTTATTTATATAACTTTTGTAAAAGTTCGGGGCGCCTGCGGCACCCCTCAATTCTTGCTCCCCTGGGCGACGGCCCAGGCTGCCCCCCCTAAAACCGGCTCTGTGAGCAGCAACGAGTGGACCCGATTTGAAACTGTTATTCACTTCAATTTTTTCGAGAATTCCCCAGTAATTATAGAATTTATTAGTTGAACTATTTTTAGTCTCTGATTTGAGTTTAAAACAGTATTAAACTTTTTCAATAGTCCATTTTCGTTGATATTATTTAAAACGAGGAACACTTGCCCAATCGGTATCCCTTGGGAAAAATAAGATTAAAATAAAAGAACATATCATCCGTGTCGTGGAGCCCGATGAGAGGTCGAGCTCGGAATCACTTCGGAGCCGATTCGGACCCAGTTCGGACTCGTTTGCCTGAAGCGGTCTGTTGAGATGTGAGATTTGTACTATTTTTAAAATTTATTTTAATCTAGGATAATCAGCATTCAGTTCACCGAAAAGTTGATGTTCTTGTCGTTAGCCCATCTTTTTCTTTAATTTTGATCGGGGATATAGCTGTTTTCGACGCTCCCTTGAAGTGTTTTTCGCAGGAGGCACTGTTTTTAAAATAATTCCTCTCGAAATGGTCACTTCATCCTATTATTTTGGCAATGATGCTTATGGAAAAACTTTTGGAGTCCAACGCGTCATTTTTCGCTTATTCTTTCGCACTCAGAACTTTTTTTTTAACAGATTTTTAATGAAAATCACTAAAAAATAACTTCTTAATGCTTAATCTTCCAAATTTAATCAAATCAGCGCAAATTTAAGGTGTGCGTCTAAACATGTGAACCAAAATAAACTGCCCTTTTTATTACATCAGAGACAAGGAGGAGTAAAAAGTACCGTTAATCCACTCACCCACTATTTCTTTTTGTTTTTCTATTAGGTTAGGTTAGGTAAATAGGGTAGTGCACACTGCACAGCTAAGCTGCAGCATACACGGGGGCCTATTGGTCCATTGTGATTCCCTTTTATTTAAAAAATCGCATTGATGTTCCTAACTGTTCATCGGTTTACAAAAACTGGCTCATTTACGAACCATCCTGTACTTTCAATGAATTTTCTCATGTTAGCCATTGACACTTGCGCTAGATCGTCTAGTTCTCCTACGAACCTTTTCCGAAGTAACGGAGTCGGTTTGTTTGGAGGTTTGGACAATCGCAGAGCAGGTGTTTAATGGACTCTATTTCCTCTTCATCTTGACAGCTTCTGCAGAAATCAGGTGCAAATACACCCATTCTATTAGCCATTGTACCAATGGCACAATGACCCGTTAGTACACCTATCAAGATTCTAATGTTCTTTTTACTCAGGGATAAAATATACCGAGTTCCTTTTTCGTTGATTTTAGGCCATAAACTTCTAGAGATAATACAATCGTCCCTAGTTTTCAAGGTGTTATTGATTTTTTCTTTAGTCATTAGGTCTATTTTCTTTTTGAGCACACCGATAGGGATATCTGGTCCTCTTACTAATTGGGTGCTGCTATCCTCTTTTGACGCTGACCCTAACCTAGCTAGTTCATCCACTATTTCATTCCCTTCTATATTGCTATGCCCAGGAACCCAGCAGAGTTTTACTTGGTTAGTGTAGCAAATGCTATTGATTTTCTTTCTGCAGTTTAAAACCGCTTTGGATCTTATCGTCTCACTGGCTAAAGCTTTGATAGCAGCCTGACTGTCCACAAAGAATGTTATCTCCGAGGAGATTAGTTTTTCTTTGTGAACCAATTCTGCCGCTTTTTCTATAGCAAAGATTTCAGCTTGAAACACACTGCAATCGTCTGGGAGTCTATATGATTCTCTAATATTGAGAGGTTTACAGAACACCCCAGCTCCTGTTCCTGATTCCATTTTTGAACCGTCAGTGTAGAAGGGGAATCCCTGTTCGCTGATAAGCGAATTGGAATCCCACCCCTCTCTTTCTGGTATTAAAATGGAGAAATTTTTGTTGAAATCTACTAAAGGTGGAATGTAATCTGTAGTCTCATTCAAACCCGGATATGTGTCGTATCTTTGCATAATAGACCCATGACCATAAGTGTTTTGCCTCCAATAGCCCAATTCTTTTAATCGAAGTGCGCTTTTAGCTGCCGTGCATTTTATGAACTCGTCTAACCCCGGGATGTCTAAAATTATTTCCAACCCTGCTTGTGGTGTAGACCTTTGTGCCCCTGTAATCCCTATACACGCTAATCTCTGTACTTTGTTAAGGTTCTTGAGATAGCTTGATTTTTCAACAGCTTCCCACCATACGATAGAACCATAGGTAAGTATGGGGCGAATAATCGCCGTATACATCCATTGGATGACTTGAGGTCGCATACCCCATCGTGCACCAAAGGTTTTTTTGAATGTGCAGAAAGCGCATAGCGCTTTTTTCATTCTTTCCTCGGTGTTACGTTTCCATGTTAGCTTGGAATCAAGGATTACTCCAAGATATTTAGCTTCTTTGGAAAGAGTAAGAGGAATATCATCAAGTTTAGGAGGACTAAAATCCCCTAGATTCCTTTTCTTCGTGAACAGAACCAGTTCCGTTTTTGTGGAGTTAACCCCAAGACCATTACGGGCTGCCCATGAAGATATTTCTTTGAGTACGTGTTCCATAATATCTCCGACGGTGGTAAGAAACTTACCTGTTATCAGAACTACTATGTCATCAGCGTAAGCTACTATTTTAATACCTTGGTTTTTGAGTTTTGTGAGAATTTTGTTAACCACAAGGATCCAAAGGAGAGGCGAAAGAACCCCTCCTTGTAGCGTACCTCTTGTAACTGTTTTCTCTACCGTACTATTTCCCATTTGTGAGTTAATGATTCTGCCATTTAACATAGTATGAATCCAATCTACTATGACAGAATCTACTCCAATATCGACTAGACAGTATTTAATTGATTCTGTGTTAACGTTATTAAACGCTCCTTCGATATCTAAAAATGTTGCTAGTGTATGTTCTTTGTTTTCAAGACTTTTCTCATTATGCGAAACTACCTCATGCAGTGCAGTTTCCACTGACCTGCCTTTAAGGTAAGCGTGTTGGTAGTTGCACAAGTTGTTAGAATTGACAAGTTCCCTAATATGCAAATCAATGATTCTCTCCAGTGTTTTAAGGAGGAACGAGGAGAGACTTATTGGTCTATAATCTTTTGCGGTTGAGTGTGTCGGTTTTCCTGCTTTTGGAATAAAGACCACTTTAACCTTTCTCCAACTCATAGGGACGTATCTAAGTTTAATACAACTAATGAAGATAACCCTAAGCCATGGTGTTATTACATTTAAAGCGTGTTGAAGAAGAGCTGGGATTATCTCATCTGGTCCCGCAGATTTGTAGGGTTTGAACGAGTTGATTGCCCATATAGTCTTCTGCTCAGTAATAATCTGTTCTATGTTTGATTCTTGGTTTGTGGATTCAAGCAAGTTTGATTGCGTGAATCCAGATTTATCAGGATTTTTACAGCCAGGAAAGTGGGTTTCCATAAAGAGTTCAAGTGTTTCTTGGCTCGAGTTCGACCATGATCCGTCAAATGCTTAATGTAACCCGGTGTCGTGGGGTTAAGAGCAAGGACTTTACAAAGCCTAGCCGCCTCACTTGTGTTCTCAATGGATTCGCAGTGCCTAGCCCATGAATCTTTTTTAGCCTTCCTCAGTTCTTTGGTGTAAAGGTTAAGTTCGGCTCTGTATGAATTCATGTCTTTCTCTAATTTGCTCATTTTTGCTCTATTGAAAAGTTTTCTGACCTCTGTTCTACGTTTCTTTAGCTCACTATTCCACCATGGTGGGTAAGTGGGTTTTGTGCAACGGGATAGGGGACAGTGTTTTTCAAAAGAAGTTTTCATTTTACTAGTAAGGTTTTGGACAGTAGTATCGATGGCTGATGTATTTGAGAGCGTATTTTCTCTTGGTGGGTCGATACGCTCCTTCAGCCAATTTGTGTACTTTGTCCAATTTGTTCTAGTTGGGTTTCTGTAAGGTTTGATATCTATTAAATTCCTGTCTAGGGTGAAGAGTATCCTAAAGTGATCCGAGAAGGATTCCTCTGGTGATACTCTCCAATCTCCTATCGAAATTTGCTCATTTATGCTCATTATGGCGTTAAAATGAAGTTACCTTCCTTGGATTCAACGCTGATTGCCGCATTATCGTTGTTGCTGTACCTAGATAAAAAGAAAGCATTAATCGACTTTTTCGCTAAAATACAACTTCTTACTTTACCTACTTCAGACGTGGAATGAAAAAGGTTGTAGTATTTTGACCTCAATCCATTTACCTGGTTGTTACAGATCCATGGTTCTTGGATCAAGGCCACATCCACGTTCTTTTGAGACATGAAGAGCATTAGGTCGTGAGTCGCTGCTTTAGCGTGATGCAAGTTGACTTGCACCACCAGCAGCTTTTGGCTCCCTTTTGCTATCATGCCTTCTAACCTTTACGGTTCCAATACCGTACCTCAACACGTCTCCTTTCGTTTTTAGCAGGAGGTCAGATTTCTCGTCCACTGCGAACGAGAGGTCTTTCCCTACCTCGCTATGGCCCACCTTAGATTTGATGAGCTTCCACTCCCCTACGGGTATATCCGTGTTTTGTCCTTTTAGCAGTCTGATTATGTCCGCGTCCTCGTGAGTTGCAGGAGGTGGGATCCATACATTGATCTGCTGGCGAAGTGGTAGAGCTGTCACGGGAATGATTTCAAGAGACGCCCCTTCCCACAGTACGCCACATTTGGCGATTATGCTGGAAAGGAAGTCTCTTGATTTCTGATCACCGCAGCAGACTACTTTAACTCCTTTTCGCCATCCGGCGCCATTGAAGGTATTGTTCGCAGGACCATCGTTTTCGGGTAACGCCATCATCGCTTTAAGGATCTCGTTTTCTACAAGTAACCAATGTTCCGTCGAGATTTTCCCATCAGGGTTGTCCCGACTTATTATGGCCACTTGTTGAGAGGGGTCTACGGGTGTAGTGGCAATCTCTGCCTTACGTTCATAGGCCCTTATCTACTTTTTGTGCTTTTTAAGGAGAGCCTTATCTCTTGCACTAAGAGTAGAAGGATCCTTGCTTTCTGTGGCTCTCACGAATCTCTTCGAACATCTGAGGTGTTCAGCAGACTTTAGCTTGATGTCTTCTTGACTCGGATCTACCAGTAGCTCATCCTCGGTTTGACTACCTAGAAGGAGGTCCGTCCGAGTTATCCAGACCTGCGATCGTTAGCTGATCAAGGTCAGGAAGGAGGTCCACTGATAAAATGACAGCCTTTTGTCTTTTAAGCTCTTGCTTTTCGTTGTTTACATTTGTCACTGGCGACTTAGCTTCTTGCGAAGCCAAGCCCTCGCCGACAGCCGTGGCTTCTGCCGACACTTGAGTGTATATCCCCACTCGATTTTTATTATCCTGTAAACTTTTATTTTCCATGATTATTATTAGATAAACATCCCTGCGTTTTTTTTTTGGTTTTCTTGGTTGTAAGCCTCTGCAACTGGATTGCTGGAGAGTCAAACGTAAGCCCACCTGCCGCGACAAGGCGAAAACCTCGGGGGGTGTTTTTCTATTAAGAACTAAATAACCATTCTAATAAATACAATTTTTTTGGTTATTCTTGCACACAAACAAAAAAAAAATAAATTTATGTAAACGAAAATTGGTGCGTCTAACCATGTGAAACGCACTGTACCTACTTTTTTCTGTAAAATTGAAAAGAAGAAAGTTATACTTGAAAATAGATGTACATTTTCAAGAAAAATTCTTTGAATGACCATAACTTTTTTTTTTCTATAACTTTTATTGAAAAAACGCTTATGACAGTTTTTAAAGTTCATTTAATTTCCAACAATTTGATGTGATCAGTTTTGAAGATTTGGTTTATATAAAGCTTCTGCAATGGCTTCACAAAAAAAGTAACAATTTATTCTCGTACTTTTATATGTATACAATATACATATTTTACTTCAATACATGCTGATTTTGGTTAAGGCCCAACTATAATAGGCATATGCGCTCATGGGCTTATGTCAAAATCAAACGAACTGTTTCTGAAAGCATGAGTAATATGAAAAGCTCATATACGCATTATGGCTATCCCATAAGAGTTGTGTATGTGCGACAACTCGCTCATGCCATTTTGACATAAGCCCATGCGCGCGTATGCCTATAATCATTGAATAATTACAAATAGAAGTAGACACCCAGGGAAACTTCCGCTGTTTTCTCATTGTCTCTAGTATCGTACGTGTTTACTGTTTAGGTTTGTGAATTAAAAAATTAATAAAAGCAAATCCAACAATCCAAAAGCAAATCCAACAATCCAAAAGCAAATCCTAAACTGCTTATATAGATAAAAGTTTTCCCATTTCAAAAAGTGGAGATAGCCTAGCCTAGAGGATATGGTGAACGTCTCAGTCGATCTTGTACTGTGAAAAGTTGTGCTCGGAAATCGGCTTTCACAGTGTTTATAATTCGAATTCGGAAAGTGTAGAAGTAAATTAGAATCAAGTTAGCCAAAAAACTATCAACCCGGACCCGAAAGCTGAAGGAACGGCGTTCGATTCCCAGCTGGGCCAACGTATTTTTAAAAGTTTTTTTTTTAAACAAATAAATTATAAATAACATTCGCTCCGATCTAGTGGAATCGGATAATATAGCGGGGACAGAAGGGCATTTCGTTTCGGGTGACAACAACAAATTCACTGGTCTGTCATCGCCAGACCTGTCATCATACGGATGAAAAGGAGGTGCAGACCCTCCAAACCAAAATAAATGATAGTATGTTATTGTTTTTGTCTACATGTTGTAATATTTAAATATTCCTTCTTGGGATTCTTGCACGGAACCCCAGGCGCTCTATGATGAGCTCTGCCGCAAAGCGAGTGGTGATCTCGAGATCATCAGCGTCAAGCCATTCCAAACGGCTTTGTCCAGACGGGAAAAAGGAAACTGCCGATATTTTTAGTGCAGCTCTCACCCAACAGCAAACTGGATAGTTTGAGAAATATCACCGTCCTCAACTACCAGGTTGTCACTTGGGACAAATTAAAAAGGCGCGGTGGCATGCTTCAATGCGTGCGCTGCCAAAGGTTCGGCCATGCCACTTTACATACTGTGTAAAGTGTGGAGAGAACCACAATAAGGGGGAGAGCAAACTCGGGGAGGAACGGAAGCGCCTGCTAATTACACAGGTCAACACGAAATTTGTGCTTGGGTTGTGACTATGAAATTATGATAGATATATTGATACTCACCTGGAAACATTTTTTTTTTATTTGGTTTTGAAGTCAGCAGAGCAATTTCCAGTATTCAAGAATATCTGTCTTTTACAAAAATTGTCGTGCGTAATTTGGCAAAAACTCGAGAACGTCTTAACCGATTTGGCTGATTTTTGGTTTGTTTTCTTCATTTTAATGCAAAGAAAAATTAAATCGAAATTTTCGTTTTTTTCGAATTTTTGTCAAATGGGAGCATTAGGCATACAAACTAATTCATATTGAAATTCATTATATATTGAAAAATTAAATTAATTTGTTTGCATAGTATTTTTTTTATTTTGTTGCATATGGAGGGTGTCTAAAAAGTAATGGATCAAACGAAATGTGCTCTTAGGCCAACTTAAGATCTCTCAGAAATTGTTAACTTGTTCATCCCAAATCCTTACGATTTTCGATTAAATATGCAGTTCTTGTGATATTTCGAAAAATCCCTACTTTGCAACAGTATTTTGCTTCCTCTACCCATAATTGATTTTTGTTTTTTACGATTCTTTCACTAAAAGAACCCAACCCAAAATCAAATCCTAAACTGCTTATATAGATAAAAGTTTTCCCATTTCAAAAAGTGGAGATAGCCTAGCCTTGAGGATATGGTGAACGTCTCAGTCGATCTTGTTCTGTGAAAAGTTGTGCTCGGAAATCGGCTTTCACAGTGTTTATAAGTAAATTAGAATCAAGTTAGCCAAAAAACTATCAACCCGGACCCGAAAGCTGAAGGAACGGCGTTCGATTCCCAGCTGGGCCAACGTATTTTTAAAAGTTTTTTTTTTAAACAAATAAATTATAAATAACATTCGCTCCGATCTAGTGGAATCGGATAATATAGCGGGGACAGAAGGGCATTTCGTTTCGGGTGACAACAACAAATTCACTGGTCTGTCATCGCCAGACCTGTCATCATACGGATGAAAAGGAGGTGTGTTAAGTAATTGAAAATCAAGACGTTTTGAAGCCACTGGCACAGTTCTTTATTTAATGTTAATAGTTCAAGTGACAAAGAATGACTGACTTCTTAGAACCAACTTATTATCTAAATTAGCTTAAACAACTACAGAGGAAGGAGTAAGACATATGTATACAATACATACATTATGATATACATATAACATCTCTCTTTTGAAGTTTAACTTATAACTATTTTTTTTTTTTTTATTTTTATTTTTTTTTTTTTTTTTTATTTTTATTTTTAAGATATTATTTAAAACTAAAAAAAAGAAAAATAAATTACAGAACTTAACTAATAACTTCAAGTACCTAATAAAGAAAATCAAAATTCATTAATTGGAAAATAAAAACATATTTAAAGAAAAACTAAAAATGATTAATTAATAAAGAAAAATAGCTGATAATTATTTCAAGTCATATAAAAAAAATTAAAATTCATTAGATAAATATGATAGACCAAAATAAAAATTAACAGCAAATCAATTGTTTAATATGATCCTTGTCATATGTAAATTTCTCTGGAGGAGCTGTTTTCCTGCCAGATCTAGTTGTGTTTGAAGAAGAGGCATGATTTTTATCCGTAGGCAACGGTTTAATGTCTTGATTCACTTCTGAAGAAGTGGTATAATTTGTATCTTGTGGTGAAGTTTCAGTATCCTGAGTCAATTCAGATACTGGATCTACTGTTTTATCTGTGTGTGTATCAATTATGTGTTGTCTATTACGTCTATATGTACTGCCTTGTTTGTCTTCAATTATATACGACCTAGGTTCTTGACACTTTTCTGTAACTATTCCAGAAGTCCAATTTGACGTAGGATTTTTCTTATATAGAACTTTTTGTCCTTCTTTTAAAGGTTCAAGAGATTTCGACGATTTGTCGTAGTGAGCTTTCGATTTATTATTTTTTGATTTTAGTTCTTTTTCGACCATTTTATAGTTAATTTCTTTTGAATTATAGTTTTTAGACATGGATGGTATTTTTGTTCGAAGTTTTCGGGACATAAGAAGTTCTGAAGGCGATGGTATAGTACCTTTAGCTACTGTCCTATAGTGCAGTAATGACACATATGGATCAGAACCTGACTCTTTACACTTCATTAAAAGTTTCTTAATGGTTTGTACAGAACGTTCCGCTAAACCATTAGAACGTGGCAAGTATGGACTCGACGTTATATGCTCAATTTGCCAATCTTGGCAAAATAACTTAAAAACTTCGGAATTATATGGAGGTCCGTTGTCTGAAATCATGATTCGTGGAATCCCGTGACGAGCGAAAATAGACTTGAGTTTTTTCACGACAAACTGACTACTATAACCAGAGCTCAAGTGCTCAATTTCAATGTATTTTGACCAATAGTCAACAACAAGCAAATAAATTTGCTTGTTAAACTCAAACAAATCTGTACCCACCTTGTACCATGGAATTGAATAAATTTTATGCGGTTGTAAAGGTTCTCTAGGTTGTGATTTACGGTGGCGCATACAAATCTCGCAGTCAGTTACTATATTCTGAATATCATTGTTAATATTTGGCCAAAAAACTAAATCTTTAGCTAGACTTTGGCATCTTTGAATTCCTAAGTGTCCTTCGTGTATAAGTTTTAAAATATCGTGTCTCATAGAGGAAGGGATCACTATACGGTAAGATTTTAACAAAATATCATCAATCACATGCAACTCATTATTGACCTTAAAATATGGCATGCAATCTTTTGCGACAGACTTTTTATCTTTTGGCCACCCGATTTGTATGTATTTTTTAAACTTTTGACAAAACTTCGTCTTTATTAGTAGCGTCTTTGATTTCTTGTAACTTTTCTCGCGAAACAGCCAAAGTGGACACTAATAAGTTACAATGAAGTGTCAAGTCATTGTCAAACTCAGTTAAAGTCTCTTCTGATAATGGGGCTCTGGAAAGAGTATCGGCTGTATACATGTATTTGCCAGGTTTGTACAAAACCTGCAAATCATAAGACTGCAACCGAAGCATAAACCTTTGAAGTCGAGCAGGGACTTTGTATAATGCTTTATCAAACAAAGGGATAAGAGGCTTATGATCAGTCTCGACAACGACTCGTTTACCATATATATATTGATGGAATTTAATACATCCAAAGAGAATTGCAAATAGCTCTTTCTCTATTTGAGCGTAATTTTGCTGGCTTGATGTCAAAGTTGCGGATGCGTAAGCAATTGGGCTATTATTGTGCGAAATGACTGCACCTACTGCACCCTTTGATGCATCGACGGATAAAACAATAGTTTTGTTAGGGTCATAGAAAGTCAAAATGGGGGCGTTTGATATAAGTGTCTTTAACATGTTGAATTCTTTTTCATGGACATCATTCCAGTGCCATGCTACTTCTTTTTTCAAGAGTTGACGCAGATTACTATTCTGAACAGACAAATTTTTTACAAAGCTACCTAAATAGGTGACCATGCCCAAAAATCGCTGTAATTCGCTGACGGACGTAGGACGGGACATTTTACAAATTGCTTCGACTTTAGAGTCATCTGGTCGGACACCATGCTGATTAAAAATATAACCAACGAACTTGACTTCACTTAGACAAATTTTAGATTTTTCTTTATTGAATTTAAGACCAATCTGTCGAGCACGTTCTAAAACCTTTTTTAAAATCACATTATGTTTTTCCAATGTAGGGGCATGCAGAAAAAAATCGTCATTATAAATTTCGACACCATCGATATCACTAAAATGTTTAATCATTTCAGCATGAAATATCTCGGGTGCTGCGTTTATTCCAAAAGGCAGACGTAAGAAACGATATCTTCCAAATGGTGTGATAAATGTACACAATTTGGAAGACTCATCGTCTAATGGAATAACCCAGAAACCCGAATTCGCGTCTAAGGTCGTAAAAAATTTTGAACCGCTTAACTTTGATTTAATCTCGTCAATATTTGGAAAAACATAATGTGCTCGGAGAAGGGCTTTGTTTAAATTTCTTGGATCGAGACAAATTCTTAACTTTCCGTTTGCTTTTTTGACCAAAACTATCGAGTTGACCCATTCAGTTGGCTCTTCAACTTTTTTAATAACTTTCAAAGTTTCCATACGGTCTAACTCTTCTTTTAATAAATCTTTTAAAGCAAACGGAATTTTACGAGGACTATCAATGGAAGGAGATATATCCGCAGTAACCTTTAAATGGCATTTATTTTTCAATAACCCGAGGCCTTCAAACACGTCATTATAATTTTCTAAAATTGATTTGCTATTTTTAAAATTATTATTTGCACTTTTATCTACTGAATTTTTCACATCTTTATCTAGAAATTTATTAGAATTATTAGAAATCTTAGAACTAGTTTTATTTATGCATGCAAGTTTAATTTCATCTACCTTGTTTATTAGCTTAAGATTAATGCATGATGATAATCCAAGAACTGCATGACAATTTATATCCAAAATGTGAAATGGAATCCAATGCTGCTGATTATTGTATAGACACTCTAAAGTTGTGCAGCCGATGACAGGTAAAGGTTCTCCACTAAATGTCATTATTCGAGTAGACGATGATTTTAACTGTGTAGAAGAACTGCGTATTTGTTGAAACTGTATAAGCGACATGACGTTTGCTTGTGCTCCGGTATCAATTTGGCAATCGATGACGTGATCCATTGTCTTTAGCGAGATAACCCAACTGTTTTTGGTGTTGCTGTGCTTTGCTCCAAACAACCCAAAAACAATTCGTCGGCGTCATCATTGTCTTCATCAGCATCAACGTTGCGCACATATACATTTTTAGAATTTGTTTTATTAGAACGGCACATTTTAGAGAAGTGATTCTTTCTCTTGCATGTATTACAAGTTATACCAATTGCAGGGCATCGGTAGCGATGAATCTCTCCACAACGGGAACAATTTTTTTGTGACGATGACTGACTGTTAGACTTTTGATTGTATTGTGTGTTAGACTTTGATTTTTTTAAATTGTGGTTGTTGCTGGGCGAGTGGTTTGTCGGATTATAAGGTTGTTTTTTAGCGGGATAACGTTTCATGACATTGATTACGTTGCTGGAATCACTTTGTTGTAATTGTTTTGCATGATCTTTTGTGACTTCTATGGCCTTGGCAATATCAAGGGCTTTTTCAAGTTTGATAGCGCCTTCATTTAAGAGACGTTCCTTAACGTTAGACCAATTATTATTTAGTCCGCAGACAAAAATGTCTCTAACTAAATCTTCTCGAACAGTCTCAAAATCGCAGGAAAAACTTAGATTTTTAAGTGCTGTGACATACTCATCGATAGATTCTCCAACCTGTTGCGTCCTCGTGAAAAACTTGTGCCTCTCGATAGCAATGTTGACTTTTGGCAAGAAATAGGATTTTAACTTCTCTACAAGCTCAGTGAACTCAACTGCATCAATATCCAAATTAAATGAGTAAAAGACTTCCAGAGAATCTGGACCCATGTGGTGGAGGAGTAGAGCCACTTTTCGCTGATCTGATTGGGAATCTAGACTTGATGCACGAAGATAAATTTGAAATTGTGCATACCAATTTTTCCAGGCTAGAGCCATATTTGATGACTTAAGATCGAGTCGTGGAATTGGGGAATTGTAGGTTGGCGTCATCATTGTTGCAACATCCTTAACATCTTCTGTCTTCACTCCTGTACCATCTGGCATTTTAATAATTTTCATGGAATTATATTTCGGCTTTAAATTATTTAGACTTAAGTTTTTAAAACTTTTTTTTTTTTTTTTAACGTTTATAGACTTTTTTGATTTTTTTTTTTTTTTTTTAACTAATTAAGCACATCTGACACCATGTTAAGTAATTGAAAATCAAGACGTTTTGAAGCCACTGGCACAGTTCTTTATTTAATGTTAATAGTTCAAGTGACAAAGAATGACTGACTTCTTAGAACCAACTTATTATCTAAATTAGCTTAAACAACTACAGAGGAAGGAGTAAGACATATGTATACAATACATACATTATGATATACATATAACAAGGTGCAGACCCTCCAAACCAAAATAAATGATAGTATGTTATTGTTTTTGTCTACATGTTGTAATATTTAAATTATAAGAAATTAAAGAGTTAAATTTAAAATTAAACTTGTTTCTTTATTTGAATGTTCTAATTTTTTACAACAATAAATTTAAATAAATAAATAAAATAAAATATGAAGCGACGCGTTTCGGATGTTATTCCATCATCGGGCTTTTTAATGTTAATTTAAGCTAAATTTTTGTTGTTGTTGTTGCCACTGTTGCTGTGTCATTTGATGTGATTGTTGGTCCTTTTCTATCTTGTGTGTTTGTTGATGAAGTGCGGACCCAATAGCAGCAGCGAGGGAGAGGACACCAGCAGCAGCCACAGACAACTCGAAGCAAAAAAGAAAACCCATAAATGTGTACAAAATGGAGCTAGAGGACACCATAAAACTATGTTAGTCGGCCATTGGCGAACATTTTTATATTAAAAGACTAATTAGTAATAGACATGCGATCCACTGCAATACAGTGGAGGATCATAAAAAAATTAGAATTTTGTTAAAAGAAGACACCACTGAGTACTTCAGTTTTACCCCTAAGTTGGAGAAAATCCAAACGGTCCTTCTTGGGATTCTTGCACGGAACCCCAGGCGCTCTATGATGAGCTCTGCCGCAAAGCGAGTGGTGATCTCGAGATCATCAGCGTCAAGCCATTCCAAACGGCTTTGTCCAGACGGGAAAAAGGAAACTGCCGATATTTTTAGTGCAGCTCTCGCCCAACAGCAAACTGGATAGTTTGAGAAATATCACCGTCCTCAACTACCAGGTTGTCACTTGGGACAAATTAAAAAGGCGCGGTGGCATGCTTCAATGCGTGCGCTGCCAAAGGTTCGGCCATGCCACTTTACATACTGTGTAAAGTGTGGAGAGAACCACAATAAGGGGGAGAGCAAACTCGGGGAGGAACGGAAGCGCCTGCTAATTACACAGGTCAACACGAAATTTGTGCTTGGGTTGTGACTATGAAATTATGATAGATATATTGATACTCACCTGGAAACATTTTTTTTTTATTTGGTTTTGAAGTCAGCAGAGCAATTTCCAGTATTCAAGAATATCTGTCTTTTACAAAAATTGTCGTGCGTAATTTGGCAAAAACTCGAGAACGTCTTAACCGATTTGGCTGATTTTTGGTTTGTTTTCTTCATTTTAATGCAAAGAAAAATTAAATCGAAATTTTCGTTTTTTTCGAATTTTTGTCAAATGGGAGCATTAGGCATACAAACTAATTCATATTGAAATTCATTATATATTGAAAAATTAAATTAATTTGTTTGCATAGTATTTTTTTTATTTTGTTGCATATGGAGGGTGTCTAAAAAGTAATGGATCAAACGAAATGTGCTCTTAGGCCAACTTAAGATCTCTCAGAAATTGTTAACTTGTTCATCCCAAATCCTTACGATTTTCGATTAAATATGCAGTTCTTGTGATATTTCGAAAAATCCCTACTTTGCAACAGTATTTTGCTTCCTCTACCCATAATTGATTTTTGTTTTTTACGATTCTTTCACTAAAAGATTGCCTTACAATAAGAAACAATTAATTAATAAAAATATTTTTTATTTCATACCCCTATTTTCTGCAACTTAATTAACAGTTCCAAGTTTCATTAATACTCAGTTTCTTACTTTTATTTCAGAGCAAAAAGACGAAAAAAATAAGTATTCTGTGACTCTGGTTTATTATTTTAAAAAACTTTTCCCGGTATTGCAGTTTTTAAAAAAGTATAAAAGTTTCCAAAGTTGAAGTAGATAAAAAAATATTAAATATTGAGCTCAACAAAACAGGGTTTTTCAGAGCGAAAAACCCTTGTATTCATCATAACTTTTTTCTTATAATTTAAGTCGAATAAAGTGCTTTAGCAAAAATGTAGAACTTTAAATTATCTACACTTTATACCTTAACAGTTTTTTTTTGTACAATGCACGGTTCTTGCACTATAGCTCATAAAACTGGAGTTAGGGTCACAGGGTATGAAAATTGTATTATTGCTCCCAACACTACAAAAGCAAATCTTAGGAGGGGAAAGGGTGATCATCTACTTTGCTTTACCATGAACCCAAAAAGTGCAAATTAAACCCAAGCACAAAAAATATTTTTATTTTTGTCGACCTGTGTTATCGGGGCTGTCCGAGGTTTCAGCAAATGAAGCAGCAGAAAACGGCGAAGCAGGCTGTCGTTGAAAAACGTCCAGTAGGGGGTGCTCCGATTGTCAACCCAAGCATCTCTTTCGCCCAAATGGCGCAAAGAGCAATGCTAAAGGCGACACAGAAGCCACCAAAGGTTGCCCAACAGGCAACGGTGCCTAAAGCACCGGTGGCAGAATCAGAGGTTTTGACCAAGCAAGGTGGTACATCCTCTACCGAAAAAAGGAAAATCTGATTACTCGCATTACTATTTTTAATGAGGTTTTATACAAGAGAGCCAGCATAAATAGAATTGATAATTTAATGCTGAAGGTTGTTCGTGGCCACGTCTCAAGAGCGATGGCCTGTACAGGATAGATTGCTAGTTCCACTCATCTACCACGTCGGGCTAAGACCCATGGACAGGTGACTGCTGTATGGCGGGGACATCCTCGCACTAGGCGGAGAAGGGCGTCTTCGGTTCAGTAGGAATGAAAAAATTGCTTGCTGTGGCTGTTCTAGTAGTAGGAGAGCTAGTGGCACATTTGACTAAGGTAGCTCTTGTAAGGCTAAAAATTCTTAAAGTGGTAGTTTTTACCATGCTAAGTAAAATAAGAAAATATATTCGATATTTAATCAACGAATGTTAAAAGAACGTAAAATTTGTGGTCGTTATAATTTATTATAGAATAGAATTTTATTTCTTATTGACCGCAAAAAATCGATAACAAAATATAAAAACACAGATGAAATTTAGTTTTTAAATATTTATTATTTTATCGAATGCATTTCGAACCTTAAATTGAAAGTTCATCTTCAGCGCGAGTTTAATAAAACAAAATGAAACGAACAAAGCTGAAAATGACATTTAAAACAAAAACAACTCGCTTACACAAAATTAAATACATAGCTTACAAAAAATAGCTCTCTTACAAAAAGTAAATAAACAAACGAATTTTACATTAAAAAGAGTTAAAAAGAGATGACTCTATTGCACCAGCTTCTAAATTCATTAAATTATTTGTAGTTTGAATGAAAAAAGATTCGTAAGCATCTAACTTAGATGGATTATTTACTGTTTTTAAAATTTTTATGTTGTCAATAAAATTGGTGTAACAGAGTGAGACTCTGTGTTGTCGAAATTAAAGATGTGTGATGGTATCGCTTTTTGAATTTCCTTGTTGTCTATTGTTCTTTCGTGTTCACTTGCTCTTGTCTTCAAAGCCCTTCTCGTCTGTCCAATGTAAGAGGCATCGCAGTCTTTGCAGGTGATTTTATAAACACCACTTCGCTCAAGCATTGGTATAGAGTCTTTTGTAGTTCCAAGTGATAAACGAAGTTTGTTGTTGTTTGTGTGTACGATTTGTATGTTTGATTTCTCGTAATATTTATGTAATTTGTTTGTTAAATTCGGAACGAAAGCGATAGCAACTCGTCTTTGATCTCATTTATTTGAACAAACATTTTGCGCGAAAAGAGTTGAAAGATTTCTTTTTCGTACTTGGTTCGAGTGTTTTATAATTAAATTGTCGATTAAATGTTTGTTGTAACCATTAATTGTAGCCAAATGAAGTATATGTTCATACTCAGTTTTATAGTTCTGCAAGGAAAGTGGAAGGCGGCAGAGTCTATAAACCATAGAATGAAAAGCTGCAATTTTGTTTTGATGATTGCAGTAGGAATCAAATGTGATGAAGCGGTCAGTGGATGTCGACTTCCTATATACTGCAAATTGAACTTTACCATCATTGCGTGTTATTTTAAGATCCAAAAAAGGTAATGAATGGTCATCTTCTGATTCAAGTTCATATGTAAACTAAATACTTACATATCTGTTGTTCAAGGTATTTAAAAAAGATTCAACATTTGCTTTTTTAACAACCGCAAAAGTGTCATCAACGTAACGCCACCAAATGCGTGGTAGAAGGCCTTCCTTCTTTGGATCGGTTTCGAAGTTGGACATAAACGCCTCTGCCACCAAAGGAGATAAACTGTTTCCCATACTACAACCAAAATCATTGCTGTAAAACTGATTTCTAAATTGAAACGAATTATATGTCATGCATTTTTCAATTGCATTAATAAATGCGTTTATGTGTTCATTAGAAACTGCTTTATGAACAAGATGTTTTTTGATGACTTTTATTGCTATATTTATAGGTACGCTTAGGAAAAGAGCTGTGACGTCAAATGAAATAAGCGTCTCATCTTCTTCTATTTGAATATCTTTAATTTTATCTGCGAATTCAAAGCTATTTTTCACTGCGTAACCCTCAAATGGAAGATATTGTTTTAGTTCAGCTACTAACCATTTTGATATGTTGGCAAACGGAGAGTTTACACATGACACGATCTTACGCATTTTATTTCCAGGTTTATGAACCTTTGGTAAACCGTACATCAGAGGAACTTTTGGGTTTGACATACGCAGCCGAAACTTATTAACATTAAAAACTTGATTTAAATTGTCAATTACAGAACGGGCATCGTTAATCATTTTATTGTGTGGTGATCTCCTGGAAACCTTAAAATTGTCTTCTTGGATAGATGTGAGCATCCTTTCATCATATTCATTTTTATTCATGACAATGACCTGGTTACCTTTATCGGCTTTCATATAGAAAACATTTCGTTGTTTTAGTTTTGAGAGAGCATCGTTCCACTTCAATGTATCTTTGTCATTGTGTTTTATGTTTTGCTTCTGTTTTTTTTAATTTCAACAGAGGCAAAATCTCTAATTTCTTTTTTGATATCAAACGATTTAAACTGTAAAGATGATTCAATATCAGCTACAAGATCCACAAAAGGCGGGGCAAGTGGTTTAACAGAGAAGTTCAAACCTCTGTTTAAGAGTTCTAACTCCTTATCAGTGAAAACTTCATCTGACAAATTCACCACTAGATTGTCTACTTTTTCAATGTGAGGTTTCTGTAGAGGTGGAATTTCTTTTAATAAATTCCCAAGCGTACCTATAAATATAGCAATAAAAGTCATCAAAAAACATCTTGTTCATAAAGCAGTTTCTAATGAACACATAAACGCATTTATTAATGCAATTGAAAAATGCATGACATATAATTCGTTTCAATTAAGAAATCAGTTTTACAGCAATGATTTTGGTTGTAGTATGGGAAACAGTTTATCTCCTTTGGTGGCAGAGGCGTTTATGTCCAACTTCGAAACCGATCTAAAAAAGGAAGGCCTTCTACCACGCATTTGGTGGCGTTACGTTGATGACACTTTTGCGGTTGTTAAAAAAGCAAATGTTGAATCTATTTTAAATACCTTGAACAAC
The DNA here is from genome assembly GCF_945859705.1 of Episyrphus balteatus. Classification (NCBI taxonomy): domain Eukaryota; kingdom Metazoa; phylum Arthropoda; class Insecta; order Diptera; family Syrphidae; genus Episyrphus; species Episyrphus balteatus. The sequence continues at coordinate 56,544,318 of NC_079134.1, read as the reverse complement.
AGATATGAAAGTATTAAGTTTACATATGAACTTGAATCAGAAGATGACCATTCATTATCTTTTTTGGATCTTAAAATAACACGCAATGATGGTAAAGTTCAATTTGCAGTATATAGGAAGTCGACATCCACTGACCGCTTCATCACATTTGATTCCTACTGCAATCATCAAAACAAAATTGCAGCTTTTCATTCTATGGTTTATAGACTCTGCCGCCTTCCACTTTCCTTGCAGAACTATAAAACTGGGTATGAACATATACTTCATTTGGCTACAATTAATGGTTACAACAAACATTTAATCGACAATTTAATTATAAAACACTCAAACAAAATACGAAAAAGAAATCTTTCAACTCTTTTCGCGCAAAATGTTTGTTCAAATAAATCAGATCAAAGACGAGTTGCTATCGCTTTCGTTCCGAATGTAACAAACAAATTACATAAATATTAGGAGAAATCAAACAAAAAAATCGTACACACAAACAACAACAAACTTCGTTTATCACTTGGAACTACAAAAGACTCTATACCAATGCTTGAGCGAAGTGGTGTTTATAAAATCACCTGCAAAGACTGCGATGCCTCTTACATTGGACAGACGAGAAGGGCTTTGAAGACAAGAGCAAGTGAACACGAAAGAACAATAGACAACAAGGAAATTCAAAAAGCGATACCATCACACATCTTTAATTTCGACAAGACAGAGTCTCACTCTGTTACACCAATTTTATTGACAACATAAAAATTTTAAAAACAGTAAATAATCCATCTAAGTAAGATGCTTACGAATCTTTTTTCATTCAAACTACAAATAATTTAATGAATTTAGAAGCTGGTGCAATAGAGTCATCTCTTTTTAACTCTTTTTAATGTAAAATTCGTTTGTTTATTTATGTCGTTTTCTATTGACGAATCTCAGAATGAAAATTGTGAATCTGACAGCTGAAAGGGGGGGTGAAGAGGGGAAATAGTGGTAAAATCTCAGATTTCATGATCTATTTGCGTCCTGAGATTCAAAAAAATGACAAAAAAATGAATCTGAGATTCAAGAATCTGATTCTGGATTTTTATCAAGATTCACGCATACAAACACACGCTCTTTCACACACACTCCTCTGTTTGACATTTGTCTGAACATTTGTTGTTGTTTTATTTTTTTTATACGCACAGATTTCGCACACAATTACAAAACTAGATTTCATATTCTATTTGCAGTGGAAAATCTCAGAATTTTACACAAAAATCTCAGAAGTCAATAGAAAACGACATTACTTTTTGTAAGAGAGCTATTTTTTGTAAGCTATATTTTTTGTAAGCTATGTATTTAATTTTGTGTAAGAGAGTTGTTTTTGTTTTAAATGTCATTTTCAGCTTTGTTCGTTTCATTTTGTTTTATTAAACTCGCGCTGAAGATGAAATTTCAATTTAAGGTTCGAAATGCATTCGATGAAATAATAAATATTTAAAAACTAAATTTCATCTGTGTTTTTATATTTTGTTATCGATTTTTTGCGGTCAATAAGAAATAAAATTCTATTCTATAATAAACTAAGTAAAATAATCTTGGTGTGGCAGGCATTAGCGGTGCACATCTGCACACCATATATATATATATATGTACATGACCTTGAAAGTGTAACTTTCAACTTTTTTTTCCCAAAATTTGACTTTAAATCGATTATTTAAAAAAAATATTGATTAAAATAACTTGATTTTAAAATTAAAATAAAGTGTAATATTCTACCTTTTGAAAAATGTATCATTCATAACTGTAGGTGTTGCCCTCGTTTTTAAATAGGTAAATTTTTTTATGTTGAGTTATTTTTTTTAGAGAATTGCGCCTCCCTCCTAAACGGGGGGAGATAGACACCCCCTCCCATAGTAAAAAATGCTTGTATTTAACTCCTCTACAAGAATCCGTTAGTAATTTTCCCCGCCTTAGTTATTGTACTATCCACAAAAAATATAAATATAAAAATAAAAATCTGAACCAAAAATGGTTTTCTAAGGCGGGGAAAATTAGGAACGGATTCTTGTAGAGGAGTTAAATACAAGCAGTTTTTATTACGGGAGGGGGTCTATCTCCTTCCGTTTAGGAGGGAGGGGCAATTTTCTAAAAAAATAACTCAACATAAAAAAAAATTATTTAAAAACGACGGCAACACTTTTAGTTATCAATTATACATTTTTCAAAAGGCAGAATATTACATTTTATTTTAATTTTTAAGTCAAGTTATTTTTATCAATATTTTTTGAAATAATCGATTTCAAAGTCAAATTTTGGGAATAAAAAGTTGAAAGCTACACTTTCAAGGTCATATATATATATGATGTGCACCGCTGAGGCCTCTCAGACCAAGATTATTTTCTTTAGCATGCTAAAAATTACCACTTTAAAGGTCCAACTATAATAGTCGGAAGGGTGCGTACGTTAACGTACGAAAATTCCCAAATACATGCAAATCAGATGCCACAGCCATAATAGCAGATTGCTCGGTTTCGTTCAGTTTTATTTTCGGACGTAAACTCACTTTCCTTTCTCAATTTACGTCCGCAAATTTGACATTTCTTAAAAAAGAAAAAACCTTAAATGAAAGTCAAGTAAATTCATTTTTGTGTTTCACAAAACATTTATAAGTTTTGTTATTTTATCAAATAAACTTATTTAAAATATTAAAAAAAAGATTTAGTGTGATAAATTTCTGCCCAACACCGCCAAGAATGTGAAATGGCTGGAAACGAAGCCCCTAAACAGGATTATGATTTTGTTTATCATTGCTCAATTCTCTGGTACACCAAAATAAATTATTAAACAAAATAAATCTTAATCAATTTAAAATGTGTTTTTCTATTTATTTTTACATAAAATTTTGTAAGTCTAAAAGAAAATGAAACATGGAATTCTCGAAACAAAAAACAAGTTGACATAATAATGCTTCCGTTCTCTTAAAACAATTCGTCGCCCTAGAATTGGGTTGCCGTATATACATAGGTTTTCAATAGCCTATACGGCAACCCAATACTAGGGCGACGAATTATGGATAAGCGGATGCAATTGACAGTTGGAAAGAAACGGTTCGTTCGGTTTTGAGAGTAGCTTCCGTTCCCTTCTGTTGGGCCTTAAGAATTTTAAGCCTTACAAGAGCTACCTTAGACTATTGTGTTTAAGTAGTAAAGTAGTTTTAATTAGTGTGTAAGTTTAAAAAATAAGAAAAAAATGATATGACATTAGCAATAAAATAAGTACCTGAACTACACTGTGATAATTTATGTTTGTCTTTTTAATTTCTTAGTCTCTTGTTTTTAATGTTAATTTATTAAATAGTTAAATAGTTTTTAATGTTAATTTACTAAATAGTTTAAATATTTTTCTTTGATTTTCATTTTCTTCATTCAAACGAAATAAAAATAAAATTTAAAAAACAAAACCAACCAAACAATGTAAAATACAACAACAAAAAAACAACATATCATAAAAAAACCCCTGAAGAAGTCGTGAGTAGCGACGAAATGTTGGGTAAAAGATGGAATAAAGTTTTTTTATTTGCATTTAAAATCAATTGACCAAAATAGCCCGCATAACCAAATATAAATCTACAGATATGATTCGAAGTTTTTTTAATTATTTCTAAGTGAAAAATAACAACCATTGAAATATTTGTATTAAAATAGTTATAAGGCCGAAAGGCTAGTTTTTATGAATTTTTGTCTAGCTTTAAGATAGTTTCAAGATGCTGAAAAATAAAAATTAATTTAAAATTGAAAAAAAAAAAAAAAATGGTGAATATTTTTAAATTTACCTGCCTAAATTCGAATCTGAAGGGAAATTGATGTATTTTTTTTTGCATTAGGTACCTATTAGAATAAAAATTAATTTTTGTCAAAAAAAATCTCATGATTGCGAAAAGCTTATTGAATTTAAAATGATGTTTTTAATTAAAATCGTTGCGAAAAACGTATGTGTTAGCTGACAGCTGACATAAATTTTGTTATTTTTTTCAAACTTAGTGAAAAAGTTTCGTTTGTTATAAGCACAGTACACATTAAAAGGTGATATCTTCCAAACTGACATTGGTCGCCAAATTGTCAAAACATGACAATTTGGCGACCAATGTCAGCTACCGTAATTCTTAATTGTTTTAAATTACCGACAAAAAAACGTACAAAAACCGAAAAACCAGGCCACCACTAATTTTTTAACAATATTATTGACCATTTTCCGCGAAGAAACAAGAAGAAAATTTGTTATTTTTTAGTTTATAGGTAATTTTTTCAAATGACATTTTATAAATTAAAACATAAACAAATTTCCTGTTTACTGCGATTGAAATACAGGGTGTCCCAAAAAGCAGTGCTCCGATGAAATAGCTAGTTGCATTCCTCCCCTGAAACAATTCAACCGTAATACTCGCGCTTCAAGGAATGCTCATCAGTTTACCCTAGAGCCCAACTTCGGACGTACCGTCAAATACAGAGATTCTTTCTTCAGCCGCACTACACGAATGTGGAACGCGTTACCCGCCTCTGTTTTCCCATCCCATTTCAAAACTCAGAACTTCAAAACTAATGTTCATCGGTATCTCCTTTCAAACCCCTCCCTATTTTCCTAATGCTCGTACTGTGTTCACCATATTAAGGGTACATTAATCCCTTTAGTGCGCGCTTATTATATAAAAAAAAAATGGATCAAACGAAATATGCTGATAGGCCAACTTAAGGGCTCTCAGAATTTGGTAACTTGTTCATCCCAAATCCTTACGGTTTTCGATTTAATGCAATTCTTGTGAAATTTTGAAAAATTTCTACTTTGCAACAGTATTTTGCTTTCTCCGCCTCCAATTGATTTTTGTTTTTTATTATTTTTTCACTAAAACATTGTCCAATAATAAGAAACAAAACAAAACAGGGTTTTTCAGAGCAAAAATACGAACAAAAATAGAGGCTTTTGTTCGAAGAGAAATAAACAAACAACAGTTCGAGAAAATGTTTTATTTTTGTTTGATTTTTCTCTGAAAAACCCTGTTTTGTTGAATTAAAATTGTAATATTTTTCGATCTAACTTCAACTTTGGAAACTTTTATACCTTTTTGAAAACTGCAATAATAGGACAAGTTTTTAAAACAATAAACCAGCGTCACACCATACAAATTTTTTTCAGTGTTTTGCTCTGAAATAAATGAAAGGATTTGAGTTTTGAAAAAAACTTGGAACTGTTAATTAATTTACAGCAAAATGTGATATAAAATAAAAAATATTTTGATCAATTAATTGTTTTTTATTATTGGACAATGTTTTAGTGAAAAAATAATAAAAAACAAAAATCAATTGGAGGCGGAGGAAGCAAAATACTGTTGCAAAGTAGGAATTTTTCAAAAGTTCACAAGAATTGCATTAAATCGAAAACCGTAAGGATTTGGGATGAACAAGTTTCAAAATTCTGAGAGCCCTTAAGTTGGCCTATCAGCATATTTCGTTTGATCCATTACTTTTGGGACACCCTCTATAAAAATTAAAGGTCGACCTGACAGATTGGTGCCCATTTTTGACAACGTTCGGAAGATATTACCTTATTATGTGCACTGTGTGTTATAAGAACTAAAAAATTATCCTGAGTGAAAGGGTTTTTTTTTTAAACAATCCAACATCTTCTCTTCTCATGTGCTGCCCTTTCCGGTAGACGTAAAAAATACTTGGAAAAATATTTCTTAGTAGATACAAGTGAACTAATTAATACTGACATCTTCAACCTTCACCGCTTCATTAAAAGCTCCAACTGGTTTAATTAGTGAGGATTTTCTTTCCAAATTCATGGTATCACAACGGACCACTATATTTTCAAATATTTTGATTGTTTGTTGCTTTGATTAAAAAAAATTTTATAAGAAAACCCCACCAAGCCGAAACAACTGAAATGTGAACATTTTGTTTCTATTTATCTAGTAATTTTTTTTAGTGAGGGAATAACCTCCTAATAGTAAGGGTCTGCATATTTTTAAATTACCTATATCAAAAAAGCACGAATAGAAGGTTTCACATTGACCAACTTACCGGACAGACCGAATGTCATTTGGCCTGATGGATGGCCGAATTATATTTTTCGTTCACACTCATCAGACAATTTTCATCAAAACCCATTTTTTAGCTTATTTTTAATTTATCTTTACCCTATTCTGCTCTCAAATTGGAGAGAATAGATTATCACTGTCTGCCAGACAGACATGTTGTTTTAATTGACTAACATGTCCGGCCGACCACCAAAAACTCAAAATTTTTTGAAAACCATCCGGCAAACCGGACAGGAAGTCGGATGAGTGTTCACTGTTCACATTATCAAAATACCATCAGATCAGACCAAATGGCAGCTGGTCTGTACGATAAGTTGGTCAATGTGAACCCCCATAATAGGTCGATTCTCTTAAGTTAGCAGAGCAAGGTCGGCAGAACATTATGTGTTGTTATTGGATCTTTTAGTGCTAATTAAGTGCTCCACTACTTTTGGAGAAAATTAATGTTCTGCTAACTTGATTTAAAGTTAGCAGAGCAATTACCTGAAAATGCCCTAAACTGCTAGTAGGAAAATCGGGTTTGGTATAATAGTTAGGTGCTAATTAAGTGCTCTACGAATCCAAAAAAATTTTTTTTTTCAAAAATATTTTTTTTTCTGTGATTTTCGAAAAAAAATTTTTTTTTCAAACTGTCTTAAATAATTAAGTGCTAAATTAATTTAAGTTAAGTACCCCATTTTCGGAAGAATTTTCCGGGATTTTCCTTAAAAAAAAATATTTTCATTATCCATACAAATTCATGTTCTGCTAGCTTGAAATTCGATTTTCTCAAGAAATTCAATTTTTTTCGACAAAATTCTTATGGAGTAATTTGTATGGAAAATGAAAATATTTTTTTTAATGGAAAATACCGGAAAATTCTTCCGAAAATGGGGTGCTGCGATTTTTTTTTACTATTTTTCTGATAACTGTCACCACCTACCCTATCTACCGTTTTCGTTTCGACGTTAACTTTTGGGACACCCTGTATATTTGAAAAGTAATTTCTTTGGCTGATTATTTTCAAATATTTTGATTGGTTGTTGCTTTGATTAAATACAATTTTATAAGAAAACCCCACCAAACCGAAACAACTGAAATTGAAATGTGAAAATTTTGTTGCTTTTTAGTTATTTTTTTTTAGTGAGGAACTAACGTCCTAACAGAAAGGGTCTGCATATTTTTAACTTACCTATAAAAAAATAGGTCACATGTTTTTGCTCTCAAAACAAATATTTGCTTAGTATTTTATGTAAAACATTTAAAAATAAATTAAAAACAAAAACACTTCAAATTTTTTATTTACTTTTTTTTTCAAGCGAAAAATCCATTCTTTATAGTCTGTTTTGACTTTTGCAATATTCGCAAAAGTCAAATGAAATAATGTATAGGTACTTAGGCCGTGTGTGAATTGGGTTAAATATTTAACTCTGTTAAACTATTAACACTATTGAGGTGAATACAAAAATTTTCAGGTTGAACAAAATTTTTTTAGCGTAAAAAAAAAGTTAATAGGCGTGTTTTTTTGGCAAAGCTATCCGCAGTAGGATTTCCCAAATATCAACATTGACCAAAAATTCACCAGAGGCGGAGCTGAGTCCGACTTCGGAACAGAAACTGGTCCGAAGGCGGCTCAAATTAGTATGGAAATTATAATCACCGCGAAGTCGATTGCATATGTATTGGTGTGGTGAAAATCTCCATTCCGAGAAAACGGAGCCGAAGTCGGAACGAATGACGTCCGGCATTTTGAAATCGATCGATACTCGAGTATCGAATATGTTTGACATTTCTAGCATAACAAAAAACTCTATTTATCAATTTTGTTCACTGAAATTGTTTTTTTTTTTTTATTTTAATGTTTTTTAGATCAAAAAATTACAATAAATACAATTTTAAAATAAATATTAAATAAAATAAATCTTTTTATTTGTTGTTGCTGCTGTTGTTTGTGTTTTGGATGTCTAGTATTCCCTCCTTTGTTGATTCCTTCCTTTGTTGATATCTCCTGCTGATTCGTTATTCTATAGAAAGATATTGATTAAACAATGATCAATCCCTTCAAGCAAACAGGTCCGACCTCGGTCCGAATCCGCTCCGCCTGAGGCGGAGCTGAGTCCGACTTCGGATCAGAAACTGGTCCGAAGGCGGCTCAAATTAGTATGGAAATTATAATCACCGCGAAGTCGATTGCATATGTATTGGTGTGGTGAAAATCTCCATTCCGAGAAAACGGAGCCGAAGGCGGACCTGAGCCGGAGCAGCGAAAACCTACCAGAAAGAGGAATAAGAAAGGGATGACATTTCGCATTTGCGACCAAAAAAAGAACAAGATTTATTTTTTTTTTTCACTGAAACTGTTTTATTTTTTATTTTATTTTGGCAAACGAAATTTTCACAATAAATACAATATAAAATACAATACATTTTTTTTCATTTGATGCTGCTGCTGTTGTTGGTGTTTTTTTAGATACCCAATCGCATGTTTCACCTTCTAGATTTTTCTTCATCATTAGAGATTACATCTACAACACAAGAAGAAACAACATTTTAACCCAAACACTTTGAGCGATATATAAAACATACCTTTTTTGTTTTCCATATTGTTTATAATTTAATAAAATTGTTTATAATTTAATAAAATTGTTTATAATTAATAAACTAACATTATACAAACAACGACACGAGACACGACGCGACCAAACACTTCAATCTTCAACAAAAAATAACAAAATGACGCTTTGGCTCTTGTTGGCCTTGTCTTTCTTTTCCTTTTCTCATTTTTCACCACGATTCTCGTTCGACTTTGTGTTCATACACAAAAAGTTGCAAGTGTGTGAGTGCAAGCCCGATTTTCGCGGTCTGAGGTCGGAGTTTCTTTGTTGAACTCAGTTTTCTTGCTTGAAGGGATGATATTAATGTTATTAAATACCTGCTGTCGATTCCCAGTCATTCGCATCACATCCGGATGCATTGGTGTACCTTCGGGTAAAGGGGTTGGTTTTTTTCCCAATGTGAATTGGGTTTGCATGTGGTGCACTCGGCCGGGTGGTTTTTGAGAATGTGCAGATTTTGATCTGTGATTTTCGAAAAAAAAAATTTTTTTCAAACTGTCTTAAATAATTAAGTGCTAAATTAATTTAAGTTAAGTACCCCATTTTCGGAAGAATTTTCCGGGATTTTCCTTAAAAAAAAATATTTTCATTATCCATACAAATTCATGTTCTGCTAGCTTGAAATTCGATTTTCTCAAGAAATTCAATTTTTTCGACAAAATTCTTATGGAGTAATTTGTATGGAAAATGAAAATATTTTTTTTAATGGAAAATATCGGAAAATATGTGAAAATTTTGTTTCTTTTTAGTTATTTTTTTTTAGTGAGGAACTAACGTCCTAACAGAAAGGGTCTGCATATTTTTAACTTACCCATAAAAAAATAGGTCACATGTTTTTGCTCTCAAAACAAATATTTGCTTAGTATTTTATGTAAAACATTTAAAAATAAATTAAAAACAAAAACACTTCAAATTTCTTATTTACTTTTTTTTCAAGCGAAAAATTCCATTCTTTATAGTCTGTTTTGACTTTTGCAATATTCGCAAAAGTCAAATGAAATAATGTATAGGTACTTAGGCCGTGTGTGAATTGGGTTAAATATTTAACCTCTGTTAAACTATTAACACTATTGAGGTGAATAAAAAAATTTTCAGGTTGAACAAATTTTTTTTAGCGTAAAAAAAATTTAATAGGCGTGTTTTTTTGGCAAAGCTATCCGCAGTAGGATTTCCCAAATATCAACATTGACCAAAAATTCATATGCACGCACCAAGAGAAGGTAAGGTTAGGTTATAACCTAACATAACCTATAGGCAGAAATGGCTGTCAGGAAAACAACTGACACACTTAGACCATTTATTGGTCCGTTGTGATACCATGATTTTGTAAGGAAATTCCTCACTAATTAAACCAGTTGGAGCTTTTAATGAAGCGGTGAAGGTTGAAGATGTCAGTATTGATTAGTTCACTAGTATCTTCTAAGAAATATTTTTCCAAGTATTTTTTACGTCTACTGGAAAGGGCAGGACATGAGCAGAGAAGATGTTGGATTATTTCTTCTTCTTCCTCATCAAGGCAACTTCTACAGAAGTCGTTAGAGATTACGCCAAGTCTTATGGCGTGTCTACCTATGAGACAGTGTCCTGTTAAGACACCTGTTACAGAGCTGATATGCAATCTGCTTAGAGACAATAAATTTTTTGAACGTTTTGGATCTAGCCTAGGCCAGATCTGCTTGGTCGTTTGGCAAGTTATAATGTTTGACCATCGTATGTTTGTTGCCTCTATAGCTTCTTGCTTCAGCATGAGTTTGCACGTTGCGATTGGTATACCAATATTTGCCTTATTGGGTGAAATTGGTATTAGAGTTCCATTTCTGGCGAGTTCGTCTGCTTCACAATTTCCCAGAATATCTCTGTGACCCGGCACCCAAAAGAGGTGAATGTTAAACTGTTCTGACATCTCCATGAGAGATGATCGACAGTCGCGGGTAGTTACGGAGTTTGTGGAAACCGAAGCTAACGATTTAAGGGCGGCCTGGCTATCAGAGAAGATGCGGATATCCGATGTAGGTATCACGTTTCTTTAAGCCAAGTCAATACTTCTTTAATCGCCATTATTTCCGCTTGGAACACGCTGCAGTGATTAGGGAGACGGAAGGAGAGACTAACATTAAGTCTATCTGAGTAAACCCCGCCACCCACTCCGTCATTGGTTTTAGATGCACCAAGAGAAAGGAAAACATAAATTTATACACTTCATCAAATTTCTATCCGCAGATTTGTTTAGCTTCTATTCCATTTGAATGCGTAACATCGTTACATTCGTATAATAGTCGCTCGTAACATTTGTTTGCGTATCATCATCATGATATAAAAAGAGAAGGTATGATCATTAGAAAAAACTCTGCATCGAGAACTGTCAAAACTTAAAAATGGCTGCTTAAGGTTTTGACAGCTGCCCATGGAAATTGTTGTTGTAAACAATTTTGTCTTGGAAATTGTTGTTGCTTCTGACTTTGCCAAATATTAAACGTCAAAACCTTACTACCCCATTTTGTAAGATGGCGGCTCTAATGATCATACCTTGTCTTTTTATACCATGATTCATACTAACTGCAAAAAAAATAAACTCTTTTTCGCGAGAAGATGTCGCTACTGTATGTGTGTAAAAACTTTTCACTTTTTGAAAATTCCAAACTGAAACATCAAAATTCAGCTGTGGAAATTTTCAGTTACTTTCGTTACTTTAGGTATATTTCGTATGTTTCGCATGTTTCGCATATTTCGCATGTTTCGTATGTTTCGTATGCTTCGTATGTTTCGTATATTTCGTATATTTCGTATGTTTCGTATATTTCGTATATTTCCTACATTTGGTATTTTTGTTATGTCTCACGATTTACGTTAAGAACTTATTATTTTGGTAGTTTTTTTTTTTAATATATATTGAAAGTAAAAACGACATTAAAAATTTAATAATGCAAGATTTTGAATGACAAGAAATCTTTTTTAAAATGGTATACAAATATTCTCTAGCTCAACTAGCTTAGCAAAGAGTAAAGTTTTCAAGAATCTGCTTTCAATATCAGATTTTCGATGTACCTACAAGTAATTTTTTTTTTAAGATATGAATGTGCCGATGCTGAATATAGTTTTTACCAGAAATAGTTAAATAGAATCATAACTGACATAATTATGAAACCAAACAATTCAAGATTCAAATAAGAATACAGGAAGATAATTCTGGAAGTGAAATTAAAAATGGCGATCGTAAATAAAAATCAAAAGTCCAAATTGAAACACAAAAATCGAAGTAATTTTTCTCTACTTCTCTAGTTTTACATACAAACCTACATATATAGATAGGTATCTAGAAAAAAAGGTGGAATTGGAACAACTTTTTGCAGTCAATGTTTGATTTTGATCTGTCGTTCCATTTACTGGTTTTGGTGTGAAAATGAAACTAATTGCTTTACCTTAGGCTTAGGTTACATTTTTATTTTTTTACACCAACAAAAACTCGCTTGGTCTCCAACAAGACATCAATAAATCGGAGAAAAAAAATCACTATGGAGTTTTAAAGAAAGTGAAATTGATAACAATACATAAATGAATGTAGATATTTACATATTTAGGTTGGTATGTACATATATGTATGTACTTACTAAAAAAATTTAAGTTTCACACTATAAATTGTCCGCGGAAATTTAATCCTGAAGAACGAAAGTATTCAATTTTGTTTTTTTTTTATTGTAAGACAACAGCGTATTTAATTTGGGGAAAAACTGACAAGTTCATTCAAACTTATTAATTTGTCATGTAGGTAAAAAATATCTTAAAAAAAATATAGTACAAAAATTCAAGGAAAACTCTTCATTAGAATAATTTATAAAAAATCAAGTGGAACTTGAGAATACGTTTAAAAACAAAAAGGAAACTAGAAAAAAGATAAAATCGATTGAAGAAATACTTTTTTTAATTTACTCAAAATTGGGTTTTATATAATATTTGAACATTTACATACATATATGTATGTATAAAATATTCTTGTTGTTTTGTGCTAATTTTTAAATCATGGAAATTCATTTAAAATTACATTATTATTTTCCAGTTGTTTTACTTTTTTTCTTGTCGATTCACTTATTCATATATATATTCTTTAAAACTACGAGTCAATTTATGTTAAATGAGCAGTTACAAAAATATTTCTTAATTTATGTCCATTGTTCAACGATTAAACACACGCTTTCACATATCTCACCACACACACACACACGTCCATAAAAACCGGTTACGAAAGAGAAAAAAACAGAATAGGTACTTATTTAACTCTTTTCATATACATACATACACAAAAAACAGAGCAAAAATGAAACTATTAAAATATACCTATGTACATTTCTTTGACCAAAAGTCGTTGAATAATACCTGCATTACTGATGAAGTGATGATACCGATATCGAACCGATACGAGATGCGATAAATGCTGTTCAATTCAGAATGTTCTACCGAGGGGAACCGCAAACGAATACGTAAAAAGCGTACTCAGTTTTAGGGAAAATTGCGGAACGCAAATTATCCTCATTCCCGAACACGCCCATGTTTCGTTTCCTCCCGGTCCAAACTTAAAAATTGTCATTGCAGCAAACCTAAAATAAAAAACCATTCAATCATTTCATTCAGTCACATTGATTCCATATTCTCATTCAAAGTTGTCGTCACTCATGTCAGACACCACTTCACCACACACAAGCAAGAAAGTAGTACCTACTCGAAATCAAAAGAAAAAAAAAAAAAAAAACTTAAAAGCACGAATAAAACCAAAATTGTAATTATTTGTTTGAATCAAACTAAAGAATAAAATAAATTAAACATATCAAACAAAGGAAAAGAAAAATTCTTTTTATTAATTACAAAAGGAGAAAACAGAATACAAGTACGGCTACGCCCCAACAGATGCAGTGTACCATTTTGTTTTTGTTTCACATTTCGTATACCTATCCAAATTGGTATTCTAATTGGAATGTATCTACACTACACTCAAACACACTTTCACATATCTCACTCCCACATGTCCATAAAAAACAGGTATGAAAGAGAAAGAAACAGAATTCTTATTTACCCCTTTTGATATACATTCACAAAAACAGAACAACAAAATCGTAAAATACATAAATGATGATACCGAACCGATACGAGATGCGAAATAATGCGCACACGACAAATGATGTGTACCATTTTGTTTTCGTTTCGGGTTTCGTATATCCAATCCAAATTGGTATTGGAATTGGAGTATCGTCGTTACTCGTTACTCGTTACTGAAGTGAATACCCGCATTTAAGTAACGAATACATACGGTTTCCTACAGGTCTACTTAATACAGAAATTTCAATACCTTTTGGTATTTTATTAGGGATGCCGTGAATATTCGACCACTATTCGGTATTCGCCCAATTTTTTTGATATTCGGTATGATAGTTATTGTAAACTATTCGGCCGAATACCGAATATCAAAAAGACAACATAAAGACATAAATTTATCTCACAAAAAATGTTTTTTTTTATACAAAACTTGTTATTTTAGCATTTAAAATTTACTAATGGTAAGTTGTGGCTAATAAAAACAACTTTTTTCAACATTCTGTGGAAGTTGATGATTACGTCTATCTTCGTTAACAAAACCAGGCTTCTGAAAATATTCTCTCACTCGCAAATTAAATCAAAAATACTTCTAATATTTTGGCGCACATGCAATAGAAAAAGACAGATCATAACATGACAAAATTCACGTAGGAGCAGCGGCGGCCTTACGAATTGCGAGGCTCCGGGCGGCAGGTCTTTGGGAGGCCCCTTGTCCTTCTTGATAAATATGTGATGCGAAAGTAGATCTGGCTGTTTGGTGTTGCTTTTTCGTGTTTGACATTTTAGTTTTAGAATATTTAAAATAGTTTATATTAAAAGATTGACAAAAGAAATTTCTGGTACAAAATTCCTCAGAGTGGAGAATTATGTTACTCTCTTAAGACTGGGTTCCCTTTTTCAGCGAAGCGAAGTCAGATCTCATGTAAAAACATTTGTGTGTATAAGTGAATGTGTTTCGCTCTCTCGCCATCGAATTCTCTGGTTTTTTCCTCTCAGGATGTTGGTTATGGTTTTCATTCATTTTCATTATTCATTGTCTCTTTGTGAGATCGCCATCGCACTCACGCGTTCGGGGCAGGGTTGAAAATCGTCTTTGAGCATTGTATCGAAAGTGAAATAAAAAGTGTATCGAATTGTACTTTTTGAATTGAAAAATTTATTTTAAATGAACGAAAAACTTTAAGATAAACCAAAAACTAAATTATTTTTTTTTTTAATTCAGAAAAACATTTGAGGCTATTTTTGATTTTGTTCTTTGTTACTGTGATAAGCAGGGATTGGATCTAAAACGTGGACCTAAAAACGTAAAAAAAGGCAAAATAAAACTCCGATAAAAAGGCATTTATTGAGAGAAAAAATGAAATATAAAATTAATTGTATTAATTTCTAACAACCATGAGTTTTTTTTTTTAATTTAAGGTAACAAACGCATTCGATTTTCTCTTAAGAGTGCTTTAAAGGAGCTAAAAGATGTCTCTACATCTGTAGACATCTGCAACATTCGCCTGGAGCTCTAGATTTGTGTCCCCATTCATTTTTCAATTTATTTGTTCAACTCTCTCGAGTCCCTTATTTGGCAAAAAAAAACTGATTTGCACTTCTCAACAACATCTTTTGCGACTGCCCCTTTCCCGGCTTCCAAATCTCTCTTGATTTTGTCCAAAATCTGGAGAACTTCTCCAATCGTATTTTCTTGATTAAAAAAAATTTTAAAATGTTGGATCTTTCTCGGTTCATTTGCATTTCCAAATATAATGACTGGACTTTAGGTAGATCTTTTCACTCGAATTTGTTAGTGTCAGTGTGGGGTAATTAGTGAATCCTTTATTGAGTTTGTAATATAGCTATATTGAGTAAGTTTCCTATTTGTTTGTATATTTGAGTGTTTTGTGTGTAGGCATTACTTTAAAGACGCTAAAAAGATAAAAAACATAGGAAAAGGCAAAAAAAGGCAATAACAAGAGAAAAGGCAAAAAAGACAATAACAAAAGAAAAAGCAAAAAGGCACGAGGGGGACGTGGAACGTTTTTGTTTTGAATCTATAATGTCGTACGATTAAGCAAGAAAAAAAAGGCAAATTCCACAACATCCTATCCCTGGCGATAAGGAATAGGTCATTTACAACTGCAAAACATTGATGTTTCATTACAACTTAAAACTTTGGTCTTATCAAATAGAACCTTTCGTGATTAAATATGTAAATTTGCAGAATTATTGCAGGTGTATTAACTTCAAAATATAGGCTTTAATCTATTCGTCAATGGCTATGAAAATTGAAGTAAATTTTCAAAAAAAAAAAAATTAAAAAACCTAACCTGTGCCAATTTTTTTAAAATAAATCTCACATGCAAACAAAAACTTAATGTTCTGAAAACCAAATTTTATTTCTTTGAAGGAAATTAAATAAAGACTTTTAATTCACCCTTGACCATTTAATGTTCTATTCAAATCAAAAGTGTATTTGACTAATATTGCAGTTTTAACAATATCTTAGAAGAATCGAAAAGAAAATATTGATCCAGAATACCTTTAACATTAATATAAGCGGAAGGACAAAATTGTATCGAATTTAGTAAAAGTGTATTTGTGTACTTTAGCCGAACCAAGTGTATCGAAAAAAGTACAATCGTATCGACTTTTGCAACCCAGGTTCGGGGTGGCATGCAAATGGATGTAGGTATACATAGATCTTTATATGGATATGGTGTTTGTGGACGAAAACTGGTTTGAAATTCAATATTTTCATGAAAGATTTATGGAGTGTACACCTATTTATTTTTGAAATGAAAAAGAAACTTGTTTCCATGTTGATGTTGTGGATAGCATTTGAGTTTTTTGTGTATCAGAGAAATTTTTTGCATTATAATAATAACACTGTGATAGTTCAAAAAACCGACAGAGGGCTCTCATGTCTACTAAAGATAATTCGAGTATGCTGAACACGATGGCGTACTCAGTTTTTCTGGATTAGGTCAAATAAGAAAGATTTTTGCGTTTGAAATTTTGTTTGCACATGCCAAAAATGAGGGTATAAAACACCATACATATATTTTCCAATTTTTGATTTTGTATCGATGTAAAATGATGTAAAATCTATTTTTTGGAAGGATTATACGTAAAAGAAGTTATTTGAAAAAAAAATCTGTCGAATGACATTTTAAATCATTATTTTATGGCAAAAGACGTCGACTTTTTTTTCACTTTTTCTTAAATTTTTTAACTATAAAGGTACAAATTTATACGAAAATTCAAAAATTTTTTTGTACACACCTTTTATGTGTTAGTACTCTGGAATATTATACATATGTAGATGTAGATATTTAATTACAAAATCAGGCATGGTATCAATATTTTTATTTAAATTTTTTTTTAAGTTCAAAAACTATTTTTTTTCTTAAGGTTCATACCTTTGAGATTCACTCTTTGACAAAAAAATACTCTTGAATATCCAACTTTCATTATAAAAAAGAATAAGTTAAAAACTTTAACTATCTCACTGTTAAAAGTGCAACTTACTTTTAACATAAACTGTAATGATTTGTTGAAAAATCACAAAAGTTGCCGTAACTTTTTCGGAGTTTCAAAAAAACTTGCTCATACTTTCAGACATGGCCGATCGTACCAAAAGCCCCTTTTTTCATATTGCAAGTTTTGCCAGTTTAATTTTTTTTTGTCATACAACATAGTAAAAAAACGATTTTGCCCCCCACTTCCCCTACATATGTATTGCATTTAAACATTTTGTAATTTTTTTGTTTTATAAACTAAAAATTTGAGAAAAAATATGGTTTTACTGCTACTTTTTCACTCTCAAGCCATATTCTATCCCGAAACACAAGATCAAATCGTTGCCACCGAGTGCTGCATTTTAATTTAAGTAAAACGAAAAATACCAGAAAATTTGAAGAAAAATCGACGTTTTTTTGCCATAAAATAATGATTTCAAATGACATTCGACAGATTTTTTTTCGATAACTTCTTTTACGAATAATACTTCTCAAAAAATAGATTCTCCGTCATTTTACATCGATAAAAAATTAAAAATTGGAAAGTATATGGTGTTTTATATCCTCATTTTTGGCATGTGCAAACAAAATTTCAAACACAAAACTCTTTCTTATTTGACCTAATCCAGAAAAACTGAGTACGCCATCGTGTTCAGCATACTCGAATTATCTTTAGTAGACGTGAGAGCCCTCTGTCGGAAAAATAAAGTTCCATTTTCGAACACAGTGTAATTATAGTTGTTCAGCGGAGAAGCAGGTAGAGGATGTGTTATGTGGGTGCATTGATATATGTAATGTACAGGGATAGGATCTTGTGGACCTAAAAACTTAAAAAAAGGCAAAATAAAACTCCCAAAAAGGCATTTATTGAGAAAAGAATGAAATACCTATAAAAATTAATTGCAGTAATTTTTAACAATCATGAGCTTTTTAAAATTTTCAGTTAACAAGCGCCTGCGATTGTCCCTTAAGAGTAGGGTTGCCAACTTTTTTAACAAGGAATAGAGTATATTTGCTTTCAGAGACGAAAAAAAAAGAGTACATTTGAAAAAAAAGAGTACCATTTATTTCAAGTCTTGAAAATGTACCTATTTTTTTTTGCTTCTTATAGTACATAACAATTTTTTTGTTGTTTTTAAAATATGTGTATGACGTTTATCAAATTCAAAATTCGAGTTGGGGTCAAAATTCTGCCGGGGTCAAAATTCTTTTGTCAAAATTCTGCTTTCAAAATTCTGCTTTCAAAATTCTGCTTTTCAAAATTCTGTTTTTCAAAATTCTGTTTTTTAAAATTTTGCTTTTCAAAATTCTGTTTTTCAAAATTCTGCAAAAAATTAAAAAATGGTTTGGAAAATGTTAAAAAGCGCGCGCTTTTTAACATTTTCCAAACCCTTTTTTAATTTTTTGCAAAATTCTGTAAAATCATCTTTTCTTGATAAATTGTCTGCTTATTTGATAACTTACCTACATAATTTGTCATTCTTTGAATGCATACTAATTTTTGTTTTAATACTAAACATTTCCGAAAATAATTCAAATTTTTTTTAATTTATCAAATAAAGATGAATAATTAAAAATTTGAATAAGAAAAGGAATATTTTGTATCAAACAACATCGGTTCCAATAAGTTATAGATTTTATTCGAAAGAAAGTCAGTCTATGCATTTTAAAAAATATTTCCGACACTTAAACAAAAAAAATTAGGAAAGTACCAATGTTGAATTACATTAATGAGGTGTATTTTTCTTTAGTCAGCACATATGCTATAAAAAAAAAAACAGAATTGGCAGAATTTTTTTGTTTAAGTATAATGCTGGCAGAATTTTGAAAAGCAGAATTTTAAAAAGCAGAATTTTGAAAAGCAGAATAGAAAAAAAGCAGAATTTTGAAAAACTGAATTTTCGTTAAAAAAGCAGAATTTTGAAAAGCAGAATTTTGAAGCCAGAATTTTGACCCGATCCCTCAAAATTCATATACATTAAGAGCTCATTTTTGATCAATTTCAACGAAGCCCTATTCCACTCCTCTCGCCACTTCATATTCAAGACCGAAAATACATTATCAGTGAATGCTGAAGTGGCAAGAACAGATGGCTTACAATATCGAAGTAAAAATATATAAGAAGGTTAACTCAATTTTAAATACCTTGATATTTTACAAGAAAAAAATCTAATATTTTGAAATCTTAAATAAAGCAAAGTAAAATAGAGAACAAAATTTGAATTAAAAAAAAAATTTTAATTTTAGTAAAAAATTAAATTTTAAGTTTGACTAAGAAACAAACACAAAACAAATAGGTCGTACTAAAACAACGACAAAAATTATAGTGTTTTGTACTCTCTAAATTACAATTGTTCAAATTTAGAAATTATAAGGTCGAATATTTTAAGCCTCATTCTTTTTTTCATTCAATCCTATCTTTAGAAATATGAAAGTTATCCACCAATTTGTAAACGTTAAAATGCTTATGTTTATGTGGTGGCACACTCAGCCCTAAGTAAAAAAAGAGTATTTTGACGTACTCTATCAGAGTTATAGATTATAGAGTACACATACGAGAAATAGAGTACAATACTCTTTTTTAGAGTACGGTTGGCAACCCTACTTAAGAGTGCTCTAAAGGAGCTAAAATATCTCTACATCTGTAGAGACGATTGGACCCCAATTAAAGAACTCGACATAGCCCACTTCAACATTTGCCGGGAGCTCTGAGGTCGAACTAGTGCACACATTCGTTAACGTTTTGACTATTGCTTTCTCTATTTAATTACAAGAAAATGATAGAGACATAAAGCGTCAATACGTTAACGTACGTATGCCATAGTTCGACCCCTGGATTTGTGTTCCAATGTATTACGCAATTTATTTGTTCAACTCTTTCGAGTCCCTTATTTGTCAAAAAAAAATTGATCTGTATTTCTCAAAAACATCTTTACTGCCCCTTTCGCAGCTTCCAAATCTTTCTTGATTATGTCCAAAATCTGGAGAACTTCTTCAAATCGAGTATTGTAAATTCAGTAAGTTAGCTTTTGAACTCTGATACGTGTCGGTTTTCGGCCGCGCAATAGAACGTAGAAGACAATAAATGGTAGCAATAGCAGACAATCAAGTTGCATAGGTAGATCTTTTCATTCGAATTTTGTTTGTGTGGGGTAATTTAAATAAGTTAGCTTTTTGTTTGTATATTTGAGTGTTTTGTGTGTAGGCATTACCTTTAAGACGCTTTAAAGATAAAAAAAACATAGGAAAAGACAAAAAAAGGCAATAACAAGAGAAAAGGCAAAAAAAGGCAATAACGAAAGAAAAGGCAAAAAAAAGGCAAAATAAATTACATATATTTGGCACGAGGGGGACGTGAAACGTGTTTGTTTTTAATCTATAATGTCGTACGATTAAGCAAGAAAAAAGGGCAAATTCCACAACATCCTATCCCTGGTAATATACTTGACAGTATCCTTTGTGTAGTGTGTATAAAAATATGAGTAGGTAGATGCGCAGAAGGATTGATTTTCAGGTTCTTGCTTACTTTTGAGTTTTGAGTTGTTCTTCGTTGAGAAAATTTTTGTCTAGCACTCACGCTGACATGAAAATGTATGTACATACAATATATATGTTTATGTATGTTGTTTGAGGATGGACTCGAGATAAATCTTGTATGACATTATGATCATGGAGAATGTCGCAAAAAGTGTCTCCTGAACTGATTTTTTGAAACTTAGGCCTCATGCTGATTGCACTAAATATTTAGCCGAGAATAAATTGATAGTTATGATTATGACTGTGTATAAAATTTAGCCTTGAATAAATATAGCTGTGTGAATTTGGATAGACCAAACAAACCAAGATTATTACCAAATTATTTTTATGCAAATTTGTAGGTATATCAATCCAATTTACTTTCAACACCTTTTTAATAAAGATTTTTTTTTAGAGTAACCAATGCAATGAACTCAGTTCGTAATTGAATCATTTATTTTCAAAACATGATAAGTCCATGATTTCAAATTTTTCAGGAGAAGAAAAAAACGTTCTATTTTCTTTTGTTAAGTGTAGCAAAATGTATAAAAAATATATTTTGTAGAACTTTTACCTAGCTACAGAATATCGTTTGGTATTTACTTTTTGGACCGATTGTTTAAAAGATAAAAAATAAAAACGATTTTGGACTTATCATACTTTGAAAATAAACGAATGTGAAATTAGTTTTAAAATGAATATACAATTTTTTTAAAGCCTCAGTCTATTCAACAATTGCATTTGGGAATAGAATATAATGTTTCGAGTAGTTATTTTACTTGAAAGACGCCTTCAACTCAAGATTTTGAGTCAGTAGTCAGCTTCTCTATGTGTAGTCAATTACTCATAAAAAAGTTGAAAAAAAAGATGATAAGTCCGGGACTTTTATAATGTTTTGACAATAAAATTTTGTTTCGCTTAGCTGTAAAATCGAATATAGACTGAGTAGATGCTCCATATTTTGAAGGCAGGTGTGGTTATCCCCCAAGAACATATTCAGTTAAAAAAACGAATTTTGAAAAAAAGTGGACTTATCATGTTTTGAAAATAAACGATTCAATTGAATCGATTTTGTTTTTTATTTACCTATACCTACATTATTAGGAAATAAAAATAAGGCAGCATTTATAACTTATGTTACTTTTTTTTTAAACCTTGAAATTAATTTTTCAATTAGGTATGTAATCAAAGTTTAGGGAAGTTTTCAAAAATAACTTTCATATAACCCTTTTACCCATTCCCCCGCGAAAATATAACTATGTATTATACCTAAAATGGCAAAAATTCTCTGTGGTAACCTACAAAAAAAAAAAACCGAATCCGCAACATATAAACAAAGACAATGAAAAACAAAAGGACATATTTATATTATATAACCCCGCACGCGCGAGTGTAGTATAATAAACAATAAAACCCAGAAATCAACCTAAATATGCAAATCATTGTGCACAAGCACATGTCAAATGTCAATACACATTTTTACACACCAACAAGTGAATACTTACCAATGTACCCACATATCTAATCTTTACCTATATCCCCGCACGAGCGATGTGAATATTACACAATGCAAAGAACACAAAAAACAAAAACAAAATATAACGAAAAAATGAGAGCGCAAGAGCAAGTTTTTTTCAATAAATAAAAAAGAACAGAAAGAAAGAGTTCAACAGCGCCAGCTTATGCGTGGCATTTTTTTGAACTAAATTTGTATGTGTGCGTGATTAATGGAATTTTCAAAGTAAAAAAGCTAAAATAGACACTTTTTCAACAATTTATATTAAAAATACTGTGAACAAAAACATACATTTTTTTTTGAAACTGATTTGAAATACATATAATGAAAAAAAAAATAAAATAAATTGTGGATGCTTTGACTGCCCCTTCCTCAAAAACAGAATGCAAATATTGGTTTATTAAAATCAAACTTTTAGTGGGTAAATAAAAAAAATATTTTTTTTGGCAAACTGGCTGCATGAAAAACTTTATTAGCTTCTTATTAAAAAAAACAAAAATATTTTAAAAAATAATCACGCTTTGCCCCACGACTAAAATGGTAAAAAAGTGCATTTTGACACTTTTCCTTCAAATTAACCGTTCAAACTAACTTCAAATTAAGTTATTTTGGATTCTCCTTTTTCCACTTTACAATTTTCTTTTTGTTTCATCTAAAAACACCAATAAATGGTAAAGTTATTCTAAGAAGAGTGAGTAAAAAAAACATGAAATTACAACATATTGACAAAGCTTTTTTTCTAATTAAAAAAAAAAATCTGTTGCGCCTACTGCATGAAAACACATTTGATCATTATAAAACAAAAACAAAAAAAATAAAAAGTTTATAAACAACGGTGCCCCAACCAAAATTCTGATTCAATATAAATTTGCAGGAAAAAAAAATCAATTTCGACTCTTATAAAAATCGCCAAAGAAATGTTTCTAAAATTTAATTTAAAATGATGCAAAAATGTGCATACGTTTATTGCCTTTTCAAAAAAGTACGTTTCATAAGATTATCTTATAAACTGCAAAAGTTATACAACAATTAGTCAACCATCTTCCATTAAAATGCTATGGAAACCCCCCCTTAAGCGCTCTCTTCTTCGAAAAATAGGACAGTTTTTGAAATTGGGAATAGAATCAGACCGAAAATAACTAAGAGCGGAATTCATAGTTGTTACTCGGGTAAGTTTCAAACTATCGTTCAAGGGAATGGAAAATAGGGCTGTCACTTGAGTTAAGAAAAATCTTTTCTTGAGGAAATTTTTTTTCTCAAACTCGAAAATTTGACTGATTTGAATTAACTGTCATCATTCATTTATTTTATTATAAAACACGTACAAATTGTAATTGTTAATTACAAAAAACAAACGCTCGCAAATCGCAATGCCACTTGCGTTTTAATTTCGACTGACTGAAAAAAACTAAAGCATTTCTTCAAGTAAAAAAGCCTCCTCAGACGTTCATTTGAGGAAAATTTCAACTCTAGTGATGACTATGAATAAGGATTCACTTGAGCGAATGCTTAAGATATTTCTCAACTTGAGTGACGACTATGAATATGATTAAATTCTCAAATTGCATGTAAATAGGCATATTGTGAAACTATCAAACGACCAATAATTTTGTTTGCAGAATAATTTTATTTTCATTATTAGCTACGTTTAGACCGGGCGGTCACTGCAGAAACGTTCAACTCATCGAGCTAAAGAAAATTTCAAATGGGAAGTGAAAGAAGTCTATTAATAGTTACGAAAACCACAGGTCTTCCCGTCCGCATCCTGGCACGATTGGCGTGGTAAAGTGCATAAGGAACTTTTTCAGATTTGATCCGACAGACTTCTAAATTTTGAAAGAATATTTTATACCCTTTATTTTGACATCACTGATTCTTTAATGTCTGTATTAACAAAATTTGCATCGCACCTTTTGTCTTATTATCCCTTATATTTTAATAATTTTAAAAATACTTTGTATGGATAAAATAAAAACTATCAACAAATTGCTTAAAAAACTTCTATGAAAGTGCTTAGTTTTACCTTTGATTTGATACCAACAAAACTCCTTAACTCGTCCATGAACACCACCAAAAACAGGACTTTAGCCAAATGCTCATGTTTAGCGCTTCTAACCTTTAAACGGGCTGAATGACAAAACTGCCAACCTTTCACCCGAAATAACAATAAATTTTTATAGCTGACAATAGCTTTAATTTGACACCAATATCGTCTTTTAACTCTGTGAGATGCACAATGCACTCTACGACGCCAATCGTGCCAGGAAGACCTGTGGTATTCGTAACTACTTATAGTCTTCTTTCACTTCCCATTTGAAATTTTCTTTAACTAAATGAGTTGAACATTTCTGCAGCTTCCCGCTCTAGTTGTTTTGGGAGCATTTATCTACATACAGTGGCGAGCAAAAAAATTGCAGCGATTTGAAAAATATTTTAAATAAAGCATTAAACATTAAAAAAGCTTTGATTTTGGAAATTTTTTGAAGTAAAACTCATTAAGTTTCATTAAAATTAAATTTTTAGTACAAATGGAATTTAATTTATTTCTATTAAGCTTAAAAATAATCCAAAGACAAAATGAGCCTCAAATTAAAGCCTCTATTAAATTTAAATAAAACAAGGGCGACAAAAGTTCAATTAAACGGTATTTTATTAAAGAAAAGGTAGTATTTGCTCCCATGACCGTTATTTTGAATTACCGCTTCGCAACGACCTTTCATGAAGTTGTAAAGTCCCTGAGATCTTTGAGGTGTTATAGATCACTAAACCTGCTCAGCAACGGTTAAGAACTCCCGTTATTTTAAGTTTTGGCTTTAGACACATCTCCCCTCAAAATTTCTAGAAGGGATTGAGGTCTGAAAGACTTAGCAGGTCACTTTATGACCCAAATTTTAGTATCTTGAAACCATTGCCTGGCTGCTCTGCTAATGTGATTTGGGAAGACTCATTTAAGCTTCATTTGGAAGACCCATTTAAGCTTCATTTGGTGTCGAAGTAATAGCAGCATAATGTTTTGCAAACTATTCAGGTGCCAGAGCTGGTTAATTACAGTTTTGATCCAATGTATTAGACCAAGTCCATAGTAGCAGAAGTATCCCCAAAACTTTATACTGGACCCTCCTAATTAATTAGTTTTTGTAATGTATCTAGTTTTGAATTTCGTTTTCCGTTGTCGTTACACAAATTGCCGAGACCCTTAATCACCATAAAGAACCAATTTTCTCTCATCAGTAGAGAGAATATTCAAGATAATATAGAGGGTTTAATATTAAGTTTTGGGTATACTTCTGTTACTATGGACTTGGCCTAATACATTGGATCAAAACTGTAATTAACCAGCTCTGGCACCTGAATAGTTTGCAAAACATTATGCTGCTATTACTTCGATTTTAAAAAATTGAAAAACTACACTTCAGATATTTGTGTCAGATCAACATGAATAAGGTGCATTACTTTTCAGGGATGGTCAGGTTGACTTGTTTGTGAGTTTTGTTGGAATAAGTGTTAAAAATACCTTTAAATCATGTCGCTTATGTTGGTATACATAAAAAAATTTAAACTTTTCTTATTAATTTTTTAAAATCTGCATCTTATTTTCAAACCAAGAAAATTAGGACTTGCGGACATGAGATTTTTTTAGATTTTTGAGGGTAGTTTAAGAATATCCAAACAAAGATTAAAATGAAAAAAATAGCCTATTAGCACTTATTCCTAAGATGAACAAGAATATTCTTTAGTGCATATCCTAAAATTTGCCCCTTCATCAAAAAATACCATTATTTCGTAGGTATATATATATTTTGTAATGGATTGTTTTGATTTTTAATAATGATGGATTCTAAAACCTTCATGCAAAATTTGGTTCATCTACCATAACTTATAAGGGTTTTTCGGCAGTAAGTTTGCAACTGTTAGGTATAATAATATGAGTTGACAGATGAAAAACAGGTATAACTTTTTCCAGAGACTTCAGATTTATTTGATTTTAGATTTTTTGGAATCAGCATTAAAAAATACCTTGAAATCATGTATCATATGTGTATATAATACCATAGCCTATTTTTGCTAATTTTGAAAATCTCCATTTCGCGATTTGACCTTGAAATCGCGACAAGCGGAAATGAGATTTTTCTAGACTTTTGAGATATGTTTTAGAATGGCAAAAGGAAGATATTGAGCAAAAAAAATTTCTACTAACATTCATTCCGAGGTTAAACCCTTAGTTGACTGGATTAATATACCTAATTCATTTTTAAACATTAATTTGATTTTAAACTGATACATTTTTTCAAATATTTGTAAAACTATACATTTTAAAACAATTTTCGTGGACTTCAGTTAAAACGGGATAAATGGAATGACTTTTAGTTTAGTTAAAACGGAATGACTTTTAGTTTAGTTAAAACAGAATGACTTTTAGTTTAGTTAAACGGAATGACTTTTAGTTTAGTTAAACAAAAATTATAATTTTAGTTAGGTAAGAGCTAAAAAGATACATTATTGCATAGGTAACTAGAAACTTTCGGTGATTACCCTTGTTCTATAAGCATAGGCCTTAACATAAAAGTTGAGAAGAAGCTGCCAGTCGAAACCATTCACATAAGCCTTTCCTCAATGAGTAGAACATTTTTACCAAAGTAGTGACGCCTTATTTCTTTGGAGACGGGGCAAACTTCAATAAAATGAAGGATGTCTTCTCTCTCTTGCAGATTACCTACATAAACTACAGTTACCCGCCGTTCGATGTGGTGTAAAATTTAATTTGATAAGTTCGCTTCTAATTTTGAAGATGATCCCAATGTTGTAGCACGAGAAACAGCTTTTAAAATAGTTATTTTCCGTTTCCTCGTGTCGTTCTATCCCCCAAACTTGAGCACCATAAAACATAATAGATTTGGCTGTAGCATTAAATACATTATATTTGGAATCAGCATTAAAAAATACCTTGAAATCATGTATCATATGTGTATATAATACCATAGCCTATTTTTGCTAATTTTGAAAATCTCCATTTCGCGATTTGACCTTGAAATCGCGACAAGCGGAAATGAGATTTTTCTAGACTTTTGAGATATGTTTTAGAATGGCAAAAGGAAGATATTGAGCAAAAAAAATGTCTACTAACATTTATTCCGAGGTTAAACCCTTAGTTGACTGGATTAATATACCTAATTCATTTTTAAACATTAATTTGATTTTAAACTGATACATTTTTTCAAATATTTGTAAAACTATACATTTTAAAACAATTTTCGTGGACTTCAGTTAAAACGGGATAAATGGAATGACTTTTAGTTTAGTTAAAACGGAATGACTTTTAGTTTAGTTAAAACAGAATGACTTTTAGTTTAGTTAAACGGAATGACTTTTAGTTTAGTTAAACAAAAATTATAATTTTAGTTAGGTAAGAGCTAAAAACATACATTATTGCATAGGTAACTAGAAACTTTCGGTGATTATCCTTGTTCTATAAGCATAGGCCTTAACATAAAAGTTGAGAAGAAGCTGCCAGTCGAAACCATTCACATAAGTCTTTCCTCAATGAGTAGAACATTTTTACCAAAGTAGTGACGCCTTATTTCTTTGAGCACGGGGCAAACTTCAATAAAATGAAGGATGTCTTCTCTCTCTTGCAGATTACCTACATCAACTACAGTTACCCGCCGTTCGATGTGGTGTAAAATTTAATTTGATAAGTTCGCCTCTAATTTTGAAGATGATCCCAATGTTGTAGCACGAGAAACAGCTTTTAAAATAGTTATTTTCCGTTTCCTCGTGTCGTTCTATCCCCCAAACTTGAGCACCATAAAACATAATAGATTTGGCTGTAGCATTAAATACATTATATTTGGAGGTTGGAGCTGACTATTATTAAATTGTTGCTGAAGATTTTTTTCCAATTTTGGCATATTACTGATTTCGCCTTATCAATTTTATATTTTAGATGTGTTCATATTTCATTTTAAATAATTTTTTGTAATGGGCAACAATAATCTTTTTGCTATTAATTATGTTCAAATTTCATTTAAATTCCATTTTTTGTAAAGTGCAACCATAATCTTTTTTTGTCATTAATTTATGCAAGCTCATACGCTTGCATAAATTAATGACAAAAAAAGATTATGGTTACAGCTAAAATTTTTGTCTTTCACGGATCTCATTTTCCGATTTGTATATTTTCGTTTTTTACCTGTTCCCACGCTTGTATATTATTGCATAGTTGCACTTTTAATTTCATTTGCACTTTTTTCAATCTATCATGTATTTCTTGTCTTTAAATAAAATTCAGTTTCTGTAAACCCTTTGAAGTTAATGCTCGTGATTTTTTTTTATTCTTCGTGATTTTGATTTGAAGTTTATTCTGTTTGAGAATAAAACATTGTGGCGATTTTGATTTGGAGTTTATTCTGTTTGAGAATTTAAACATTGGATTTTGATTTGAGTTTATTCTGTTTAAGAATTTATCATTGGCGACCGTGATAGGACACTACTTAAGAAAAGTTTTTAGTGGCCTGTATAGTGATTTAAAGAATAGTGATTTATAAAATAGTTATTGCAAGTAAAAAGTGGTTAAAGAAAAATACTAAAAATGGCTTCCAAGAATAATGACCTACTAAGTATTGAAAGCATCGCGGCTGCACAACAACAGATAGGTGGTTCTATTTGTTCAATTGTGCGCAATTACAATAAAGATGGTCCCACTAGGAAAACTTTCGACTATCTCATCAAGAAAAGGGATCAGTTAGAGGATTTGTGGCAGGAGTTTGACAAAAATGATACGATTTGTTGAACGCTTCAATAATAAAAGATTACTATTGACTGCACAACTAAACAAGCTATTGATGCAGTCAGCTACAACAGCTACAAGTTCAAGTTTAAGAAAACTACATGATAACACGAAGGAGTGCTTGCAAGTTATCTCCAACCTCAATGTCGACATCGAAAGTTGGGATCCGATTGTCGTTCATTGTCTGCTGCAAAAACTGGACAAAGAGAGCAGAGAAAAATTCGAGTTTACGATCAAGGATCCGAGAAGCAGTCCATCGATTGAAGAGTTTCTGAAGTTCGTTGAGGCCAGATTTCAGACTCTAGAGGCCATTAACCCAAAAGATGGAGGAAGGATGAAGTATCAAAGCCTGGAGGTCGCCAGCTGCGATACTGGGAAAAAGTCAACCATGGTCATTGCGCCCAAGAGCGATCAGGAACTAATTTGTCATTTCTGCAATTCAAGTAAGCATGGTATATACAATTGCAATAAATTTTTGTCTCTTTCAGGTACAGAACGAGGAAAAGCTGTTCATAAACTGATGTTGTGCAGAAATTGTCTCAAGAAAGGCCATTATTCCCAATCATGTATAGCTCGAAAATGCCAAAAATGCAACATGCTCCACAACACGTTACTTCATCAATATAAAACACAAAAATCTCAAGAAATAAGCAAGGGTCAGTGGGGTGATAAAGTATCTTCAAGCAACACTCCACACCAAGTAAACCAGGCAGTAAACCAGGCAGGAAACCAGGCAGTAAATCAGACAGGAAACCAGATAGTAAACCAGGCAGTAAATAACGCAGCAGCAGAAACTCGTGTCCAGAAACGCCACGTATACTTAGCAACAGCAGTGATCAATGTGATATCTTCGTATGGTGTACGCATCCCATGCAGAGCTCTTCTTGATTCCGGATCTCAGTTGAACTTTGTGACGACATCGTTCATTCAACCGTTGGGTATTAAGAAGTATCGTAAGGATACCCCTATCGGCGGAATAGGCGCACAAGAGTGTAGGTCCGAGTTTGTGGCATCAATTACATTTGAATCCAGAACCTCGGGGTATGAAGCGACCATTGAAGCGAACCTCATGGCCCGCATTAGTGACTACCAGGCTTGCCAAGAAATTGATGTTTCTTTGTGGAAAATTCCCAATCATATCCAACTTGCAGATCCTTCATTCTGCAAGGCTAACCAAATTGACATGCTGTTAGGAGCTGAACTTTTCTTTGACCTGTTCATATCTGCAGAATACAAGATTTCATCAGATCTTCTAACTTTAAGGAATACAAAGTTAGGTTGCGTTGTAGCAGGAGGCGTTTCAGCCTCAAATTCAAATACTCATTGCCATATTGTAACGAAGCCATCGTTGACATCATTGGACAAACTTGTTCGTTCATTCTGGGAAACAGAAAGCCATGACACTCCTATTGATGCTGAAACCGAAGAAGAACATCAGTGCAAAGAACATTTCAAGAAGAACACCACAATTAATTCCGAAGGTAAATTTGTTGTTACATTACCATTTAAACAGGATCCTATAATATCTTTAGGGGACTCCATGTCATCAGCAAGAAAAAGGTTCTTTTCATTAGAAAACAAGCTGAACAAGGATGAAGAACTCAAAACATCCTACATTAGCTTCATGCAAGAATATGAAGCATTAGGTCATATGACACCATTGAAAAATGGTATTATTCCAAAGGGGCACTACGTCATACCTCATCATTGCGTCATGAAACCCGAAAGTTCAACAACAAAACTTCGAGTAGTTTTTGATGCATCTGCTAAAACCACTTCTGGTCTCTCACTCAATGATATACACATGGTCGGGCCAACATTTCAACCAGATCTATTCCCAATTGTTCTAAAATTCAGAATGCACCGGTATGTATTTACTGCAGACATAACAAAGATGTATTGTCAGGTCTTACTACGAGAGGAAGATCATTGCAGCTTTATAAATTAAATACCGTCACCTATGGCACAGCCTCTGCTTCCTATTTAGCAACCAGATGTCTTGTGAAACTAGCTGATGACAAACAAGAGACATTTTATAGAGCTTCACAAGCTGTTAAAAACAATATTTACGTGGATGATTGTTTTGCCGGTGCAGACAACATTGATGACGCTCATGAGTTACTTAATGAGATTATCTGTCTACTCAAATCAGGTAACTTTCAATTAAAGAAGTTTTGTGCCAATAATCCCATGATCTTAAAAGATATACCTGAAGACGATAAAGAGAAATTAGTAACATTCCATCAATCTGAGATAATTAAAACTTTAGGATTAATATGGGATCCTTCACTAGATGTTTTCAAATTCAGCTTTAATGACGAAAAGGTTAGTAAAATAAACACACAGATAACAAAACGAACAGTGTTGGCAGATATTGCAAGACTTTTCGACCCTCTTGGTTTACTCGGACCAATAATCATAATTGGTAAGCTATTCTTACAAGAGTTGTGGAAATTAAATATGACTTGGGATAAAAAGCTTGAAACTGAAAAGGCTCAAAAGTGGATAAACTATATTGCCCAGTTTTCACACTTGAACATGTTAAATGTTCCACGATATGTCCTTATTCCCTCCACCAAAACAATC
Organism: Episyrphus balteatus; assembly: GCF_945859705.1. Taxonomy (NCBI): domain Eukaryota; kingdom Metazoa; phylum Arthropoda; class Insecta; order Diptera; family Syrphidae; genus Episyrphus; species Episyrphus balteatus. The sequence continues at coordinate 56,512,661 of NC_079134.1, read as the reverse complement.
GAACTTCATGCCTTTTCGGATAGCAGTTTATTTGCATTCGGATCATGTGTGTACTTAAGATCAGTTGATGAAAATAACAAAAGCTTTTGCCAACTTATGTGCTCAAAATCAAAAGTAGTGCCACTGAAGACTATCAGCATAGCCCGCCTAGAACTACAAGCAGCTGTCCTAATGATGGAATTAGTGGATAGACTAATTCAAATTCTTCCGAAGAAAATTGACCTTGTCAATTATACAGATTCAACAACCGTTTTAGCTTGGCTTAAATCACCTTTTTACACCTGGGAGACGTTTGTTGCAAATAGGGTTGCGAAAATAAAATCACTTTCAGAGTTTCATCAATGGCAATTTATCAAGGGCCAACTCAATCCTGCAGATTTGGTGTCAAGAGGATCAAGATTAGAAGTACACAAATATGGTTTCAAGGTCCAGAATTCCTAAGAAATGGGGAAACAAGTCCCTTCAATGAATACGATTTTCCAGAGGTTATTCTAGAAAGTCGCAAGAACAAATCGGTTTTGTCAGCAGCAATTCAAAATGAGCTTAGCTTGATAGAAAACATCAATTACAGAAATTCATTTTTTACATTAAGAAAAATATTTGCATTTTGTTTTAGATTCTATTATAATTGTAGAAGACCAAAAGAATTACGAAATACAGGCCAACTAACGGTTAATGAGTTAAAATAAGGAACCCGGTGGATGATGGTTTACACTCAAAGAACCTCATTTCCAGAAGATTATCATGTCTTAGAAGGAAGAAGGCTTGTAAATAGAAATTCATCTATAGCATCGCTTACTCCCTATTTTGATGAAAAAACTAAATTAATTCGAGTCGGTGGAAGATTGGCTTATGCGAAGATCTCTCCAGATGCTAAGCATCAAATTCTAATTCCACAAAATAATGTAATAACTAAATTGATTTTGACAGATTTACATCGTAAACATATGCACGCTTCACATAGAGCGTTAATAGCCATCTCTAGACAACAATATTGGATATTAGGTGTTGGACATGCAGCTCGACAAGTTATTAAGCGATGCATCATTTGCTTTAGAGCGAAGCAAAGAGAAATATGCCTCCAGAAAGGGTGAATGTATCGAGACCTTTTTATCACTGCGGTGTTGATTTCTGCGGGCCCATTAAAACCCACTACAACGTCAGAGGCAAGAGTCCTACAAAATCATATTTGGCTATTTTTGTTTGTTTTTCGACTAAATCTGTACACATAGAAGTAGTTGGAGATTTATCCTCTCAATCATTCATATTCGCCTTAAAAAGATTTATAGGAAGGCGAGGACTTTGTCACACAATAAAATAAATAAAATGCGAGATCTGTGTACAAAAGAAATAGCTCATCAAATGTACTACATACCAACAATAGATACAATGCGAAGCAGGATCGCAGTTATAGAGCATAACAACGAATTGCTTAAAAATTACCATGTGCCAAAATATGAAAGAGCCAGAATAGCAAGATCACCCTTTGACATCGTGGGAACTTTGGCGCATAGTTTGTTTGGTATACATCCAAGTTCAAGAACAATTTAAGGCATTAAACGAACATTTTCAAGGTACAATGGCAATCTTCAGCAAGAAGGACAAGGTTAACGAAGTACGACAAAACCTTGGATCTTTGACGTCTTACTTAATTCTTGTTCTCACAAATTTCGAGCATATACAAGATCTACTATTATAGATGTTCTATTGGATTTAAATCATGGAAACATAAATCCACATTTTATAACCCCTCATCAATTAAGTGAGCAGTTGAAACTCGTAAGAAGCAATTTACCTTCTTATTTATCATTGCTTGAAGGTTCAGTCATTGACATGAACAAGATGTCAACTGTGAAAGGCCGTTTCTTAAATAATTCAATTGTTTTCGAAATGCTATTGCCACTAACTGATGCTGAAGAATTTCAACTTTTTAATCTTCTTAATGTTCCTATAATCCACAGAAACAACACGTTTATGGTAGAAACATCTGCGCAATATTTAGCTGTGTCATTGCCTAGAGATAGATATTTCCTAGTGAGCGATTTGGAGCTAGGGGCATGCAAATGGTTGGTGTCCAAGAAATATATGTGCAACCAAGTTCATCCAACCATTATTCAGCAAGGTAACTCCGAGATATGCGAATTGGCATTACTAAACCACAAGGAGGAGAGCTTTAAGAAATGCATCTTAAGGGCGACACCTCAACGAAATGTTTGGATGAGACTCAAATCATCTAATAGCTGGATTTTCTCTATCCCATCAAAAATGTCTGGACATTTGATTTGCGGTAATAAGAGCAACGCCGTTACTTTGTTTGGAAATGGGGTTCTGGAATTCAAAAAATCTTGTATTTTACAATTGCCCAACATTGTCATCAAAGGTAAAATTAATTTTGAAAGTATAATAACGTCATCTTTTATTCCTAGCGCTAATGCAAGCAGTTGGTTCATGAATCAAGAACCATCAACAATAAAACCAGCAACGAGGGTCGAAGAATATCACATTGACCTATCCGAACATAATGATTTGAAAAAAAATATCAAGGATATAATGGACCTAAGGAACTACCAGCCCCCACTGACATCGACGTTCATGATTAGCATCACTATGGAAGCAATCTTCTTTTATTCATATGCATGATTGGGATCATCTTCACTCTTTATTGGCGAAAAAGAAGGCCAACTCCTATGCCGAGAACGTTTGAGGTCAACGTATAGATTTAAGTTAAATACTTAAGTTAAATAGTTTGAATCTAATTTAGAGAGTTAAGAACCCTCAAAAGGGGGGAGTATGTTCATATTTCATTTTAACTAATTTTTTGTAAAGTGCAACAATAATCTTTTTGCTATTAATTATGTTCAAATTTCATTTAAATTCTATTTTTATAAAGTGTAACCATAATCTTTTTTTGTCATTAATTTATGCAAGCGTGTGAACAGCTAAAATTTTTGTCCTTCACGGATCTCATTTTCCGATTTGTATATTTTCGTTTTTTACCTGTTCCCACGCTTGTATATTATTGCATAGTTGCACTTTTAATTTCATTTGCACTTTTTTCAATCTATCATGTATTTCTTGTCTTTAAATAAAATTCAGTTTCTGTAAACCCTTTGAAGTTAATGCTCGTGATTTTTTTTTATTCTTCGTGATTTTGATTTGAAGTTTATTCTGTTTGAGAATAAAACATTGTGGCGATTTTGATTTGGAGTTTATTCTGTTTAAGAATTTATCAAGATGGTTTTCCATTTTTAAATTGAACGACATTTCCAATTTCCACAGCTTGAAATTCTTCCGGATCCTTTTTGGAAAATCATTGCCTTGGATTTTTCCACATTTACCTCCAGGCCCCATATCAAGCTACTGATAGAGCTTATTTATCATCAGTTGGAGCGAAGATGGTGATTCGGCAAGAATAACTATGTCATCCGCGTACATGATAACCTTAACATTTTTGTTGTCAATACTAACCCCCCTAAAGCCACTCCACCAGGTCATCGAGAAAGAGTGCGAACAGTAAGGGTCTGAGTTTGCAGCCTTGTTTGACACCTCGGTTTGCAATCAGTCTTTCCGATCGGTCTTTACCATTGCCTATATTTGCCTTTGTTTGCTGATAAAGTTTTACAAGTGCACGTACTTTGTAGATATTCCTAAATTGTACAGCTTGTAGAACATGGCATTTTGATTTATCATGTCGAAAGCAGCCCTAAAATCGACAAAGAAGGTATACAGCTTTCTATTTTGGTCTATTTTCATCTGCGCTAGTGAAGTTAATATGAAAATGTTATCGACAGTAACCATCTTCCATTAAAATGCTATGGAAACCCCCCTTTAACCAGAGCGGAAGCCAGTTTGATACTCGCTGAGTTTTTCGTTCACGGAAACCCACTTGTCGAGTCTTCTTTAGCGCTGAGTTCAACAAAGTGATCCCCATAAAACTTTTTTCGGGATTAATGTCTCAGTAGGGTGGGACATAATTCCCGAATTCGATTCGGGACTTATGAGCCAGTAAAGTGGGACGTTAGTCCCGAAAAAAAATTCGGGACTTATGTCCCGGAGACTTATTTCCCGGGGACTTATGTCCCTGCGCCTATGATGTTTAGTCCAAAAATTTATATTTAATTTTCATTATAAATATTAACACAGTAAACGTTTCTTTTAATGAGAGCACTAACTTTGTATAAGGAATGATTTTTACTTGCGATATAGGTACTATATATATCAAGTTATGCATTCGTACAAAAAAAAAAAGTTGAGATAACATTTTTCCATGACATTACGATGGTAGACAATGCCAAAAAAGTGGGTCCCGGAAGTCCGTCTGTCTGTCTGTCAGTCTGTCAGTCTGTCAGTCTGTCAGTCTGTCAGTCTGTCAGTCTGTCAGTCTGTCAGTCTGTCAGTCTGTCAGTCTGTCAGTCTGTCAGTCTGTCAGTCTGTCAGTCTGTCAGTCTGTCAGTCTGTCAGTCTGTCAGTCTGTCAGTCTGTCAGTCTGTCAGTCTGTCAGTCTGTCAGTCTGTCAGTCTGTCAGTCTGTCAGTCTGTCAGTCTGTCAGTCTGTCAGTCTGTCAGTCTATCAGTCTGTCAGTCTGTCAGTCTGTCAGTCTGTCTGTCAGTCTGTCTGTCTGTCTGTCTGTATAAGGAGCTACAGCCTAAACGGATGGACCGATTGATGTCAAACCTGGTATGCAGCGTTATTTGGCGACTCTCCAGAGGGGTTTTTGGAATTAATTTTTTTGAACCAAAAATAACGGTACTTGTCATATACCGATTTTAGTAAAATTGAAATATCTCGAAAACGGCTCTAACGATTTTGTTTAAAAAATTCAAGTGTTAGTTTCAAGTTAAGGTCTATCTTCTAATGAAAAATTTTTTTTTTGAAAATCATTATTAACGGTACCTGCCATAGAACCGTTTTTTTCAAATCCGATTATCTCCAAAACTGCTTAGTCGATTTCAACGAAACTTTTTGTGAAGAAGCATTTATATAATTTAAATATAAGCCAAAATTAAAATTTTGAAAAAAATAATTTTTGGATTTTTAAAAAAATTTTGAAAATTTTTTTTTGAAAAATCAAATTTTCGAAAACGGGACATTTAATTTTTTTGAAATTTTGTTTTTAGATGTTGATTAGTGATTTCTACAAAATGGCATACCAATTTTATTTTTAAACTTTTTTCCAAAAAATTATTTATAAAAAATTAGTTTTTTAAAAAACGGCTCTAACGATTTTGAAAATTTTTTTTCTAAAAATGCATGTTAATATATCAATCAAAACTGCATACTTGTTTTGGAGGGCAATTTAATTTCAGATTTTATTTTATTTTTTTTAAAAAACGAATTTTATTATTTTTTCCAAATTTCTATATAAAAAGTCTTAAAAATTTAAGCAACTTCAACTCTAAGAGCAAGTTCGTGCGACCCCAGTCGTGCATTTTATTTTTATTAAAATGTTGGTTTTCGGTCCCCAGTACATAGATTTTACATTGGATTCCCTGTACTGATTACATTGCTTTTTTCCTCAGTGTATAATTTGGTTTCTATGGAAAAATATTTCTCGTCAATATTAATGCCACTTACGGAAAAATCGACCTCAAAATCGGTATTTTGTTTTTTCAATTTTTCTCAATATTTTCGTAAACAAAAGTATAGTTTTTCTACATACTAAAAAGTTTTCATCTAAATAATTGCATTCCAAACTATTTCAATATTTTGGAGGTTATATAAAAAAATGGTTTGAGTAAGAGTTGTAGACCGTTTTGTTTTTATTATCTACAACTTTTGCATTTAACTTTTTTTCGACAGAAATCATAAAAAACACTTTTCCGCCATCGAACTCTAGATATGAAACAGACATGACATTACGATGATGCAGGGTTAAAAATTCTATCTTTGTTTTTAACACAACCTTTTGAATTAGGCTTTTTCCAAAACAAAAATTATTATTTTTTAATATTGCGATTTTATTACACTGTTTTTAAATATTTTTTTATTAATTTCAAATACAAAAAATTAAATTGTATTATGTAGGTTCAAATACAAAATATTAAAATGTAATCATTGAAATATTGAAATATAAGAAAATTTTAATTAAAAACAAATTCCTTTGCACCTAAATTATCTTTATCTGGTTAAGAATTGAAATTAAATACTCGTGTTTTTTTTATTAAAAGAAAATCAAATTTCAATCAAACTGTATTAAAAACGTAAAAAAAAAAATGGAAGCCATTTTAAAAAAGAAATAAATTTTCTGTTCCTTGAGTTTAGGGATATCTATAACTAAAAAAGTACCTACACGGTTAAAAATTCTGGAGTATTTTTTAATACAGCTCTTGTATTAAAGCAATTTTCAATACAAAACATATTACATTTTAATACTTCCAAAATATTAAAAATATTTGTAATCTTTTTTGTATTAAATTTCAATATTTAAGTATTAATTTTACTACTTGTAATATAAAAAATATTAGAAAATAACCTCCGTGGGTTAAAAATTCAACCCACTGGTATTAAATTCTAATCTTGTATTGAATTTTAATACCGCTCTACTAGATTTAAATGTATTTGTATTACATTTTAATATCATTTTATTAAATTTGAATACAATTGCATTAAAATATAATTCAAATTTATTAAAAACTAGCCCAATACTATTACAGTTCAATCCTTACATACAAAACAAAAAGAATAATAAGTTTTAATACAATTTGTATTGAATTTTAATACCGCTGTATTAGATTTTAATATTTTTGTATTACATTTTAATATAATTGTATTAAATTTTAATATAATTGTATTAAAATATAATTCATACTTATTAAAAGCTAACCCAATACTATTAAAGAACAAAGAACAAAGAACAGAACAAAGTCATTTCATAAAAGTCATCATGGAGGTCGGTCTTTTATATGGTACGTTTATCAAAGTGAGAAATTTTTACACAAAAAAAATTAGCTTTGTGGAAATAAAAAGAAAAACTGAAAACGAGAACGAGAACGAAAATAATGAAGTGGATGCAGTTGACCTGTTACTTTCAGGTAAGTTAAATATTATATATATACAAGATAGTTTTTTTAAGGTAGCTTAAATTTTTTTAGAATTTTTTAAAGCATTACTTTAAAAGAGCTTATATGCAGTTTTCTAAAATGATATTGGTCTTAATTAAGGGAAAACAATTTCTTTTACTTTTTTTTTCTTTTCATTTTCCAACTTTTTTAAGAATTAAGCCTATTGCGCAGCTGAAGTGAAACGAAATTTTCCATAAAAAATTTGTTTTGTTTTTGCTTTTAAACATATTTTCTGATGTTTTTTCTTTAACTTTTTTTATTTGTATTTTTATTTTTTTAACTTTGCTTCTAATACCCGATGGTATTTTTTTGTTAACATGTTCGCTGTTGACTTTGGAGACTTCAAAATTTGTCGTTTCGCTTCAGCTGCGTACTAGGCTTGCCCCTATTCTGGCAAACCTCACAGGTTCCAAAATCCTCACAAGGTGATAATTACTCGATTTTGTGAGGATTTACTTCTCACTAACTTCTTACTAGCAAAATTTCAACTCGGAGTTGTGACTTCCTTCGCAGCAGATCACAAATTCGAAAGATTATGTGACGCGAAAACCTCACAAAATCAAATTCAGCTCACCTTGTGAGGTTTGCAGGAATAGGGCTGTTAACTTCTTTATTTTGATAGATAGCTAGATGAATGAAATTTATACATAAGATTGATAGTAGGCAGGACTATATTTATACAAAATTTCAATCATTTAAATATTATAAAATGATTTTTATAAAACACATCGCTGGCTGAAAACTATAATGTTCTATGTCTTATGGAAACCCCTGCAGACATAGAACATTATAGTTCTCAGCCAGCGACATCTTAATGAAATAAATCAAATTCTATACTTCTTTCGAAGTGTTATTTGATTTAAGTTCTAATATGTTGTTTTTTTATATTGAAAAGCGAATTTTATGTTTTTTTTTCATAAACATACCAAAATGTATAAAAAACTTTTGTGTAGGTACTCATGTACCTTCACGCGTTAGAAGTTTTAAGTTCTTTAGACATTCTCTAAAATTTAGTCGACCTGAAATAAAAAATTTGTTTTTAATTTGAATACCTACATTTATTCTTACATAACATAGCGTTCGTTGATAAGTTTTACTTTTGATATATTTTCCATTACGCTCCTGATCGGTTTTTTTTCAGCCTTATTGACTAGTTTATTTTTATATTTTTAAAATAAAACTATCCCATCGTCCCATTATGGGATTTCGATGTTTTTTATGAAGACCAATGGTTTATTCGGTTTTCAATTTGGTTTCGGAAAAATGTTTAAAAACTGAAGAATTAACGAAAATAATGAAAGAAAGAAATCTGGCGGAATAGTTATAATATGATAGAAAATATATTCATAATGATTGTTTTGTTTTTGTTAAAAACAAAAGAAGAACCACTACGTATTTACATTTCAAACAAAAACTTAAAATGTCAAACTTCAAGTTCATAAGAGGGGTTCACATCGACAAACTTACCGGACAGACCGATTGTTGGATGGTTTTCAAAAAATTTTGATTTTTTGGTAGTCGGACGAACATGTTAGTCAATTGAACGACATGTCTGTCCGGCAAACAGTGATAATCCATTCTCTTTAATTTGAGAGCAGAATGGGGGAGAGATACATTAAAAATAAGCTGAAAAATAGCTTTTGATAAGAATTGTCTGATTAGTGTGAACGAAAAATATTCGGCCATCAGGCCAAATGACAACCGGTCTGTCCGGTAAGTTTGTCAATGTGAACCCCCCACTGGAGAGAAGGAAAACGACATCATTCAAAAACAACGCTTGTCAGTGTAAGAAAATAGTCAAAAGAAAACAGAAACAAATTACAGTTATAGCTGGGCTGGGGAAGACATATAAGCAAACAATAGAATGCGCGAATTGTGACTGAGTTTTGTGAATGACGTTTCTGATATCTACAACAGGGATGTGATGGAGTATATTTTATTTTATTATTTTTTTTTATCTGTTCAAAAATCTTATCAGAATCCATTTAAGACTTTTATCTAAAAAGTTTATTGCGTATATCTCGAAATGTTAACATTTCAATGCAACATGTCAAACAATTTTTAGATTATTTTTTTCTATGAGACCTTTTTTTAGACCTCATTTTCTTCGCTTTTTTTGTTAATATTTTTAGATATATCTGTATAAATTACTGACAACACAATAATTAAACTACCTTTGCACTACTGTTTTTATCGAGAGAAAGTAAAATCTGGATAATTATCTGGATTTTTCAAGTATCTATACATATATAGTTGTTGTTTTTAATACGTGAATTGTTTTCATTTCAAATATCTCCATGTCGTTTTTTTGTGCAAAATGTATATAGAGAAACAAAACAACACACGTTTTATTAAATCTAATAAAACAACCACATTATTTTTCTTTGAATTCATTTTCATTTGATGCAAACTTATAAAAGGCATGAGACCGCATAGGTTTATGTCAAAATCTAACGAACTGCTTCGTCATGTTTCTGAAAACATGAGGATGAGCCATTATGAATATACGCGACTATAGAGCTTTCTTTCGAAATTAATATTTTTACTTTCCATATTTTTTGTAAAAATAAACCTTGAATTATACAAAAAATATTTTAAAGACTGTTTTTATTAAATTTCCAATTCGCTAATCACATTTTATAAAGTGAAAATTAATATAATTTTTCCATCCCTCTTGCATCCATGTTGTTTTCATTCTTTTTTGAGAAATTTACTCAATATGCGGTACAGCGCACGGCATATGCTTTACGAAAGTTAAGGAATCGCGCATATGCGCATTATGGCTATCCCATAAAAATTGTGTATGTTCGACAACTCACTCATGCCATTTTGACATAGGCCCATGCGGCCTATTGTAAATGGGCCTTTAGTGCACCGGTTCACTTCAACCACAGTACACATAAAAAGGTAATATATTCCGGAATGACATTGGTCGCCAGATTGTCAAAACATGACACTTTGGCGACCAATGTCAGCTACCGAATTCTTAATTGTTTAAAATACCGACGAAAAACGCACAAAAACCGATAAACCACGCACACCACTAATTTTTAAACAATTATTTACCATTTCCCGCGATGAAACACGAAGAAAATTTGTTATTTTTCAATTTATACTATTTTTAAATGACATTTTTTTAATTAAAACAAAAAAACGACCTGACCGATTGGTGCCCATTTTTGACAAACAAATTTTGACAACGTTCGGAATATATTACCTTATTATGTGTACTGTGCACTTCAACTCCTATTTCCCGGATCAGAAATAGGCGGAAAAAGTACCCTTCAAGCAAGAAAACTGAGTTCAGAAAAGACACTCCGACCTGCGACCGAGAAAAACGGGGTTGCACTCAGCCACTTGCAACTTTTTGTGTATAAACACAAAGTTGTGGTGAAAAAACCAATACATATAAAATCGTATCCGCGGTGATTATAATTTCCATACTAATTTGACCCGCCGTCGGACCCGAAGTCGGACTCAGCCCCGCCTGAGGCGGAGCGGACTCGGACCGGGGTCGGACTCGTTTGCTTGAAGGGTAACCTCACCAAATACACTTCATCACATCCCTGTTGTAGCTGTCATTATAGTGATTCTGAAAAAAAAGAAAAAGAGACAAAAATTTTCATACGCATTGCGCTACTTAGTTACAGTTATAAAACCAACGCGGAGTTAAAACTTCGAAAAGTCTTACAAATTTTACTTAAAAATTTTAGCAGCTTGAAGTCTTTTGTAAATTATTGTGCTTTTGATTTTCAATCTCAAATAAAATATAGTTATCTTTATATTCTATTCATCAAGAGGTAAATGCAACGATGCTTGTTAAACTTTGAAGGGTGAGTGCAGCAATTCTCGAACAGTTAACGGGAATTCAAAAAAATCTTAATAGCACACGATTGTAAAAATGTATGGTGTCCGGAATAAGGCACCTAGTGTTCGCCTTCTGGTGGAAACGACCTTCCTTCGGTTTCTTTTTTATAATAAAACCTTTATACTCATTGACTTATTCTTATTTTTTATAATAAAGTATTTTTGCACCCTGAATGCAATGGTGTAGCTGTGGCTGTAGCTTGAGGGAAACAACAAAAAAAGTTGGCGGCAGCTGAACAAAAAGTTGAGAATTCTTCAACTTGCGCTACAAGCTACAGCCACAGCTACACCATTGCATTCAGGAGGTAAAAACGCTGTAAAAAATTATGTATTTAAATAATTGCTGTGTAATTATATTTTTTTGCTAATTTCTTGGTAAATACTAATTTGAAATCTTTGAACTTGCTTGGGCATGATGCACTTCATTAAATTTATGGTTTTTAATAAAAAAAAAAAAAAAAACAACAAAAAGCTTAAAAAGCAATATGGGCAATTCCATGGTAACTCACGTTACATTCACAAAAATTTCCAACACATAAATAATTTTTTTTTTTTTTCAATTTTAATGTAAATTGATACGAAATTACTATCCATGAATGGAGCATATCTATTACTTTCATAATTAACTAAAAAAATTGTCTTTATTTTTAACATTTGCTTGGGAAAAATAAAAGTTTGATGGTAACTCACGTTACAAAAATCGGACACGAATTTTAAGAGTCCGACAGTATGAAGTTTTTATGTGATAATTAAGAATCTTAATTTGTTTTCAATGAAGATTCCATACATACAAAATTACAAGCTTTTAATATGAGTGACAAAACCAAACATTTTTTCAATATTTCGAGGAAAAATTTTTAAATATTTAGGTAACTCACGTTACATTATTTTGGTAACTCATGTTGCCTGCGATTTGTAGTTCCAAAAGTAAAGAAAAGATGCATTTTCACTCAAGTTTTTTTTTAATCGAATAGTGTGTAACGAAGCTTGCTTAAATGTTAACTTATTTTAGCACTCATTAGGGGATATTGTCATCGTCACTATTAGACTCATCATATTTTCAGTTTGCTTTGTTTTCCGTCATTTTCATGTGAAATTCTTCTGTTGTCAAGCTTATGCTATAAAAATGCTTTAAGATTATTAAACTCCCTGAATTTTATGTCTATCCATAAGGGAATACAACAAAGAATATTTTTTTGCAACTTGCATAAAGAGTTGCCGTTTGTAAATAGTAATTTTCTAATAAAAAAAGTAAAAAAGACTGCATAATTTGTTCAAAATTCGTGTCCACTTTTTCATGGAATTACCCATATAATTACATACTCCAAAAATATTGTTTGTCTTGACTGTAAGTTGGTTATTTTCATATACCATACTCATTACTATAATGTTGTATGTCGAACATAGAACAAAAAAATCAACTCGAAATGCAAGGAAATCAAATAAATGTTCTATGTCAAAACAGAAAAACGTTAATTAAACAGATTTCCAGCATCAAAAAAGAAATTTTAGCATTTGAATTGATAGATTATCCAGCTACGGTAGTTAATTTTCTATTTTCATGCAAAAATACATAAACATAGAACATTATAGTTTTGAGGCAGCGATTTGTATAAATATTTATAAAAAATATATAAAAACGAAATTTATAGCAGTGGTGTTCGGGAAAATGAACTCATAAAATTTGGTTTCCTATATCATATTACCGAATAGTTTAAAATAGGAATAAATGAAAACAATTTTCAACAAAATTCAATAAAAACACCGCAAGTCGAAATCTTTGACATTTGAGTTGTTGATTGTTTCCCCCTATTTCGGACCTTAGAAATCGATTGGCATCATTAGTTTTTCGATTTTTCGGTACGACTTCGAACAAAATTTTTTTCGGAAGTTTTTTCAATAATTTTAAGCATTTTGCCCGGTTTAAAGTCATTTTTCGTGTTTATATTGCTATTTATTCTGCTCAAACGTTATTTACTGCCAGCATAAAACAAATAAACAATTTTATGCAATTTATTTAAAATTTTTTGAAAAAATTCAAATAAATTTGATTTTTTTGCATTGTTATCGTTTTATTATGTTTTAGTGGAGTAACTAAAGCAAATTACAGATCCAATTTTGATATTTTCTGTTCTCGTCGGTAATGAAAAAAACTTTAAATCTATGTGTTAAAAATTGTCGGTGTTGCCGTTTTGTTTTTTAAACTAATAATATATTTATTTTCAAAACTTTTTTTGAAGATGTATAAAGATTATTTACAGAAAAAAGTTATATGGGAGTGAAGGAGGAGGAGTCTTATCCTCGACTTCCGAATTCGGTTTTATTCACTCCGAGTTGACGTTTTGATTTTAAACTCGAGAGTTGATCAACTTCCTTTTTCTCAACTTCCCTAAAAAAGTAGAAGTTTGCCGACCAAACTAGAGAGTTTGCTTCAGATTTTTTTTTTATTTTTCTCTCAAAATTTTGTTGGCAGTTATTGTGTTAACAAATTAATATTCCAAAGCAAACGAAAATCGAAAAATTAAACACAAAATAGAATACAAATATGCTTCCGATGTGACAGATTCAAATTTTAATTTGAATAAATGACAGTTTTTGTTCCATATTTCAAAAATATCCCAGTGATAATTTTCAAACTTCAAGTTGGCCAACTTTAGGACTTCAGCTGGAGAGTTGAGAAAATAATAAGTGAATAAAAAGAAATTACAACTTGCGTTTCAACTCTCGAGTTATAGTCAACTCTCAAGTTTGCAAACTCGAGAGTTTGCTTCAAGCTGAGCAATAGTGAAAAAATGTCCCTATGTCGTTTAGGCGGTAGAAGCAATTTTCTCACAAATCACAAATACTAAAGGCCATTTTGTTCAATATTGCTCAACTTCAAGCAAACTCTCGAGTTGACGAACTTAAGAGTTGACTTCAACTCGAGAGTTAAAACAAAAGTTGGCCAACTTTCAGTTTATAAAATATCCCTGGGATATTTGTGACAGTAAAGACAAATAATGCCAGTTTATAATCATATTTTGAATGTTTTTTATGTGTTTTATTTTTGGTGTTCAAAATGTCGAAGATTTGTTATTTGTTATTAGCTTAAACTATATTTTCCTTCAAATAAACACTATTTCATGTGACCACTTTCAATTTTGTTTTATAAAAAGAATGTGATTATTTCACGCATCGAAACCTTCCAACAAACTGAAAGCTGTTTGAATAAGAAAATGTAAATTTATGAGCGAGATATCGCAAGGAGTGATTTAATATAGAATATGGATTCTAGTTAAACCGGATTTTTAATTCTAACAGGACAAAATATTTTGTTTTTACATATTTAAGTGAAAAGTGTTCGGCTACTGAAGCTGTTAGGAAATAGGTTCATCTACCCTTCCACATTGGCTTATAGCATTAGGGAGATTTTCGCAAAGACTATTCCGATAATTTTTATTTTTTTTATTAACACGTCTTTTTTTGGGACAGTCCTTTGTGCAGCACCAGTGGTCACAGGTGAATTCACCCTAACAGATCGTGACGGGGCGGAAATCCCAACAGAATTTTTAAAGGCTTTTGTGATGAAATACTCCAATTGCAATTATTTTTTGATTGAAATTGTTCCAATTGAGGAAGAAAATGTTCCTGATGTTGATATAGTTCCTGATATTCAAAATGCTCCTGATGTTGAAAATGTTCCTGATGTCAAAAAAGTTTCTGAGGTTCAAATTGTTTCTAATGTTCAAAATGTTCCTGATCATCAAAATGTTCCTGATTATCAAAATGTCACAAGACAAAATGCCTGTATGGGCTCACAAATGCTGCTCTATAAAGAGGTATCATTTTGAAATATTGGAAGCGTTAACAAGCCATACAAAAATACACCAACTAACTAATACACAAAACACAAACATAAAATTTAATTTTGGTAGATTGTAGTTAGTGTTTAAGCCTAGTATGCAGCTGAAGCGAAACGACAAATTTTGAAGTCTCCAAAGTCAACAGCGAACATGTTAAAAAAATACCATCGGTTATTAGAAGCAAAGTTAAAAAAATAAAAATACAAATAAAAAAAGTTAAAGAAAAAACATCAGAAAATATGCTTAAAAGCAAAAACAAAACAAATTTAATTTCTTTCAAGATTTCGTTTCGCTTCAGCTGCTTACTAGGCTTTACTAGAGAAGCTCTATCGCCCGCTTCGCAGAGCGTTTTTTTTTTCCTGAAAAAATGGTATTTTAAAATATTTTTTTAAAATAAACCTTCCCCTAACAAATTCTAAGAGCATGCAAAAAGAATAAAGAATAAATTTATTGAAAATAAGATGCTTAAAAATAGTTTTATCGGAATATACCAATCAGAATAACACATCTTTAAACGTTAGTGAAAAAAGCACTTTTGTGGAGCACTGTATATAGATTTATAGAAAATTTGCGCTGTAGTGTATACTTTGAAGTATAGTTAGCGATTGAATCTTATGATAGGTACAATAAGTAAAGTAATTAAAGCAAAGAAAATGCCAATATTAAGGAACCCGGCCGAACAGCTCTGGTTTTGATGATCTATTTTTTCAGAAGTCGGTAATTAAAAATACTTTAACCTCTATAGATTAAAAATTGCCGATTTTTTTTTTATTTTTAATAAAACCATTTCTTTTTGCTTACATTATATAAAATAAATGATACCAAAAGATTCTGTACGTAGGTAATTTAAGGAAAAAAAATATAGGGGGTAAAAGACAATCTTCCATCTTTTAAGCGATAAGTGCAATTTTCTCACAAATTGACTTCAAACACAAAAAAAAATATTTTGAACACAACGGCAACACCTACAATATTTGCATACACGTTTTAAAAAAGCCAGAATCTCATTTCTATCTGTAAAATTTAAATCCACTAAATTTAATCAAGATTTTTTGAAAGGAACTCAAAATTTTGGAAAAAAAACGTCATTGAAAATTTGTAAATGGCTTTTTTTTAAACTTTTCGTAGTAAAATATGAATTGACCATAAATATTATCAGTTGAATTCCGAAGAGGAAAAGGTAATATATTTTATAGTTTTGAAAAAAATTTAAATTACTTCAATTTCATAGGTTTTTTTTGATAAAAACTGAATTTTTACATTGAACTAATTTAAATTTCCTCAAAGACTTTGTCAAATAAGAAATTTAAAGTCTTGCTATTTAAATTTCAACAATAAAGGCTATTAACTGAACAAAAAATGACTATATTTAAATGTTGCACTTAAAAAAATTTTTATAATTTTTTTTATAATTTCAAATCATATTAAACGTGGCCAAAAAAATTTGAAAAATAAATGCATTTTATATAACGAAAAAGTTTTAAAAAAGACATGTTAAAATGTTTTCAATATTTTTTTTTTTCAAAAATCTGAGTTTGATTACCATTTTTTCAACAACCCTTTACTCAATTTACTTAATTTTAATTTTACAAATATGAATCAGCTTCTAACTTTTAAAAAAATATATATTTAAATATTTTATGTGTTGGCGTTGTGTTCAAATATTTATTTTGTGTTTGAAGTCAATTTGTTAGAAAATTGCATATATCGCCTAAAAGATGAAAGATTGTCCTCCACTCCTGTATAGTTTTTTTCCTTTAATTCTCTAGACAATCTCTTGGCATTATTTAATTTATGAAATTTAAGCAAAATTTTTGAAAACAAAATCAGAGCTGTTCGGCCGGGTTCCCTAATATTGGCATTTTCTTAGCTTTAATTACTCCACTCAATTATATTTTCCATTTTTCTTCTACTACAGGGTCTCGAAGCATATATTAAAAGTAGTGAAAACCACTTTCTTTTAAAAGAATATATAGAAACAGGAACACTTAAAGATTCTTCTCGAAGATCTTTAGTTAATTCTGCTGTTAATTACCTTCGGCAAAACTGTGGAAATTATCCGACAAAGGTGGAAAAGGTAGCCTGCGCAAAAGCCATCGTTGCGCTGTTTCCATCTTTCAAAATAAAAGATAGCAAACACGAAGGAATTGTAAGAACGAACGAATTCAATCTGTTACTTTCTTATTTATTTAACATAATTTAATTGCCTACCAGGATTTATTTTACAACCCAGAGTCAAACACAGGATATATTTTGAATAAATTAAAAAATATAAATATAAAACGACATAAATTGGACGGTTCTTATGGCAAAAAAAAAATTAGAAAAGTAAACGAAAACGTAACAGCATCTTCATCATCTTCATCTGATGCTGTAAATTTGGAAGAGGAAGATAGACAATTTTTTGCAAACTGCTTGGCAAAAGAGCAGGAACAAGCCATAAAAGATCGCCTAGTAAAGACCCTGAATATAAGAAAAACTTTGTTCCTCAACCCTATCGATATATACAATTCATTTCCTTTCTTTTTCTTCAATGCTAATTTGGTAGGTTTGCGAAATTCTTATTAAATTATTGTTTGTAATACGCAATTACTTACAGATACTTTTTGAATTTAATTTGAGATATCCCGAAAAAGAAAGCAAATTACTTGAGACTTGGGACAGCTATACAAGGCACATTAGAGATGTGTTTAAGGAAACATATGGGAATGATCAGAAAATAGAAGGTACTTTCATAATGTTTATTGTTACTTGTTAAAAAAATCAACGTTTATATCTTACAGATTGGAACTCTGAAGTGGAATTGGTCTTACTACTTCTTAAGCTCTTTCCCTCAACTGCTCAAGGGCCCAAATCGAAAGAAAAACGGAGGATGAATTTTAAAAACACAATAGAAAAATTAATTCAATTTCAACATATCAATACACCTAAATCGGATTATAATATCAATTCCGAACAACCATTTATAATCGCCGTGGGTGCCAACACCCAGGCAATTTCTCAATACTATATCATTGTAGATAACAAAATCTTACAGGTACCTCTAAATTTTAATTTCATTGAAACATTTGATTTATTATTTAAATTGCATTTCATTTTTAATATTCAATACCATCCTAGTCTTATAACTTTTTATAATTTTTTTGCGTATTCCATATATAAAATAGGAAATTTCAAGTCCAACAGAATAATTGAAATTTCTTCCAAATTCATCAACAAATTCAGTGTTCTAAATTGATAAATTTTTAAACTGTTCTTTTAAAAATTTGAATTTAAATTTTAATTTCAATCAAATCTTATCAAATTTACATGAACTAATATATTTAATTAAATTTACATGAACTAAGGTACATATTATTTAAGATGCATTATTTTTGCTTCGTGTGTACAAAAACATTTCCATCTATATCATTTGTTATATCGCACTTGCGTATTGATCATTTTTTCACGAATGAAGAAAATATTACTCTAAAATGCGTTGCCAACCAGGATTGTTGTAGAGAATTTAGTACATATAGTGGTCTTAGGCGACATGTAAAAAGTTGTGTAAATATTGTCCAAGACTCCACTCTCTCTCCTGAGATTGAAGCAGTTTCAAATGAAATTAGTGATTGCAATGAAATTAAAAATTCAAATACAGGAAACGACTTTAGTTCTCAAAATAATGATCTTATAAATTTTAGGCAAATAATTAACAATTTTTCAAACCAAGCATTAGCCATGGGAATAGCCCAATGTAATGTGACAAAACTACTTAAAAATGCCAGTGATATTGTTGACACGGCCCTAGCAAATGTTGAAATTCTTGTAGACCAGGCCAAATTGAAATCTGAAATTATAGATATTCAATCATTGTTGTCTACTTGCAAAGATTCTTGCATTAATGATTTTAAGCAGTTTGACTCATCCTATAAAAGACAGAAACAACTGACTTTTGAAAAAAAGTATGTAAGTTCGATTTCAAAAAGTATTGGTGGCAGATGGGAAAAAAAATTTGATTCTTTGAGCGGAACATACAAGGATATTTTTGTTCAATGTACTTTCCAGTACATTCCTATTCTTGAAACATTAAACTCTCTTTTTTTAAATGAATCCTTTCAAAGTGTCTATTTTTCAAAAGATCATAATTGTAATGATGAAGATTTAAATAATTTTTGCTGTGCAAAAGCATTTAAATCGAACTCTTTTTTCTTAGAAAACCCTAATGCCATACAATTACAGTTATTTTACGATGATTTTGAAGTAGTCAATCCATTAGGTAGTAAAACAACAATACACAAAATTGGGGCAGTATATTTTACTTTACTAAATTTAGGTTTCAACATAAATTCGCGAACAGAAAATATTCATCTAGTTTCACTTTTTTATGCAAATGATATCAAAAATGCTGGGTGCTCTTTTAACACCATTTTAAAACCAATCGTTGATGATATCATGATTCTCGAAAAAGATGGCATACGTATTGATAACAACATAACTCTAAGAGGCTCATTAGTAAGTCTGAGTCATGACAATTTAGGTGCAAATTGTGTTTTAGGTTTTGTAGAATCCTTCAGAGCAACATATTTTTGTCGTCTATGTTCTATGACTCGAACGGACACTCAGCTATCGTTTATTGAAAACCAAAGTCTTATTCGTTCGTCAGCAGATTATAGTGAAATGTTTAGTTTAAATAATAATCAAACATATACAGAGTATGGTGAATCTAAAGGTGTAAAAAGATATTGCCTTTTAAACAATATCCAATATTTTAACATCTTTAATAACCCTTCAGTTGACATCATGCACGATATCTTGGAAGGAACCGCACCTTTTATCATGCGAGCATTTTTAAAGAAGCTAGTTGAAAACGGTGTTGTTAAGGAAGACCAACTTAACATTAAAATTCAATCTTTTCGGTTTGGTTATTTGTTTAGGAAAAGTTTACCTTCGAATATTAGTTTAGAAAAAAGTCCTACCAACTTAGGCTTGACAGCAAGTCAAAACCACTGCTTAATTCTTCATTTTCCATTAATATTTCATGAGTATATTGACATATTTCCACATTTGTGGGAGGGAATTACATCGATGCTAAACATAATCAACATAGTTTTTGCGCCCCAAACCTCAATATTATTAGTAGAATCATTAAGAAACATGATTGAGAAGCACCTACGTTGCATAGTAGAACAATTTCAAATTAGTCTTTTGCCAAAACATCATTTTTTGACCCATTATTGTCGTGTTATACAAAATATGGGTCCTCTGATTAATATGTCTACCTGTAGATATGAAGCGAAACATCGTTATTTTACAAAATTGAATGCAAGCTTGAATAATTATATAAATATTTGCAAAACACTAGCTGTCAGACATCAGCAATACTTTTTTCATAACTGGCATGATAAAGTGTTTGATGAAAAACCAAATTATGGAACTCTTACACCATATCAAAATCTACCTGAAGATTTAGTTCACCTTCAGGATAAAACAGTTATTGAAACTAAATTTGTTGAATTTTCCAACGGTTTTCATTATAAAAAAGATTTTTTTCTTAAAAAAAACTCTACAGAATTCCTTAGAATCAAACATATTTTTTTAATTAATTCTGAAATATATTTTTATTGCCAAGAATATAACTATAGTAAATTTGACGATACGTTTAATTTGTGTTGTGTTGAAAACAAGACAACAAATACTCTAACAGCTTATAAAGATCTGATATACAAAAAGCCTTTTGAATGCTATTACTTAAAAGGAATGACATTTGTATTAGTTCCTTATATTATACAATAAAATATCCTTTAACAATCACTTTTTTTCATTGAACTATTTTTTTTTCTATCGATTTAGATGTGCATCAAATGATACTGGAAATGTTTTTTTTTAAGTTTATTTACAATAATTTAAAAAAATTAATAAAACTTTTTGTATTTATTAAATAAAAATACTACCTATGCCCTGTACCTATTTATTTATACTCACATGTGAGCATTAATAAAACTGTTAAATTGAAAAATGTTTGTGTTTTTAGTTTTGTTTTTACTTTAGAACATGGGAAAATTTCAGGAATTTTCGAAAACTGAAAAAAGCGATCAGTTGCCTTGCTTTCATGAGGTTTATTAGTAACCTTGGCATTTATAAAAAATTATAAATATAAGGTACTATGTATATGTATCTATTTTCTATAAACAATTAACTAAAATAATACTACAAATACAAAAATATATACATACATATTTCTGTATTACAATATTATAATATCCTTTAGCTATGTGTGTTTTCTTTAAATCCGTTTAATATTTTTGCATAAAACGTTTAATATTATTTATAATACTTTTCGTTATAATTGGCTATATAGTTTTACCCGTATTATTTTATTTATATTTTTTGTATTATAATAAGAATTACTTTCCCTTGTATTTTTCAATACAAATCTATTAAAAACCATGGAAACATCAGATATAACATTCAATATATAGTTCCAATTAAAAGGAAAACGGACTAGATTGAAATACTTTTGTATTACCTTTTAATACAATTGATTTTAGAAATTAATACTATATATGCGAATTTGAATACAAAAAGTATTAAATTGTAATATACAATAGTTGAAATATAATACATTTGCTATTAATTTTGTACTACCTTTAAATACAATATATATTAGAAATTAATACTACCTAAACGAATTTTAATATAAAAAGATTAAATTTTAATATGTAATACTTGAAATTTAATACATTTGGTATTAAATTCTAATATAAACTGTATTACTTTTTAATCCAATTATATTGAAAAGTAATTCAATTGTATTATAAAATATTCTTCAAATATATTAAATTTTAATACATTTTGTATTAACTAGAAAATTTTAATATTTGTCATGTATTAAATTTTAATACATTTCTGGTGTAGACCTATATGTAACCCCAAAAATATTAAAAAATACTCCAGAATTTTTAACCGTGTATATAAAACTATTTTAGTTCAGAAAAATGCATTTGGTAACCTTTTTTCTGATTCTGTCTGTCTTTCTGACCGTCTGTTGTCTGTATGTACCTCGAACAACGGCCTAAAATAGTAGAGTACTTTTCTTCAAACTTGGTTGTTAACAGTTTTTGGTGATTCCCTAGAGGGAAAATTAATTTTGTTTTAGGACAAAAACTAACGGTACGCGCCATATAACGGAAATAGAAAAGTAAATTTTTTTCAAAAATGGCTCCAACAATTTTGATGAAAATTTGTGTGTGTTGAAGAAAAAAATAATAAAAAAAAAATTGTATACAAAATAATACATTTTTATATAAAAAATTATTTTTTTTAACGGCTCTACCTAACAATTTAACTATTTTTTCAAATAATTTCTTTCAATAAAAGAAATCAGGTGGCAATCAGGCGCGGATCTAAAAATTTGGTTTGGGGGGGTCACAGGTTTAAAAAACCAAAATAATCAAAAAATGGTCAAGTGCTCAAAATATATGCTAAATTTTAGCTAACATACAAAATTCTATCCAAATTCTTAGATCAAATGTATTTTCGAGAGGATTTTGTTTCGGAGCTTAAATTAAGCTAAATTTTTGACAAAAAATTTTTTTTTTAAACATTTACGCTGCTCTGGGAGCCGGTTAAACTTTTATCTTCAGAGTATAAATTGTTTGCAGAAGGATTAATGTATTTTTTCTATTTATAATCAAAAACTGAAAATAAAGAAAAAAAAAGGGAAAGTAATGTCGAGTGTCGACTTTTCACGAGTCGATTTTAGCTGCACGATAGCTTACAATAAAATCATAATTTTGTTTAGTAAGTGTTTCGCAAATAAATACTATGATCTGATCTGGTTCACGAGAAAAATAAAACACAGCTTTTATTGATGATGAAAAAAAATTTTAAGTGAATGTAAACGCAAAAATAAAATTCACAGGTCAATCCTTGGTGGAAGTTTGTACATTGTTAATATTTATAAATGTTTTTTACACCATTCATTCCTTTGTTTTGCAACTAAGAAAGTATTTAGCGTGGAGCATCGTGGAGCTTTTTTTTATAGGCCGACAAAGTGTAAAAACTACTCGCTTTAGAGGTCTTCTTAAATAATATTCTGATTTTTCTGATTCAAAAGCAAATTTGACAAACGGTAAATGCACACTTAAGGAAAAATATACCATTAACAACACTACATAATTTTTTTAGTTTAAAAAAATCTCCATTCTTTAAAAAAAGCACGTCAAAAGTTGCAAAACAAGAACGAAATTTCGATAATTTTAAAGAATCTAGTTTGAGCTAAGTATACTCGGGAACCAGGCTATGCAAAAAATTAAAATTTATTGCATTCTATATTTAAACATATTTTCAATCGAAAAACCAAATCAAAAAAATTTAGAAAATTGTTTCACTTTTTTTGGTTTTTTACATCTGGGAACCCCTGTGCGGTGGTGCTTCGGTTGTGGTCCAACACCGACAGAATCAGAATTTTAATTGGGTAAATAGACTCATTGTAAACCTTAATCAAACGTTACAATGTGTACAATACATACATTATATGAATTTTGGTACCATGCTATAGCTTATCTGGCATTACAAGATAGATTTTACCCGCTTTTAGGTATTTTTGTTTTATTTCTTAAACAATTGAAATTAAATAAAATTTAAACAAACAAAAACCTTTTCAGCTCATACGCAACAGTTTAAGCTTACGTATCGGCCAGCTCTCAATAATCCACTTGACCTGTACTATCTGATGGACTTAACATGGACAATGAGAGATGATAGAAAAACTTTAGTGAGATTAGGTGCAAAACTATCAGAAGCATTAAAAAACTTGACGGCCAATCACCGCATTGGATTTGGCAGCTTTGCCGACAAACCAACTATGCCAATGATCATGCCACATTTAATAGATAACCCTTGTGCAGCCGAAGGTCACTCTTGCGAGCCAACGTATAGCTTCAGACATCATCTTCCACTAACAGATGATATTGATAAATTCGTGAAATCTGTCAAAAGAAGTCGAGTAACAGGAAACTTGGACAATTTAGAAGGTGGTATAGATGCTCTTATGCAAGTTATTGTTTGTACGGAACGAATAGGCTGGAAGAAAGAGGCTAGAAAAATTGTTGTGTTTGCAACAGACGGTTTTATGCATTTTGCTGGCGATGGGATTTTAGCTGGCGCTAGCATAAAAAATGATCGTAAATGCCACTTAGATGAGTCAGGAGAATATACGGAAAGTTTATTTTTTGACTATCCATCTTTAGAAGAAACTTATAGAGAACTTGTAAAACAAAAAATAAGTGTAGTATATGCGGTAACTGGAAATGTTTATCAGACATATCAAGAAATGGACCACCTTATGAATGGAACTAGTAATGTTGAAAAACTAAGCATGGACTCATCTAATATTTTAGAACTTATAAAAACTAGGTAAGTTTATTTTATATAGGTACATATATTGAAAAGTTATAGAAACCAAAAAAGTAAAGCCCGCTTAAGAAAAACCCCCTTAAGAGAAAAACCCGCTTATCTTAAACCATTCTTATTCCTTAATATTTTTTCAATTAAACGGGATTCGTTTAAGTGAGGAACTCACTTAAGTGAAAGAGGGACTGTGAGGGTTTTGGCGGATTTTACTACCTGACTACTGTTTAGAAAATTTAGTTTGATTCAACTGTTTTGTAATTTCTTTTAAACCGACAAATCAACAAAAAATGTCGGCTTTATTTTGTATAATATAAGTATTTATTATTCAAACCAATTCTTATCTTATAAACATCTGCTTTGGATAAATTCATATTTCAGCTATGAGACCTTTCTAAAACGTGTTAAATTTACTGACAACAGCCCACCGTTCATTCATCTAAATTATGAAACCAATTGTGGCAATCAATTTGAAAACTTAAGGCAACGAAATTATTGCAATGATTTGAAAATGGGTAAAGAAGTTGAGTTTTATATTAATATAACTCTCAAAGCCTTTCCTACCGATGGAATGTATGTAAGTTGATTTTCCATATAGTTCTTTTGTATACGAAGCATAATTTTTTTTACTAACGTAGCATAGAACAATTCTTATTGAAGATCCTGGTTTATCCGAACATTTAGAGTTGGACGTAGAAATTCAAGAGGCATGTCCATGTGATGAGAAAGGAGCCGTCGAGGAAAATGAGCGTGCGATGTGTAATGAACATGGAATTTTTCACTGTGGGAGGTGCAAATGTGATGACGGGTGGTAAGTTTTTTTTTTTTTTACACAAATCGTCGGCGGAAAGCAAAATTGTTCTAAGTCACAAAAAGGTAATTCTACCCACACCCCCAAATTTCCAAAATCTGAGTATGCAGTAATTTGTTGCTAATTAGTTGCTCCAATCTTGAATTTGTTGCTCTAAGATTTGACCTTGAAATGCACTTCAACAGTTTTCTAAAAAAAGCTAAATTCCCCAAAATTAAACGTACATCCATCTCCTTCATGCCCAAAATGCATTGTGGAACTTGTGGAACATATCAAAACGTCAAGATAGCACCCACACCAAGAAAAACCTAAAAATTTAAAAAAATAAGTATGCAATAATTTGTTGCTAATTTGTTGCTAATTAGTTGCTCTAATCTTGAATTTGTTGCTCCACCCCTTCCCCCTCAAAATTGATAGAAAGGGTGTGGGTGCTATCTTGACGTCAAGATAGCACCCACACCCCCTTATTTCCAAAATCTGAGTATGCAGGATTTTAGTGATAAGTTGTTGCTAATTAGTTGCTCTAATCTTGAATTTTTTACTCCATGATTTGACCATAAAATCGGCTGCAACAGATGCATTTTTTTGGAGGCTTTTTATCTATAATTTTTTTCAAAAAACTAAAAATGCCAAATTAAAAACATGATTTCATGCTCTGCAAAAAGTAGCATACAAATTTTCCATCACTTTCCATTCCAGTCTTATAGTCCAAAAACTAGTCATCTCTCGCCCTTAAAAACTATAAAAAACGGTGTGGGTGCCATCTTGACGTCAAGATAGCACCCACACCCCCTTATTTCCAAAATCTGAGTATGCAGGATTTTAGTGATAATTTGTTGCTAATTAGTTGCTCTAATCTTGAATTTGTTGCTCCATAATTTGACCATAAAATCGGCTTCAACAGATGCAGTTTTTTGAAGACTTTTAATCTATAATCTTTTTCAAAAAACTAAAAATGCCAAATAATAAATATGATGTGACACTCTGCAAAATGTTACATTAAAACTTAAAATCGCAATCCATTCCGGTCTTATAGGCCAAAAACTAGTCTTTGGTGACGTCACTTCGACAAAAGAAAAGTTAGCACCTCAACAAATAAGATTACCTACAATATCTGAGAATGCAGGAATTTGATGCTCATTTAATGCTTGATATAATAATGCTCTAATTAAGATACTAATTTTTTTCACTACGTAGCACAGTGTGGTAATTCGCCAATCTGACTGGACAAAATAGAAAAAAAAAAATTAGCCACATGATTTTAAATCATGAGTTGAGCTTCTCAATACAATGGGTAACTGTAATTCATGTTTGGTTTTTTGGTTTTCATCTCGGATTAGCGTAAGCTAAGCTTGAAAGTTGGTTCTTGTCAACAGTTGGATGGAGATAATACAAAGTATTCTATTTTTCGCTTGAGTTTGGTTGACGATTAAAAACGCTATGGTAGTTTTTTTGTTGTAATTGTTTTTTTTTAATTGTTAATCTACATTTGGAGGTAAAGTATTACAATTTTTATTTATTAATTACCATTGCAACTATTAAAAAAAAAAATTCTGTAAGGAGGCTAGGAAGTGCAAAAAAAATATCTTTGTTTTTCAATTAGAGGTAAAGTTAATTTTTCCGGTCTGAAATTAATTAATAAATGTATTGTGGAGTGTTGTCATTGAGATTAGCTATTTACATGTCTCGCGTTTTCTCGACCGCCATACAACTTTTTTCACTTTTCAAAATGAAGTCAAGATTTTCAAAAAAACAAATTTTCGAAAAATGTGTCAAAACTGCCAAATAAGATCGAAAAGACAGTTTTTTTGTATTTTTAATGAGCAGGTATCATCTTTGGAACATTTTTGACAATTAATAAAAATTAAAAACATATATAAAAGTTTTGTTCTTCAAGTTAAGCGAAAAAAAAAACAAAAAAGGTGGAAGACACTTTGGACCGCTCTTTAAACTGAATTTCATTTTGCTTGACCAATATTATGTGGTAACTAAATAAACAAAAACAGTAGATAACAAAGAAGAAAAGAATTTTTAAAAATTAAAAAAACGGGAAAAGTATAACAAACGGAAGTTTAAAAGTGCACCTATCCATTAGAAATAGTTTAAATCAGTAGAATCGCTCTCCGCAAAATTGAAAAAGCATATTCCAATAAAACCGTAAAGGATTTAACGAAATTTTGTTTTTTTTTGAGTGAAGGATCAAAATGTATAAAAGATTAAGTTCTGATTCTCTGGAACCACTAAACCACTGGAATTTTCAACTAATGAGGCATTATCATTGATGAATGATGCTTTTCTGTCGGAACACCTAAAACAAGTTAAATGCAAAAAGCAAGCAGGTGTAAAAGGCCAGAAATAGGGCCACGAAGAAATTTAGAGAATTATTAGCTTGAAAAACATCGAAGGTAATATAAACACAGCTGTTTTTAATAGGCCCTTAAGTTTCAAGTTTGCATCGCACGAAAAGGAGTTACTTTTTTAAATTATCTGCAGATATTTTTAAAGGTGATGCCATTTTTTATGATTGGGAAACATATTTAATTAAAATCATTGCTAAAATTTTAATTTAAAGCATGATATTGAGAAAATAAATCATATATGTCACCTGTCAAAAACGTGTGTAAAAGTTCTATTTCTTAATAAAAACTAATTATTCTGCCTCTCTTTTTTCGTGAATAGCAATAGGGTTTTTATTTATTGAGATTTTTCAAGCGTTTTTTTAAATAATTAAGTATATCCAATCATAGAATATGTTTACGGAAACATAAATTCAAAAATGCATTTTCTTCATCACGTCTTACGACGTCTAATTGATGTTATTTAATTACAATTCGTAACTTAGATTGATGCTCTTCAAAAAGCTACCTTTCAAATAGATATCTAATCTTAACTTTTTACTTTCACAAGCCTAACATTTTTCATTACCTACTTCACTTCATTGAAGAAAGAAAGTGTGATAAGGTCAAACTCAAAAATTCGCAAAAGTTCGTAGGTACCTACATACTTTACTTATGCAACAAGTTTATTCTTCTAAGGGTAAAGGTCTCAATCCCACATTAGACCCCTCTTATATTGGCGAACGTTTTCAAAATTGAAATTAAATTTTAAAAATTAAGCACTCAGTTTTTTCAAACATAGGAATATGATTATGATTATACAATAAGCATTATGGTAACAATTTCTTCAATCTCCTAGGAGAACCTTTAAGAACTCGTACAACTTGTATAGTGTATTGATATCCTAACATTTTGATGTTGTTTTTCCGTCGGCTAATTTAAACATCACAGTCTATCTCTTATATAGCCTTAATTTTGGAGAGATGCATTTCACATTAATTTAATTTCGTTTACTACCACTCTAACATTTCTTCATCCAATCAGGTCGCTACTTACTTTTTTTAAACAAACGAAATAAAAATGTATGTATCTATACTAACTAAAAAAAATCACACATATTAATTTTCATAAGAATAATCGCGTGTGTATCTTGTATTTTACAAAAAAATTAAACTTAGCCATTTTATAGCATAGTTTTTGAAAAATTAATTTTCAAAATCAAAATTTTGAACAAAATATTGAAAAATAAATTTTCAAACTAATTTTTTCAAAATTGTATGTACCTAAGTAGTAATTTAGTTTTTAAAATTCGATGCTCTTATTTGTTTTTAAACAAAATCAGAAAAGTGGATCCAAAAATATCTTTTCATTTTCGAAAAATTAACAAAAAACTTAAACTACTTTTTTCTAAGAAATATCTTTATTTTTTGTTTTTACGTGGCCCACCGCTCAAGGATTCTAGCTGAAACGGCCTTAGGCAACAATATTATTTTATTTGAACGAAAAACAATAAAATAATATTTTCGCAAGCTGTTTATAATAAATAAAGGACTTTTTAAATCATATTCTTTGATTTTTAAAGTTTTCTAGACAATGAAATGAACTTGTTATTTGGCCATAGGGGCTCTTTTGAATTAGGACGGCGCACAGTGGGACGACTCTATGGGAAAATCGGCATTTCTTATATCTTATGTTTAAGAGATTGAAACCACGCAAAGTCGCATTAAGACGTCTATTTACACCTAAATCTACATGAAAACCTAATCATTGAAAAAGTTTTAGCAAGGAAAATCATTTTCATTTAATTAAAAGAGCTGAGCAGCGAACTTTTTTTTGGGATTTTATTCTTATTATTATTTTTTCTCTTCTTTTAATTAATTTATATTTATGAAAAGTAGACCTAACAATAACATTGATATTAACATAATATGTAACATATAAAAACAAAAACAAAAAAAAATAACAAAATAAAGATACAAGCATTTTATTCGGTTTCCATTTCGGAGTTATAACTTAATTCGCCCGGGTTAAGTTCTGCTGTAAAACTAAGATCCGTATCATTGGTTACTAAATATTGGCATATATCTCGATCATAACTTGATATGTGTGGGTTTTTTGACCGGAAATGTGACAACTGCGGATCAGATGAAATCAGTAAATGATTAACTAAATCTG
This sequence comes from Episyrphus balteatus, assembly GCF_945859705.1. Classification (NCBI taxonomy): domain Eukaryota; kingdom Metazoa; phylum Arthropoda; class Insecta; order Diptera; family Syrphidae; genus Episyrphus; species Episyrphus balteatus. The sequence goes on along the minus strand of NC_079134.1, from coordinate 56,483,176 downwards.
TCATAGTATGATTTCTCGGCGTTTTTCTGGTGTGATCTAATCTAGCTTTTCGTATTTCCTTATGGCTTGCTTCTAAGGCTTCTTCTGAAAGGACACCAATTGGTAGTTCGAAAAAACTTATTATATCCTTCCCATGAATCAGAAGTTTGTGCACGCTGCTGCTTGGCATGTAGTACCAATTGTATTTTCTTAAATAAATGCTCTTTGTTTCTTCAAGCAGCTTCACAAAATTTTGAATGTTTATTTGACGACCACATGCGATTGTTCGTAAAACAATTCCAAAATTGAAAATCAGGTCCTTGTCAACACCAGTAATTTCAGAGCTAAGCTCTGGATTTGCGAAAAATTTCCTCGCAGTATTCCCATCATTGGTAGTCCCATATCCTGGCTTAGGAATGTCGACAAGGAGCCCCATTCTTTCTCTAAAATTTTGTTGGATCTGTTTTTTCCTTTCCTCGAATATTATTTTATTCTCTTCTCCACGAACTGCCCAAACTTGGAGTGGTAGTCTATATGCGATGTGGAGCAAACATTCGAAGCACCTTATCCAGGAATGAAGAGATGACATGCCGTATTTGTAATTTTCGGCATTTGGTGTTCGTTCCGCAATGGTTAATAAATTCATTTGAGAAGGTTTCGCTCCACAAATGTAACAGTTTTGAGCTGCGTTCGCTCCACTTAATGCATTTATCGCACTCCCATCAAGCATTGTCAACAACATTCTATATGAAACCGAAATGTGTTTGCCATCAATTGAAGCTTCATAGCGTACAAGCTCTGAAATAGCCTTTTCCATTTTGCTTTGCTCAGATCTAATGAGCGCACTATTTTCTTTTGCAAAAATTAATTTTATCGGTCTGCAGAATAGGGTCGAACCTGGTCGAGAATTTACCCAAATTTCTTTTTCATTTACAGAATCCAACAGTTTAAGAGGCACTAGAGCTGTGACAAATAAGAAGCTGTCTGTATCGGTTCGACTATTCTCAAAAATTTGTTTATAGTTGCTGTGTCCAGAACTTCCATCAAAACCCCATTTACAAACTAAATTAAAGGTTTGGCTTTGGCTTGTTTTTTCCAATGCTCCTTCAGTTTCGTTTACTACGTTCAGTATACTTTTCGAAGTTTTATCAAGCAAGGATTGCAAATTAACGTCCGCCATAGTTTCTGAAACAACAGCAACTTCTGGCAATATGTCGGACTTATATTTTTGCAATTTATAGTAACTTGGAAAGAAATCCTTATGTATACTGTTAACCACAGACCGAAGTAAAGCATATTTTCTTTTTGACAAATCCAAGTCCAAGTAAAGTGCTAGGGTTTGCTGTAGTGACAAGGTTTTGTCATTTATACCTGAAGGACGACCAGTCATTTTTGCCGCATATTCCAACTCCTCTGGAATGTGTTGTGAAACAAGTTCTTGAACTCGGCGTTTTTTGGTGCGATCACTACACATTTCAAAGCTTTTATTTGGCCTTCCCTTGCTCGTACTTGGCATGTTTTGATTACACTATAATTTATAAATGTTTAAAAAAAATGTATGAATTTTTTTTATTTTTTTTATTTTTTGATTTATTTTAATCCAAGCATTTTTTATTAAAGTGGTTAAACTTCATAATTACTTTTACCATTTACACAGTCAACGTACATAAATGAACGAAGTACAGACACTTAACAGTACTGGAGCGATTGAGACTATTGGCTGTGACAACACAAGATACTGACACAAGAAAGACACTTAGAAACAAAGAAAGAACATATATTAAATTTTATAGATAATACGGGTTTGAGAAGTATTTCTTGTTTTAAACTGATGTTATCACTTACGCAATCAAGTATAGCCTTAGGTATATTAAGATAAGAATCCAGCCATGATTCGTTAGCACTCATGAACCGATTTAGTGTTCTGGAAGACTGTTCCCACTTCTGCTTTACCCTGAGGCAATAAAATTTAGCAACTTCCTTTATTTGCATTTCCAGCTCTCCTGTGGACTCTTCTAAACCAAGGAGTTGTTGTATTCTTAGGCAAACGTTATCAAATTTGCTTGTTCTGGCACTATCCAGCCAAGTTTCTAAAATTTGGCCATTTTTGATACAGGGGGTTGCACCTAAAAAACATGATTTTGAGTACTGGGGCAAAATGGGGCAAGTTTTTTTTTTTGATTCCGTTAGAGGACACTTTACTGAGTCTAAAACCATTAAAACCCCAGAAAGCCTTTTAGGTGTAAAAAAGAAAATCTAACTTAAAGTCAAAAAAATTTTTTATTTTTTTTTTTTTATCCACACTTGAAAAATCACGAATAAAAAAAAACACAACAAAACAAAAATATTCTTGTTATTAAATATTAATTAAAATACCTTGATAAGTGTTATTATCCATTATTAAATTAATTTTTTACCGCACACAAAATTTTAGGAGTTATAGAAAATACAATTAAAAACACCTGATTTTTTACCACGAAAAAAAAATTAAATTTGACAATGTTTGCCGCTCTATTACTTTTGCACTAATGAGTCAATGCAAATAATTTTGATGCAGTTAGAACCTAAATATATTTGGGATGACTTACCAATCACTCAAAAGTACCGCAATAACATTCGATTTTTTTATTTATTGCTATGGGTCGTCCCACTGTGCGGCGGCATTCTTGTCGAGGCTCAGCTAAGCTCGTCGGACGGGTGGGTTTTTGTCCTTTCCAATTCAATTCATAAAAATTACATGCCAGATCTATAAAAAAGGTTAAAAATAAAGCAAGAGAAAAGAAGAAAGCTACTCGAATAAATCAGACTATCAGCGGACGGACGGTTAGAGAGAAGAAGGAAACGAAGAGACATACTTACTCACCTATGCCATTACCTTGGTGAAAGAATGGATTATCAATAATCATCATCTTGACTTGGAAATAGATAATGCTTCTTATGATCAATAACTAATTCTAAACTAAACTAAACCTAATGATATAAACCCCCTCTTATTACTAATTGTTCCTAAATATAATTTTTCTTATCTTTATTTCCAAGCCGGATTATGCTCATTTTTAAATTCACCATCTCACCAAGATAACGGTTCGCTAGAACCATAAAGGTTTACCTGATGTTGTTGGCAAAGCTTGGCCATCCCTCCCATATGTTTGAAAACATATCCTACGCTATCTTCCTTGGCCCATATAATGGAAGATAGCCCCTAGTTTGCTTACCAGCTATGTAGCTTACGTCATGACTACGTCTTCTCTTATAGACGGCTTGTCGAAGATCCGTCACACACCATCATCGCCTCTCTTTAGCACTTCATCATCATGATTCTATGATCATTCTTTGAAACCAATTTCCAAAAAAATTATAAAACCCATGAATTTGATACTAAATCTAACAACTTTAATTCAATTATTTTAAAGTCAATAAAATTTATAAAATTCATTAAATATATTAATTGAAATTTCTTTAAAAATTAATAAAAATCATTTATAAGAAACATAAAAAAAAAAGAAAATTCTGCTCTTAGCGGTAATTTTTGATGCTCTAACTGGGATTTATCTTTTTTTTTACCCAGAAAGAAAGTATATATGTATATGTAAAAATAGGAACTCACGGTTTATTTTACACCTCCCTCGACGTCCTGCCGGCAGCACAGATCAGGAACATGTTTTATTGTTAAATTTCACTTATTATATTGTTACGCGGATTTACCTTAAGTGCAGATTTTATCTCTTTTTTTTTTCTATTCACACTTCTTTTTAAATTTTTAATTAGATACTAAATTCAAATTGTTTAATTCGATAATGAAATGATAGATTTCAATTAAATTAATTAAAGTTACGTTACGTTACTTTTCTTTTTTTTTTTATTAAATACTATTTTCTTTAGTTAGATTAAGTATCCTAACTTTAAAATATGTATATACAGGGTGTCCGGTAGAAAATGGATAAGCCTGAAATGGCTGATAGGTGCACTTTTGACTGTTTAGAAACCGAAAAGAAAAAGTTTCTATCGCAACCAGTTTAGAAAATATTAGCTTTTTTTCGTTTTCTTTAACCACAACAACGAATGAATAAATTTTTATAAATTTCTTATTTTTATAATTTTCTACAATAATTGGCTCACTACATTAGAAGTTAAAAGTTTTTGTTACTGTTGCATCTTTTCTTTAAAAAAAATTTGAAATTCGTTTTTCGATGCAAAATGTAAAAAAAAATATTTTATGAAAATTTTCAAACACCTGTGGTATAAAAAAAATCCATAGGAACGTAGGTGGCCAACTTTTTTAAAAATATGCGCGTCCAAAGGGGATTGCAGAATTGTAAAAGTTTTTATCAAATCTAGAGTTACTAGGAAGTTATTGGTACCAAAGTGCAAAAAAACCTATTAATTTAATACATTATTTTAACTGCAAAATCTTAAGTTTTTCACATTGCTGCCACAAATGCATGGATTCCATCAGTTTTTTTAATCAGTCATATTTTACAATAATTCTTCTTACACATAACTATTAAAAAAGTGTTATAACCGTTGAACAATAAGAAAAATAATTTAACTTTTTTTTTAATGCAAAGTAGAAAAAAAATATTTGTTTGCTCAGTCTAAGCATGGGCACACAATTGTGCATCGGGACAGCTTGTTTTGAGTTTTGACTTCTTAATTGAGATTTTCGGTCCCGTTGGCCCAATGCAACCTCATCAAAAATGTTGCAATGTTTTCGAATTTGTGTTCAATTCCCGATCTTATTGGGCTATGAAAAACATGCAATATTTGTTAGATGCAATTTATCTTGCAATTAATATTGTGAGCCACTTCTTATTTTATCGTTTAAACTGGTTATTTGCAAACAAATAATTTTTTTTCTACTTTGCATTAAAAAAAAAGTTTAATTATTTTTCTTATAGCCATTGTTCAACGGTTATAACACTTTTTTAATAGTTATGTGTAAGAAGAATTATTGTAAAATATGACTGATTAAAAAAACTGATGGAATCCATGCATTTGTGGCAGAAATGTGAAAAACTTAAGATTTTGCAGTTAAAATAATGTATTAAATTAATAAGTTCATTCGTTGTTGTGGTTAAAGAAAACGTAAGATGATGAAATTTAAAGTACACTGAACGAAAAAAAGCTAATATATTCTAAACTGCTTGCGATGGAAACTTTTTCTATTCGGTTTCAAAACAGTCAAAAGTGCACCTATCTGCCATTTTAGGCTTATCCATTTTCTACCGGACACCCTGTATATATTTTTATATATATATTTTTTTTATATCGTTTATATCGTTGACGCTTTTATGCTTTAAGAGTTCTTTTTCTTTAGTTCATTAATTCACTCAGAATTTATTTTGTTTAACACTTTATATGCACTTAGTTGTGCCTCCTTTATATATATGTATATATATGTTAATTCTTCCTCGAAGGTCAAGACTTCCCTATGTGTATGTATATTTCGGGATCTTATCTATCTTCTTTCTTGGATGATCTATAGATGATCACCTAATTCTCACTTGGTTCTGTTAATTCATTTATGGTTATGGGAACTTTGAGAGCAGGGCATCTATAGCCTTTTTATGTATATATGTATTATAAATTAGCAGAGGCACTTTCCATGTCCACTCTAATCTGTGAAACCCCGGGATGACCAGTTAGTACCTATACAACATTAAATTTGCTAGATTAGATCCCCACAGTCTGTACCTGGTTCAAACTACATACCTCTGCGTTTTTTTTTTCTCTATTTTCTTTGTAAAATAAATGTTAAGTTTGGTGGTATCTTCATGGATACTGAGGGGTTCGTCAGTACTCCAATAATCTCACTTTTGGTAACTATAAATTTAATTAGTTTTTAATTTAACGTATTTCTTTTTTTAATTCTGTATAACTACCTTTAGGATTGGTTTTTTTCTTTACTTTCACTCAACTTGAATTAACTTTCTTTAACACCACTTTGTTCGTGCTAACACTTTTCAAGTCAAACCTTTCACCAAAATTCACCAAACTAAACTAACTACTATTTCTAGGTCATATGACTATCTAACCCTTTATCTATCAAACAAAGACCCTTAATTTACTTTTGATCTCTTTGTTTTAAAAGTACATATTAAAGTAACCGCAAGGGTAGCTGGATATCGTTATTAGTATTGTTCTATCTCATTTACTCTTCTAATATTCATAGGTTGAGCCAGGGTATATAATACTCAATATGATTCACTAAAATTTACTAAGATTGTACTTTAAATATATTTCTATCTTAAAACTAATATCACAGTATCATTATTCTTCTTCTTCCTTTTTCTCGGCGCTGTTATGATCTCGATGTCGAGGGGATCATAACTATCCCACGTATCTGCTTCACACTAGTGATCCGCCTGTGGGGTTCGCCGGGTTGACCTCAGAAATCGGCGGCAAGCCTCCCGGTTTTGTATAGTTCCATTTCTAAGGCCAACTGAATGCTGGTGTTTTTGCATTTGCTTGTACCAGGAGTTTTTAGGCCTACCTTTCTTTTTATTTCGTGTTGGAACGTTGTATGATATTGCTTTTTTGACGGGGTTCTCAGGATCTCTCCTTTGAACAACCAACTGAGTCGGTCGTGTTCAATTTTTTGGGAGATGGTGTTTTTAACATGAAGGCTTCCTCGGATCTTCGTACTTCTAATTTTATCAAGCTTTGTTACTCCTGCTGTCATACGAAGCATCTTTATCTCAGCTGCCGTTAACTTACTCTCATACTTTTTGTACATTGTCCAACATTGTGAACCGTATGTGAGTGCTGGACGCACAACTGCGGTGAAGAGTCTTCCTTTCAGCTTAGGGGGCATTTTTCCATCACAGAAGATAGCAGAATTTTCCCGCCACTTCATCCACCCTACGCTTACGCGATGATTGATATCGTCATCACAAGTACCTTCGTTATTTATCATAGACCCCAGATATTTAAACATTTCACACTTGGGAAGCACTACACCATTCAAATAAATGTCAGGAATAGGCCTGTGTGGATCTGTCTTTTTCGCGCTTATGCGGTACCCACTACCTTCTAGAACACCCACCCATACATCAAGTGCTCGTTGCAGGGATATCGGGTCTTCACTTATGATGGCTCCATCGTCAGCAAAGAATAACTGATGCACTTTTGGGTCCGTCACTTTGCCTTCGAGCAGGTAATCAAGAACGGTAATAAAGAGCAGAGGACTCAAGATGCTTCCCTGGTGTACACCTACTGTGATTTCGAATTCTTCGGTGACTCCAGCTGCACATCTTACTTTAGTAACTGCTCCATCATACATATCCATAATTATCCGCACATAGGTTTCCGGAACTCCTCGTTGTCTGAGGGCCACCCATATCAAATCTCGTGGTTGTCGATCGAATGCTTTTTCAAAATCAACCAATACCACATGCAAATCCTCCAAGGAATATAGATGTTTTTCCATAATGATTCTAATACTCTGGATTGCATCTGTGGTTGATTTACCCGCAACAAACCCGCACTGGTCATCAGATAGCCTTATTATTTTTCGCAGTCGGCTACCCAAGACTCGCTCAACGATCTTCATGGTGTGTGACATCAGCTTAATCGAACGGTTATTATCACAGCTTCGAGTATCACCCTTCCCTTTGTATATTGGAAGAAGGTAACTTTCCCTCCATTGATTAGGCATTCGATCACCTCGTATAAGCTTGGAAACAAGAACCATGAGCCATCTAGACCCGATGTCTCCCATCTTTTTCCAAAACTCTGAGGGTATTTCATCTGGCCCAACAGCTTTTCCCTTTTTGGAGTATTTTACAGCCTCACTAACTTCTTCGACTGTGACATCGGATACTTCGCTTAAGTTAGGTGAAGCTATTGGAAAGTGTAGCCTTGGAAATTGTTCATTTAGAAGTTCATCACAATACTGTCGCCACCTGTGGAGGATTTCGTTGTTTTCCACAAGTAGTTGGCCTTGAGCATTGTTAATGAACTTTGGCGAACAGATCTCCTGAGCATTTCTTCTTCTTTGAGCGGCTATTTTGAAGATGGTTGCGCCCTTACTCACGTTTTGTCGTAGCTCTTGAATAGCACCAGCAGTCGGGGTAGAAATTTCATCTAGCTCCCGATATAGGTCTTCCGTATTCTTGGCTTGAATTTGGGCACATATCTTCTTCGCTTCTTTCTTGCAGTTTCTGTATTCCACTTCGAGGCGTGACTTTTATTCTGTATTATTAGAGGGGCACTTCGACCAAGCTTTGAAAGCCATTTTCTTTTACTTACAACTGCTTTAGCTTCATCATTCCACCACCATGTTTCTTTGCCTTGTTGGTTGTGTCCTTTTGAAACCCCTAACAGTGTTTTGGCTTTTTCCATGCAAGTTCGCTGTAGGAGGTCCCACATACTTTGTGCTGTACTCTCTTCTTTTCGAAATATATTGGTGTTGTTATACAGATTGTCTTGCATATTCGAAATAAAAGCCTCACCTTTTTCCTTATCCAGATTATACCATTTGATCTTCCCAAAATGTCTTTGTCTGTTTGTTGTCGTTCACTGTCTCCATAAAAAATTCTGTCAGTAGGAGACGGTGTTGGTGGGCGATCGTTTCTCCCAGTTTCACTTTACAATCCTTGACCCGAGGTTTCATGAAACTAGATACCAAATGGTAATCAATCTGGGTCTCATTTCCACCACTGCTGTAAGTGACCAGGTGTCGGCTTTGTTTGAAGAACATGGTATTTAGTACGATAAGACCATATGTTTTGCACGAGCTCAGGATGTCTTCACCAGTAGAATTCCTGATGCCGTATCCGAGGCCTCCATGGCAATCCTCATAGACTTCGTTTGTTTTCCCGACATGTCCATTTAAATCTCCGCCCACGAACAAAAACTCTTCCTTTGGAATGTCCTTAAGTAGGTTGTGAAAATCTAGCCAAAATGCATCTTTTTCCACCTGCTCATATCCAATTTGGGGAGCATATGCAGTGACAATATTCCACAACTTTCCTTTAACCACCAATTTAAGGGACATCAAACGGTCACTGGATTTCGAAATGGACAATATGCTGCTTAAGAGGTCTTTTGTAAGAATGATTCCGATTCCGTTCTTACCCTTTTCCGTTCCATAGAAGAACATCTTGTAATTTTTTGACCTTGTATCCAAGAAACGAGCTCTATTCCCCGTGTTACGCCATTTCGTTTCTTGGACACACAAGATGTCTACTCCCCTTCTTATCATCATCTCTTCCAGCTCGAAGCTTCGACCTGTCATACTCCCAACGTTCCAACTCGCAACTCTCAGATTTTGTCTAATCTGCGGCATTACTTTGCTAGCCCCCGGAATCCGTCTAGCTCTGACCCGAGGATTGCTGCTCGGTCCAGGATCAGTACCATTAATAATGGTAGTGCCTGGCGGGGTAGTGTCATTTCCTTGAACGAGTACTTCCATAATGCTTCAGTTCACAAAATCTTGCGAAACGTTGTTGTTGTTTTGTTTCGACGCGTGCATCACAGTATCATTATTGCACCCTTTTAATCCTAATATCATCCTAATATGAGTTTTATTGCACTTATTCTTTTTTTTTATCAATTTTAAAGCTTAACCGATACTTGCGATCCTACTTCCGGTTAATTTATTAGACTTTGCTATAAAAAATCTATTACCATAACTATGGAAGTTGCATTGGCAATACTTATTTTCTCTAACTTTCTTTAATTCGCCGTAAAAAAATGGCCGACTTAAAGAAATAAATACCTGCTTTAATCTTCACTCTCCTCTATAAATCGAGTTAGAGAGAGATAACTATTGTTTTCAATTAAAGTGTCAGAATATTTGGTAAAAAAAAATAAAATTAACTAAATCATGGAGCAGCATGGACCAGCTTAAGGTAAGAAAATTTTATTTTGTAATAATATTGTTATTATATAATGTTTAAAAATTATTTGTTTCTTATATTTATAGTTAAGGTTGTGCTGGATTGATGAACAATTATATTAAGATAATATAGATTGGGTAGATAAGAAGATGTAAACATAAAAGCAGACATCTTGGCCTTGAACATATTAGTTGGGGCTGAGGTGGAAGTTTACTCCTACTTATCTATCTATTCTATTCTAATAAAATAGATTTGTATTTGTATTTGTATTTGTATTTCAAAAAATCACATGATACAGTAAGATATAATCTTTAAGAAGTATCTAAGTTTGCTTACCAAGTTAAAAAATAAACTATACAGCAAAAAGTTCAATATATTAATTAAATTACAGTTACATAATTATAAAAGTTAACAATATTTATATTTTATAAACTATAAAAATAAAAAGAAAGCAATTAAAGAGAAGAGGAAAAATGTGAGAAAATCTTCTTTTTGAAGGAAGCTTGTGAGGAAGTTCTTTGAATATCAAAAGGAAGAGAGTTCCATGTCCTGACAACAGAAATAAAGAATGATCGTTCAGCAATGGTGTGTGTAAAGCGCGGCAAAATTAATATAAGACCTCTACGAGACCTAGCAAAATGGAGCATCTCCTCCAAGTACCCTGGACATCTTCCATGAATTATTTTATGTAGCAGTGAAACGTTTCGATACAAAATATAAACTCCTGCTCAAAATTAACGCACACTTTTTTTTTCTTTAGTTATACCCCTGCATCTTGTTTGAAATGGCTTTAAAATTATTTGTTGTATTTTTTTGTGTTTGGTTATTGTTTATCAAGTCAGAAAAATGCTAAATTGCAACAGTATTATTAACCAAAAAAAAGATAAACCAAATTTAGCAATTCAAGGTCTGAAAACTGATATTAAAATAATTTTTGTTTTTTAAGAAAAAAAATTTAAAAAAATGGAAACGCGTGACAGTTCTTTCCAATAATTTTTTTCAATACTTGGCATTGTCTCCTCTAGCGCATATGGTAATTTGGAGTCGTCTATTCATTCCACGAATTAAGTTTTGAAGGTTTTGTTGTAACTTTTCTTTCACTGCAGTTTTTTATTAATCAAGAATGCTTGGAGGTGGATTTCGGCCGCAAATGCATTTTTTTCAACATTTCCTAGACATGTTCTATTGAATTTACATCCGGATATCTGTGTGGTCAATTCAAAGGTGGCACATTTTAATCATGAAGATATTCTCAAACCACTCTAGCATGCATTATCGTGCATCAGACTGATTTGTGGACCAAATCTAGGGGTGATTGGAACCGCATGCTGTTCGAGAATATCAGCCAAGTATCTTTGGGTACTTAAATTAGGTCTAGGAGATCTCACTAACTCCGTAGGTGTTGTGAGGCAGAGTTTACTCCATGAAAATTTATGACTCATCTCTAAAAGGTTCGCGGGTTGACAGATAGACTTCAGCATACCTCTCCAAATCTTCCCCACAAACATTTTATTCCATACCTTCAATTTAAGCTAACTCCTGTCTTATTTGAGAAAATAACCACGATACTGTGAGATAAAGTAATAGTAGGACTTTTTTGTAAAATAAATATGATGTGCGTTAAATTTGAGCAGGAGTGTATTTATTTAAGTTGACTCCTAACAAAGAATCATGTAAAAATGAAACACTTTCATATCTGTTGATATTATGTATAAAGCGAAGGCAATCATTAAACGCAACATTAAGTTTATTTTTACAATCATAGTCAAGACAAGGGTAAACGGCACAGTTGAAAGTGAAATAAGGCATGATTAGACTTTTTACTAGTTGTTTTTTCAATTCCATATTCAAAAAATGAGAAGAGAATCTCAAGGAACGCAACCCACTGTAAATTCTACGTATGGTTTCGGAAATTGCATCACAACAGCTCAACTTGTTATTAATTTGAAACCCTAGGTACTTAACTTTACTAACATAGTCAATATTTTGAGCATTTAAAACAATATTCGGAAAGTCCATAAGATTAACTTCTCGTCTTGAACATACCATACTAAGTGTTTTCGTCGGATTAAGTTGCAGTTTATTTGAGTTAGCCCAACTTAAAATATTAGCTAAGTCTTCATTTATGCGAGCAAAGCAATCATCCATTAGACCTAAATCACTAAAAATATACAACACATCATCCGCATACATATGAATGTTACAATTTTGAACAACTGAAGGAAGATCATTAATAAAGAGGGAAAACAGAAGTGGTCCAAGAATCGATCCTTGTGGCACACCGCAGTTAACATTAAACGAGTTTGAAACACCTTGATTTGTTTTTATTGTTTGAGGTCTGTTTAATAGATAATTTTTCAAAAGCTTCAGAGCAGTGTAAGAAAAGTTGAAATTATTACAAAGCTTTAAGATTAATGTTTGATGATCAATGCAATCAAAAGCTTTTGAGAAATCTAAAAGTACCATAGTTCCAAGCTTATTACTATCAAGTGCAACACGAAAATCAGATGTTACTTTTACCACAGCAGATTCACAGCTGTGATTCTTGCGAAAACCAGACTGCCATTTGGAAATAATGTTATCAGATTGAAGAAAAACAAGAACTTGATTAGCCATCAACCGCTCAAAGACCTTTCCAAAGAAAGGTAGCAAACTTATTGGTCTGAAATGAGAAGGTTCACATGGAATAGGGATAACAATAGCCTCCTTCCATGCTTCAGGAAACTCACTTCTATAAAAACAAGCATTAACAATATGTTTCAATGGTGGAATAACAATAGGTAATATTAAGCGAATAAATTTAGGAGTAACTTTATCAGAACCAACAGCATTAGATTTCACAGTCTTTATTGCACAAAGAATATCATTTTCGTCCACACAGTTAAATGAAAATAGTCCAACGTCATCTGCAGGCAAGCTGATATGAGGATTCAAGTTGAGTAGAGGCGGAGCATAAAATGACCTCATTACCTCTGGGTTAAGAGCACACTCTGAAGCATTTTTATTGTTAACAACACCAATTTCTTTTAAGTTTTTCCACAGTTCTTTTGAATTCAAGGAAACGTCAAGTTTTTGCAAAAAGTAAGCTTTCTTCCGAGTGCGAATTAGTGACACAACTCTATTTCTTGCAAAAATATATTGACGCCGATTGAACTCAGAAGGACATTTTTTAATTTCTTGTAAAAACGTTCTCTTTCTTTGATTTGAGCTTCAATGTCAGTACTGTACCAAGGACATACTCTGGTTTTTTTAACTTTCTTACATACAATCGGAACATGAGCATCGAAAAGAACTTGTAACAAATTATTAAACAATATAACTTTATCATTTACATCAGCAGTGTATAAAATCTCGTTAAAGAAATTAGTTCCAACGGAGCATTGAACATCTTCAAAGTTGAAATTCCGATATGATCTGTAGCTAAACATTTCAGAGGAACGCAAGTTATTCTTTTCAAATTGAAAGCAACAGTAGACGAGATCATGTATGAAATCCGAAGTAAGCCTTATTTGGTCGTTACACAGAACTTTTTCTTTTGAAGTTGTAAGAAAAATGTCTATAAGTGATGGATTAAGTACTGACTGGAAACATGTGGGCCATAATGTATTCACAATAGATAAACAAAGTTTTTCACAAAAGTAGTTAAAATAGCGTGACGTTGAGTTATTTACAAGTATATTAACGTTAAAATCACCACCTACTACTATATGAGAATACCTTGAATTAAAAATGTGCAATGTGTTTTCAAGTTCATATACATTTTCCTCTTTGAAACAACAAGGAGGGCTATAAACAACCATCAAAAGACAAACTTCATTACAATTCGTAATCTCAACGCCTAAAAATTCCAACGGGGATTTCAAAGATGAACAAACAATTTTGGATCTTATATTATCTTTAACGTAAATGCAAACACCACCACCTCGAGAGCCGCGATCGTTCCTAAACAGTTTATACCCAGGGAAATTAATCAACTGAGATGAAATTGATTCATTTAACCATGATTCAGAAATCATTATAACGTCCATATTACTACTACTTAACATTTGGAAAAGGACAGTGTACTTAGAAGGAATACTACCTGCATTCAAATGACATATATTTAAGCCATTATATGCTTTACACAAAACATTACAGATTGATCTTATATTATCAGGATGTGAACCAGCGAACCTCATCTTCAATAGCAACTCAGGAAGAAATTCTCACAGATAAACAAGGGAAATTAATTTCTAATTGATAAACTTAAAAATGAAAGAAAGAAAATAAAGTTATTTGCATATAAAAATTGGCATTGATACAAAAAATTCAAATTTTAGATGAGTTAAGATTTAAATTGAAGCAAAATAACAATTTAAATAAAAGCAAAACAAATGTTAACATACTTGGTAAGCTTCAAAATAAAAAACATTTATAAGTTTTTAGTTTAAAACAGTCAACGGCAACACCTTATGAAGCAGAAGCAGCACCATCAGCAACAGCAGCAACAACACCGTGTGAAACATCCACACCTCCCTGCGTAATAACAATCTCCTTCTCCAGAACATCAATCAGATCATTCATCTTATCATCACCATCCATAGATAAGAAAGAATGTAAATGAGACATGGCTGTGATGCAAACAGGTTTTTTATCAGCACCCTCTCTGACGTAGACACGACCATACCTAGTGAACACAGAATGAAGGAGCTTGCTTCTGCGTAAATCGTTGGCTTTTTTGAAGAGTTCATGATTATGCTTAGTAAGACATTCATATGCTCTTACAAATTGGTTGCTGTTGTGAAAGCCAAGGTCATGTAAAGAGACTGCACGAGAGCTCGTTTTATAAAATTCACTCAGTTTCTTCAAAACAAAGTTTTTTTCGTTTTCGTGTGCAAGTCGGATGATGATCGGACTGGAAGTCTTATTGTTTTTAGGTTTTATTCGTAGCACGTAGTTAGGTCGTATCGACGTGAGACCAATTTTTGTGCAAAATTTGTGAAAAATCTCGTAAATATTTTCATTCTGACTAACAGGAATACCGTGAAGAACGAGATCGCCAGCAATATTTTTCCGGGTCAAAGCGTCGATCTGTGTTTTGAGTTGTGTATTGATGGTGTTGTCATTTTCCATTGATTGTATTTTTATAAATGAAAATTCTTCCAGCAGTGTGTTCATTTCTTGGTGGTGATTTTCGAAGCTTGCAAGCTTGGATTCACAACTAAAAATTAACTTGTTAAGAGAATCAAACCGCTCCCCAAAATCTTTTTCAAGTTTTTTAATTTGTGTTGTAAATTTAGTTTCAATTTCATCAAAGCGTAAATTAAAAGTTTGTGTAATTTCATTTAATTCATTCCTTAAAGTCGATAGAATGGAATCGGTCAGTGTTTTGGTCAATTTGTTTAAGCGACTCTCTATTTTTTCCCAGAGAATTGACGAAGAAGGTGCTCCTAAAGGAGAACTCAGAGGAGAGCCGCAGACTTCACCCAAATTGGAGCGCAAATTCCTCTTACTTGTTTTAAGGTTAGAATTAGGCATTATTTTATTTTTCACTTTTAATTAAAAACTGATGAATGTTTTTGCTAAACTTTTTTGATAAATTGAAAAACTGTGTTGTTTTAAGCACAATAAAAACAATTTTAACAATTAATTCTTATTTTAGATTGATGGTGTTAACATTTTATTTTTATTCCAGATACTTTTAATAGATCTACATTATGTTGCTAAAATTAATACATTCGAATATGTATGTAAAAAGTGCATTTGCAAGATCACTTGCAATGCAATGCAATGGAATTTATGTCGCCCATAATGATGATGTTTTTGTGGGTTGAAGGGGTGCGCAAGCTCACCTCTTCCCCAATAATATGATATGTATGGTAGTATGTTTGATATGGTAGTTACCTAGTTTTTTTTTTTTAATTTTAAGGTATTATAAGTATGCTTAATTATAAGGTAGATTAGATTATGCATGTTAGTTTTAAGTCATGTTTTTTTTTTTTAATGACAATGATTTGTTTTTTTTTGATGATAATGATTTTTTTTGATGATAATGATTTTTTTTGATGATAATGATTTTTTGATCTTTAATGACAAACTGGCTCACGCTACAACAATTATTTTTTCCTGGGTACCATTTGAATTCTCTTCCTTTGATTGATTTATCTTTGCAATGTACATTCTTATTGGCTGTTCATTTTTTCATTAAAAAAATTCGGTTTTATTGATTTACCGTCCTTACAGCAAGAATCCATGGGCGGCGGGCACTCCATAAATAAACAAAAATTCTCAGGTATGTATTCAGATGCTATCAATGAAAAATGTTGATCAATTCAGGTTTAATCCAATACTGTGTCACTTTGTTGTATCCTCATGTAAGTCTGAATGTTTGAAAAGTAATATGTAGACGAATGTTTAATGTTTCGGAAATTGATTTATCAACAAGTCCAGCCACGTAAAAACAAAAAATAAAAATGTTTCTTAGAAAAAAGTAGTTTAAGTTTTTTGTTAATTTTTCGAAAATGAAAAGATATTTTTGGATCCACTTTTCTGTTTTTGTTTAAAAACAAATAAGAGCATCGAATTTTAAAAACTAAATTAGTACCTACTTAGGTACATACAATTTTGAAAATAGTTTGAAAATTTATTTTTCAATATTTTGTTCAAAATTTTGATTTTGAAAATTAATTTTTCAAAAACTATGCTACAAAATGGCTAAGTTAAATTTTTATGTAAAATACAAGATTTTTGGCCTTACAAAAAACTATATCACGTTATTATAGGTGTAATCGTCAATTTTTAATAATTTATTTTCCAAATTAAGTCTTTTTTTTTTAAATTGCCCCTCCCCGCTAAACGAGGGGAAATAGGAACTCCCCTCCTGTACGATTTATTTTTATTATATATTATATCTACTATGTCTTCTGTATAGATATAAAACCTAAATTTTAGAATAATTTAACAACTCATGTTTCTAGCTCAAATGAACAGGCTCGTATAGATATACCTTTATTATAATATTTTTTACTCGAGAGAACGCACATCATACTTACCTGCGTAGAGGTCTGAAACCGACTAAAGAAAGAAACATTTCAATGTGAAGGTATTGCAGATTTGGATACTGGATAGTGTATTTTCATCAAAGTATGCTGTTGAGGGCGGAGTCAAAATTAAAATCAACGCATACAGACGCGATTATTCTTGTGAAAATTAATATAAGTCTTTTCAGCGAGGATTTTTCTAGATCAGAACAGGACAGGACAGCACAGTTTCGTGAGAAACGTCAGATCAAGTAAGAACAGTCATTTAAACAAATTGTAAATTATATGAATTTTTTGCTTATCGGTTCTCGTTATAGTTTTGTCTATTTTTTGAGTTTTTACTGCGGACAATATAATTAAAAATTGTTTTTAGTTAGAAAAACCACGAGCACCCGAGAAATATTCGCACAATTAAATCAAAACAAAAACAAAAAATGACAGCTTTACTTTTGACACTTCTCACGCATCTGTTCTAACCTGATCTGACTCAAAAGCAAGAACAGAAAATCCTGTTCTAAACTGTTCTAGTTTTGTCAATGAACAGGAAACTAGAACAGTTCAGCACAGAAAAAATCTCAATGAACAGCAAAAAGCTGTACTTTTCTGCCTAGAACAGTCCAGCACAGCGTCAGTGAACAGACTTTATGTGTGATTTTTTTTAGTTAGTATAGATACATACATTTTTATTTCGTTTGTTTAAAAAAAAGTAAGTAGCGACCTGATTGGATGAAGAGCGTTGAGGTCTTTAGAAATGTTAGAGTGGAAGTAAACGAAAATAAATGAATGTGAAATGCATCTCTCCAAAATTAAGGCTATACAAGAGATAGACTGTGATGTTTAAATTAGCCGACGGAAAAACAACATCAAAATGTTAGGATATCAATACACTATATACAATCTGTACAAGTTCTTAAAAGCTGAAACACAATCACGCTTTAGGGCGTCGCTTCGTTGCGTTACGTTGAGAAATCCTCAAAGCGCGCTTCTGTCACTTTGACTTTGAACAGCTGATTGCAACATAAAATCTACTGTCAAATAAAAAAAAACACAATCACTCACAAAATTATTGGGCCAAGTCTTTATCTTGATTTAATTGTGGAAAAATGAAAAAGGATATTAATGTGTTTAAAAAATGCATAGAAATTTTAATCCTATAGTTATAAAAACAAATCCAATCAAAATATATTGTTTTTAACAATAAAACTCAGTCTAAAACATCATTAATTTTTTTTTTGTTTTTAATACGTAAATTGTTTTGATTTAAAATATCTCGATGTCATTTTTTTGTGCAAAATCTATATAGAGAAATTAAAAAACACACATAGTTTTGCAATATTTATTTTTTTTTTTTTTCATTCACATTTGGCGCAATAATAATGTGGATGACTGTGACTATGTCTGTTAAATGTCAGAAAGCGAGCAAAAGTTCAGTCTGGTTGAACTTTTGCTCGCTTTCTTACGTTTCCTTACGTTTGTCAAAAAAAGCGTACGTAAGAAAAGCGTCATTGTGTGATCCATCACAGATTTCCTATAGTTGAACTTTTCGCAGTTGTCAAAATCGACGGCAAAGCGTGATTGTGTTTCAGCTTTAAAGGTTCTTCTAGGAGATTGAAGAAATTGTAACCATAATGCTTATTGTATAATCATAATCATATTCCTATGTTTGAAAAAACTGAGTGCTTAATTTTTAAAATTTAATTTCAATTTTGAAAACGTTCGCCAATATAAGAGGGGTCTAATGTGGGATTGAGACCTTTACCCTTAGAAGAATAAAGTTGTTGCATAAGTAAAGTATGTAGGTACCTACGAACTTTTGCGAATTTTTGAGTTTGACCTTATCACACTATCTTTCTTCAATGAAGTGAAGTAGGTAATGAAAAATGTTAGGCTTGTGAAAGTAAAAAGTTAAGATTAGATATCTATTTGAAAGGTAGCTTTTTGAAGAGCATCAATCTAAGTTACGAATTGTAATTAAATAACATCAATTAGACGTCAAATTTCCATTGAAGTTATATAGTTAAAGTATTAATATCATCTGTATAGGCAGGTACCTACTCAGATTTTGAAATTTATGTTGTGGTTTGTGGAGGTGACATATTTTTGTTAGTTAGGTACCTACGTAGTGAAAAAATTTAGTATCTTAATTAGAGCATTATTATATCAAGCATTAAATGAGCATCAAATTCCTGCATTCTCAGATATTGTAGGTAATCTAATTTGTTGAGGTGCTAACTTTTCTTTTGTCGAAGTGACGTCACCAAAGACTAGTTTTTGGCCTATAAGACCGGAATGGATTGCGATTTTAAGTTTTAATGTAACTTTTTGCAGAGTGTCACTACATATTTATTATTTTGCATTTTTAGTTTTTTGAAAAAGATTATAGATAAAAATTCTTCAAAAAACTGCATCTGTTGCAGCCGATTTTATGGTCAAATCATGGAGCAACAAATTCAAGATTAGAGCAACTAATTAGCAACAAATTATCAGTAAAATCCTGCATACTCAGATTTTGGAAATAAGGGGGTGTGGGTGCTATCTTGACGTCAAGATGGCACCCACACCGTTTTTTATAGTTTTTAGGGGCGAAAGATGACTAGTTTTTGGACTATAAGACTGGAATGGAAAGTGATGGAAAATTTGTATGTTACTTTTTGCAGAGCATGAAATCATGTTTTTAATTTGGCATTTTTAGTTATTTGAAAAAATTATAGATAAAAAGTCTCCAAAAAAATGCATCTGTTGCAGCCGATTTTATGGTCAAATCATGGAGCAACAAATTCAAGATTAGAGCAACTAATTGGCAACAACTTATCACTAAAATCCTGCATACTCAGATTTTGGAAATAAGGGGGTATGGGTGCTATCTTGACGTCAAGATAGCACCCACACCCTTTCTATCAATTTTAGCAACAAATTAGCAACAAATTATTGCATACTTATTTTTTTAAATTTTTAGGTTTTTCTTGGTGTGGGTGCTATCTTGACGTTTTGATATGTTCCACAAGTTCCACAATGCATTTTGGACATGAAGGAGATGGATGTGCGTTAAATTTTGGGGAATTTAGCTTTTTTTATAAAACTGTTGAAGTGCATTTCAAGGTCAAATCTTAGAGCAACTAATTAGCAACAAATTAGCAACAAATTACTGCGTACTCAGTTTTTTGAAATGTTGGGTTTTAAATGGGTGTGGGTGCTATCTTGACGTCAAGATAGCACCCACACCCTTTCCATCAATTTTGAGGGGGAAGGAGTGGAGCAACAAATTCGAGATTAGAACAACAAATTAGCAACAAATTACTGCATACTCAGATTTTGGAAATTTGGGGGTGTGGGTGCTATCTTGACGGACCTTTCAAATTGATTGAAAGTGATATTTTTTTGCTCTTCGGTAATTCAAGTTATGTTTTTACAAAGTTTGTTCTTTCCTTTTGAAGAAACCATACCAACTTTGTTCATAAGTACCTAAATACATACAATTTTTTAATATTTTTCGGAAAAATTCCTAATGGGCTGAATTTTTATAAATACGTGAAAAATCGACATTGATATCGTACCGGCTTAAAAAGTTATAAAAGTCGAAAGGTCATAAAAATCAGTTTTTCGCAATTATCTCGCGACCTATTGGTCAGCAGCGTTGCCACAAAGTGCCCGATCGGGCCATTTGGCCCCCCATTTTATATTTTGGTCCTTTCCCCGGGCCAATTAGAAATGGCCCTCGAATCCAAATCTTAGTAGATTTATCTTCATATCGTGCTTAGTCAGCTATTACACGATGCCTCAAGAGGCGCGCTTCTTTTCAAAACTAATGAGTGCAAAAGAGAAAGAAGATAAAACAAAAAATTATCCGACCGGAGAGTCGTTTTTTGGTTCTTTGTGCAATACAACAACAACAAATTTTAAATCAAAAAATAAATGTCAAATTTGAGTCTTTGACTGAAGAGGCATCGTGTAAAAGTACACGCCTCACAGAATGATTATCAAAAGAAAATTCGAAAAAAGGTACAAAAGGTTTTTGGGGGGGTAGGACGTACGAAAGTTTCCAGTCTTGGTATAGTTTGTCGATAGTTATAGTGTTTACCTAAGTATAAAAAGGTTCTTCTCCTTTCCCTGAGATAGTAGAATAGCCAATCATGAATGGAGAAAAACTCACTAGGAATTTTTCCGCAGATAAAACCAAAAATTACTAGGTATACTATTAAGTACCTATAGCCATTTACTTTTAAAATCAAATTTAATAAATTTTTTGAATCTTTTTTTTCAAATTTTTTTTTAATTCATTAACAAATTCATGCAACCAAAAATCTTCCTTTTGCATTCCTGATAGTTTTATTTTATAAATAAAAGCAGTAACACTTGAAATGTAAACAATAATTATGGCTACTTTTTTTTGCATTTTCCACCACTGTGCATCGCCAGGCTTCGTATGCTGTGCCCTTTTCAACTGTGTTCATAAGGTACATGATAATACTTGCTAAGTGGGTCGTGCTATATTTTATCAACGTCTGTATTTTGAACGTGAATTCTTCCTCGGATTTTCTTGCTTCTGGTCCATTTAGATTTATGAATTTATTTTTGTTCAATTTTGTTTCAGAAAAAACAATACTTAATTTCTAAACCTTAAAAGATTCAACCGCTGGGGTCTAATCACGGCACACGATTACAATCATACGTTAACGTTTTTACTATTTGTATCTCTATTTAATAAGTAGAAAAAGATAGGGACACATAGCAACCATACGTTGAGGAACGTATGACGTAATTCGACCCCAGACTGAGTTATTTATTATTATTATTCTCGAATCAATTGTGGCTCTGTTTTTATTTTATTGTGTTTTTTTTTTCATTAATATTATTCAAATATTTGTCAAATGTAAAATGCTATTATGGTTTTTTTCTGTTTATTTGTCCTCAGGGGAGGTGTATTTTGCGAATGCAATTTGAGCAATACTAATTCGACATTTACTATCCAAGAAGAATGTCGACAACCTTTTAAAAATCCTGCTCAGCTAGGTCCAATTTGTTCCGAAAGAGGAGAATGTGATTGTGGAAAATGTTATTGCTTTCCCGGTTATTCCGGAAAATATTGTGAATGTCCTGAGTGTATAGATTGTGACCTTGAAAAAGCAGATTGCTTTTGTGGTAAATGTGTTTGCAAATATGGTTGGTCTGGAAATCGTTGTAATTGCGAGGCAGAAGTGGATGACAGTTGCAAGACACCAAATGGTGAAATCTGCTCCGAACGTGGTGAGTGTCAATGTGGTGAATGTTTGTGCAAAGCTCCATTTGTTGGTCGATTTTGTGAAATTGGATGGGAAAATGAGAACAAACTTTGTCAATACTATGAGCCTTGCGTAAAATGCCTGATCCAGCAGAAGTTAGGATCACGCTTTTGCGAAAATATAAGTGATATATGCTCAAACACCGACAAAATAAATTTCCAATATTCATTTGTAACAGAAATTAATGGTAAGTATATAAAGATCAATACAAATTAGTAATTGTACTATTAGATTAACTATTTTCTTTAAAGGTGAAGAAGGCCGATGTGTGGTTCGTCTAATAAATCATAATGATAATAAATGTGATCATTTGTTCTCGTACGACAGGCCAGATTCTTCAAATAATTTTCTCACAATACAAGTCACGGATTGTAAACCCGTTAATCCTCTTGTTATGGGTGGATTCATATCTTTGTTTACTTTTCTTTTTGGATTCATAGTGCTAGTTATATATGTTTGCTGCACGCGAATAGCAGACGCCAGAGAATATGCTAAATTCGAAGAGCAAAAAAAGCATTCGACTTTGATGGAAAGCCCTCTTTATGAAAGTCCTATTCGAAAGTATCTAGTTCCCCAGTTGGAGGATGATAACATGACTATTTGATATGCTAAATAAAAAAATATATTGTTTTCAATTTTCAAAAAATTTCATTTTATACAAAATTATAAAAAAAAATTAAATGTGTACATGGTACATATGTACATATATGTATGTATAAAATTATGACTTAAAAAGCACCAGCTTGCAGCTTTAATATAGATATAGATTAACGATTGTAAATAACATGCATGATGCATACCTTCATATATGTCCGAAACCGACTATAGACATATAGCTATTGAGGGTGTGTAGCAGTGGCGAAGGGTTCATATAACTCGATTATTTCCGTCTTACCTTTTGGTAAGAACATGAATATAATTTCAATCAAAACCAGCACACGCTGTCAACATTATTTCAAATACTCTTCTTTCAGTTCTACTCTACACACCTATCTGATTTTCAACTCACTCCATAAACAAACACAAAACTAGAGCAAAAAAAAAGGTAACCCTAAAAATGTCGTCTTATAAACAATAGAAAAAATTTGTTTTCTTTCCTCTTTTTTCATTTACTTATTACTGCCCTTGTGACCTCTCTGTTTAATACACGCTTTCTTATGGAAGAAAATAAGACGATATTCTTCATCTTACTTTTTGGTGAATTTTTATGTATCTCTCATAATTTTCGCTCTGAATTAATGAATGCGCAGTGGGCATGTCAGTGTCTGCTTGAGGTAGGTTTCATTTTTCATAGGGAGAAAAAAAAAAGGTAGAATAAGACGGTTTCCTCCGACTTATTTGGGGAATTTGTGTGTATCGCGCAATCGCTGAGCTGATGAGCCAAATTATCATTGACCTACTATATATGGACTGCTAGTCGTTTGACTTTTCCATACAAAAATTGAAAAAAAAATGAATCCACATCTTTCTAGCTCTACTAGCGGTATAACCTTAGACGGCGAAAAGAGGAAACTTTTAGTGAATGACATCTGTCGTTAAAAGGTAGTGCTTTCTCTGTTTTTCTATATTTGTTCCTTTCGCACTTCGTCAAAAATGTTGCACTTATTCTCCGCTTTTTTTTAGGGCGCTAGTATCGCGAAGAAAGAAGTGGAACCAACCTGAATATGCTTCTAGCAGTCCATATATATTAAGTCAATGCAAATTATGTACGTTGCGGAGGTTGTGGGTGAGATAAGTTTTATTTGAAGAAAATCAGTTAGGAAAATAATAAAAGGTATAAAACAAGAAAATAACACGCTCCTTTCCGACTTATTATCTGAGTTTGTATGTATCTCACCACTGGGCTGCTGTGTCAAAGGTTTCCACTATGATAAGAAATATGCGTGGATGTTATATTTAATGTCATAAGGCATTTTTGTTGGCAGAAAGTGCATAAAGCAACTGCAATTTCCTTAAAGTGGCACAACTGCCCCAATTTACTTCAGCAAGTCCCAACACCCAAGCAGAACGCAGTGCAATTTTGAAAGAAATACATATTTAGATGATGCAAAAATTGTGAAATTTTTTTAGATAGTAAGATTTAATGTTTTGATTATGACTTTAATATCATTGTTCGACAAAAAAAAAGTCGAGAGCAAGAACTTTGCTTGTGATTTTTTTTTTAATTTAGTGTTCTGAATTCAGAAGTCACGAAGAAAAGTATCGTTTTGTTCAAGATCTATTTTGTAACTTTATAGGTATTATTTTAGGAAATACCCAATTTTAATCAGTTTAGTTTTATGAAGAAAACAAAAGGACGCTCTTACTTATAGTTTTGTAAACACCTAGATAACTGTTGCTTATGTCGGTGTCGAGAGATCTTTTTAGTTCTAAGGCGATTTCATGCATACATGTTTAAGACATTCTCAAGGAGAAGATAGACTTTCTGATCTAGCACTTTAATCTATAGGTAGAAAAAAACTTCTTCTAAATTCTAATTACTAAAAGTAGACTTGACTTTTAAGAAAAAGTTCTTGCAGAGTTTTATGAAAGAAAGACGTAGAATTTTGCACACTATTTAATGGAAACTTTATTTAAAAAAATTATAATATATAACGCAGAAGTGCATTAAAAATTTGGAATTGAATTTCTTGGTGACTAATTTTTCTTCGACTTACCATTTGAAATCAACCACGCCTCGCCACTGGTGTGTAGATGTACTGTATGTTAGGGTAGTCAAATTTTTTGGATTTCACATTTTCGTTGTTCCCCACTTAAAAACTTGCTATACATATATTTTACATAAAATACGTTAAAATAAGCTGTTTAGCTCAAGTGAAACTGGGCGATCAACAAGCTCAAAATTTTTGCTTGAATGCTGTTCTAGGCAGGTGCCCAATGGGCACTGCCCTTGCCCATACTTAAAAAATTATCTTTTTCAAATTTATTTGGTTAAGTTAGTTGGGATTTATTTTAATTTTCACCATAATTATGTCTTTCGTTTTCATAAAAGCCGTTAGTTACATGATATTTTTGACACATTAATTTTGTTTATTTAAATTCGTCTGTTAATTTATTTTTTGCCCAAAATAAAAAAAAAAAAAAAAGAATTAATGAATACAAAGTCAGATTTCTTTTTGGCGGAGCTTTCTATATTCTTTAGATCTTATCAATGATACTGTGCGAAATATGCTATTTTAAAGTATGCAGGTATTATAAAAAAGGAACACCTTAGATTACCTGATTCAATTCTCAGAAGGCCTAGTTTAAGGGTTCAAGGAAATATCTCTTATTATTTCGCTTGGTATAGTTCTTTTGATTTTCAAGGATCAATTTATTATCTCAATTGGCTCTGGATATTTTATTTAACTCTTGAGGTATTATGAAAGAAAGGTTAATAAAACGAAGTGAATATAACGAGGTTTAAATATTATTAAAAAGGTCTTAAAGCGAACAAAATAATACTTCGATGGACATCCGAGCTGGATGAAAACCTTCAGAGAAAGAACGATAGGAGGAAGATTAGTTTTTGACTAGACTAAGGCGGCAGACATTTAATTAAAATCGCTTCCACTGAAGCAGCTGGTTTCGAAATAGGACAAGCGTCCCAAAGCATATTGTTATCGAATTGTTTTATGGAATTTAGGTTGGAATTCCGCACTTCATCGTTAGGTGCAGATTAAAAAAAATAATAAGAAAACTTTAGATTCTTATAAATATACCAACATAACCCATATGACTTCAACGTATTTTTTAAGGCTGATTCCAACAAAACCCAGAAACAAATCAAACTGACCACCCCTGAAAAGTAATGAACCTTATTCATGTTGATCTGACACAAATATTTAAAGTGTAGTTTTTCAATTTTTTAAAATCTGCACTTTATCTTCAAACCAAGAAAATTAGGACTTGCGGACATGAGATTTTTTTAGATTTTTGACCTAAGTTATAGAATAAACAAAGATAGAAACAAAAAAAATTAGCCTATTAGCACTAATTCCAAGATTGTATCAGGCTGTTTTTAGTGCATATCATAAAATTTTCCCTTATTCAAAAAAATACCATTTGTTCGTAGATTTATATGTTTTTTTTTTCATTGTATTGTTTTGATTCTTAATGATAATGGATATGAAAACCCTCATGCAAAATTTGGTTCCTCTACCATAACTTTTAAGGGTTTTTCGGTAGTAAGATTTCAACTGTTATAATAATATGGGTTGACAGATTAAAAACAGATATAACTTTTTTCAGAGACGTCAGATTGTATCATATGTGTATATAATACCATCGTCTAGTTTTGCTAATTTTTAAAATCTCCATTTCACGCTTTGACCTTCAAAATCGCAACTTGCGGACATAAGATTTTTCTAAACTTTTGAGGTATGTTATAGAATGCCAAAACGAAGGTACACGGAGAAAACATAACGCCAGGGATAACTTTACTTCTAGTATATTTAATCAGAATAAAGTTGAATATACCAGAAATAAAGTTAAATATACCAGAAGCATAGTCATCCCTGCCTTATTTTTTCTCTGTGTATTGAGCAAAAATTTTCTATTAGCATTCATTCCGAGTTCCTTATTTGACTGGATTATGTGTTTTTTTAGAAATATATTTGGTGAAGAGTTGGTTAGTAGTTGGGAGAATGCCCTAGAGAAAGAGAAAGTGGGAGGAGAAACAAAAATCGAAGCTAAGTAGGGTAGGATGGTATAAGAGTGCGCAGTTGATAATAGTGCGCAAAGCGATTGTCTACGGTTTGAAAGGTAATATAAGACTGAATGCACTTATTTTGGAAAGATCTAAGTGAGTTTGATGTGCTGTCAAAATTTCGTGCAAATGTGTTTGTAAACAGAGGTGCTAGTTAAGTTTAAGTTTTTTAGCACTTTTTTTTCCAATTTTTCTTGCCAAACAAATTAAATTTTCCGCTTAACCCTTGTACGTATTTATCGCTTATAAGAAACACGCTTATAAGAAAACCTCGCTTAAAAGAAACTCGAACAAAAGCACCGTGTACCTTACCATATATTTTAATGTTGAATTATGTGTTTATAAGAAACACGCTTATAAGAAAAACACTCATAAAAGAAACATTTTTCAAACCACGAACTTTCTTGCACACACATAAAGTTGGTTGGATTTAAGAAACTTTCAAAAAAATTACGAAACTAAAAAAAACATGAACCCTAAAGAAAAATTCAAAGCAACCTGTGCAAATGTCATTTGAGTTTGACGTTATTTGAAGAAAATTTCAGTTCAGTGTTTAATTTGTTATTTGTTGTGTTTGTGTTCTTTATATATCTGCTGTGTTTACCTTTGCTAAAAATGTTGCTCAACAAAGTACTTTTTAGTGCATCTGAATCCATTCAAAGGCATTTTTTCTATTGAAGAAATGGAGTTAAATACAACCAGAACTCCTTAGCATTAGATACTTTAGGCCAAAGGAACACAGCTAATATTTCACTTAAAACTAAATTGATACATAATCCTTGAATAAATTAAATCGGGAAAAAAATAGAAAAGAAATCTGTGAAAAATATAAAATAGCTACATAATGTAGTTATATAATTGGATTGAATATTAAGGCGAGGATAAGTTTGTGGTACTACTGGGTAGGTAGATTTGGATAAGAAACTTGTTTCTTATATCCGTATAAGAAACTTGTTTCTTATATCCGTATAAGAAACTTGTTTCTTATATACGTATAAGAAACTTGTTTCTTATATACGTATAAGAAACTTGTTTCTTATATACGTATAAGAAACTTGTTTCTTATATACGTATAAGAAACTTGTTTCTTATATCCGTTCTAAGAATATAAGAAACACTCGGTTATAAGAAACAAATATTGTGCAATTTTTGAGTTTCTTATAAGCGTTATGTATAGAAACTATAGTACTATCATGACAGTGAATTTATTAGGTCCGCTTCCTTTAACTAGGGTGCGCTGCGGTAGCTTTTTTCGAAGTTTTGGAAAGTAGAATGAAGGAATAAAATACGTGTGTAAGAAAGAGAAAAATACTTTCATCTTTTTAAAAGGATAAAGAGAAAAAACCGAAATCATATGTTTGAAATTTGAATTTCGACTGCTTGGGAATAGGGAAGGAGAAATGTAAACAAAATATTTTTTGTTTACAACGCTTTGTTTATTTCTTGTTTCCTAGGTGATAGTAATTTGAGTATTTTTGAATCAAATAATTTATTTTTGCGAATTTGAATAGATTTTTGTTTTGGGACTTTTATTTGTTATATTCTAAGGCAATGTTGCAACATTTAACTTATGTTGTATTGCTTATTATTTTTTAGGTATAGTTTTTACTTTATAGTTCAAATTGATAGTATAAAAACAAGTTTTAAACTGCATCATTTTGAATTATAAAGTAAATAAAGTTAAAAACTAAATAATAAAGGGGAGCGTCATCGAGGCACATACAATTCAAAGGAAGGTTATTAGTTTTTGACATAACAATATGCTAAATATTTTTTTAAAGTTTTATGATTTTTGTCAAGTTTGTATTAATTAATAAAAACCTGAAACATTGAACAAAAATCTTAAAATAAAAAAAAAGTTCAAAACTACATTGTATGTGTAAAATGTACATACATATTGTAACGATGAATTACTGAACTACTTTTAAGATAAAAGTCTGAACACACTACCTACTACTGCAAAGGTAGAAATGTGAACGGACCTTTAGTAATTATGAAAAATATCTCACTGAACACATCTAAAAATATCAAACTGAACACATCTAAAAATATCTCACTGAACACATCTCAAAATATCCCACACTGAACACATCTCAAAATATCCCACTAGACGGGAAGTATGAAGTGCCCCTTCCTGGAAAGGAAGTTTCGAGAGGCAGGGACGAGAGCCTTCGAGGACGTTCTCGAGTCTCGAGATTCCGGTATAAAAGGGCAACGTAGACACCGACCGGGGACAGTTTAATCTTGAAAGTGAAAGAGTACAGTACAAAGTGAAATAAAGTGTTGCGAATTGTTAGTAGTAAATAAAGTGATTTAAAAGTGTGTTTGTTTGAGCGAATAATAAAAGTAAATTGAGTTGAAATAAAGTGTGTTCTTATTTGAACGGAAATATAAGTGGAAATTAAATAAGTTTTATTGTGAACCCGAAATAAAACATTACATTGGTGTCAGAAAAGTGGAATAAAACTTATTTATTTGTGCGAATCAGATAATTTCGCGAATAAAATAAAAAGTGCGCGTGTGTTTTAACAATAAACAAAGTGTAAAACATTTTGAAATAAGTAAAAGTGCTCGCGTTTTGAAAAGTTAAAATGGGTAAAACATTAAATCAGTTAAGTTTGACTGAGCTTAAGGCGGAATTAACTAAGCGAGGTCTTCCTACTGCTGGATCGAAAAATGACCTCATTATTCGTCTGCAGGATTATTTAACCCAGAAGAACGAAAATTTGGATACATTTCAATTCGAAGTTGAAATGACAGAAGAACAAGTAAGTAACACTTCCGATATGTCGTCCATGGTGGCTGTTCTCCTTGCCAAATTGGAAGAACAACGTAATGAACAGAAGGATGAACAGAAAAATCTTCTTGAACAAATTGAGACACAACGCAAGGAACAGAGAGAACAATTAGAAAAACAACGCAATGAACAAAGAGAACAAATGGAACAACAACGAACAGAGCAAAAGAGTGAACAACAGAATCTTCTCGAAAAATTAGATGAACAGAAAAACATCATCCAAGGTAAGCTTGACGCGATCGAGAACAAGTTCGTTGCTATTGATGCTTCCATCAAATGTGTTGAAAAGCAATCTCAAGAAAAGTTCGAGAAAGTTGAAGAAAAACTCGATAAAGTAGAAGGAAAGTTCGAGAAAGTGGATGACAAATTTGAAAAAATGGAAGTTAAAATGCAAAGTATTACTGAGGAACTTGACAAGGTTCGGAAAATTAAGATCCGAGAAAGTTCTGGTGAGTACCCAAAGAAGAAGGAAATGCATCCACCAACATTTGATGGACAAAGTTCTTGGTCGATCTACAAGAAACAGTTTGAGGCTGCTGCCACAACAAATGGCTGGGATGACGAAGACAAATGTATAGCGCTGACTCTTGCTCTTAGAGGTCCTGCTGCTGAGTTGTTACAAACTTTACCACCAGAAAAGAATGGTAACTTTAACGCTCTTGTCCAGGTCATTGAAAAACGCTTTGGAGATGGCCATATGCAGGAAGTCTTCCGCGTCCAACTCAATACAAGAGTCCAGAAAAGAGGAGAAACTCTGCAACAACTCCAAGCAGATATTGAAAGGTTAGCTCATCTGGCATATCCGACAGCAGGAGACGACATTATCAATCAGTTTGCGACAGAAGCCTTTGTACGTGCTGTATCTGATATAAATCTTCAGCGAGCAATTCGAACAGCTGGAAAACGTTCCCTTCCTGAAGCATTAGCGTTTGCACTGACTATGGAAGCAGCAGAACAGGCTTCTCAAGGCGTTCATCGGGTAAGAGAAGTTGCAGTGGAAGAATGCTCTTGCCAAAAACTCGCATTCCAAAGAAACCAGAGGGACGGAGCTGCTCGATCCTGGAACTGTAACAAGACCGGACATCTCCAGTGGCAGTGCAGATTGCCACCAAGAAGAACTGCTTGCCAACACTGTGGAAACAGGAATATTGCCCAACAACAGGTAAGCGATACAACCAACGCTCATCCTCAACTTGATTCCCTGGTTTCTGGTATCGATGGCCCCAGAACCACAATTCAAGTCTCACAGACTAAACGAGACAACAAAAGTCTGACAGTGGAGGCGACCATAAACAACAAACAACACGTGGCTACAATTGACACCGGTGCCACCGCCTCCATTGTACGAAGAGACTTGGTGAAGATGACATGGCTACATAACACCAACAGCTACCGTCTGAAGACCGCCACAGGAGAAGCAGCAAGAGTGTACGGAGAAGTTCGTCTTACGATCCGTATAGCTGAACTAGAGTTTTCACATGTGTTTTTGGTGGCAGATATATGTGACGAGTGCATCATTGGAATCGACTTCATGAAGGAGCATGGAATCATTTTGGATATAGGTAATCAAGTCCTGAAATACAGAAATGTAGAGATTCCAATGGTCTATGGCAACGAAAACTCGACAACAATTAGAACTGTCATCAAAGAAGACATGTGTCTGCCTCCTTCTTCAGAAGTTTTTGTGTGGACCAAGTTAAAGGGGAACTTTGGAAGCCATCGATACCTCATGGTTGAACCAGAAGTTGAGCAAAGTTCCGAAAACATCATCATCGGGAAGACTCTTGTTGCACCAAAGAACAACATGGTACCTGTACGGATACTTAACATAAAACCGTACCCAATCAAGCTTAAGAAAGGAGAAGTTGTTGGGCAATGTGAATCTGTGGCCGCAATAACTAAGATCAACGAGGTGGATACACAGATGACTATGAACTCGGAGAAACTAAAGAAACAAATTCTCAATTCAGACAACCTGAGTCAACATCAGCTTAATGTTGCGGGAAGGCTTCTTCATGAATATGCTGATATCTTCTCTTCACCCAGCGGGCAATACGGCCGAACACAACTGGTGCAGCATCGAATCGATACAGGAGATGCTAGGCCGATTCGTCAACCAGCAAGACGTCTCCCCTTGGCAAAACAAGGTGAAGTTGAAGAAATGATAACAACAATGAAGAAAGACGGGCTAATCGAAAATTCCAAAAGCCCTTGGGCATCACCGGTAGTTCTCGTCAAAAAGAAGGATGGAAGCACTCGATTTTGTGTCGACTATCGCAGGCTGAATGATGTGACGAAGAAAGACAGCTACCCACTGCCAAGAATCAGTGATACTCTAGATGCAATGGAAGGAGCACAATGGTTTTCGACTTTGGATTTGAAGAGTGGCTACTGGCAGGTGGAAATCCATCCAGAAGATCGGGAAAAGACGGCTTTCTCCACAGGAAATGGTCTGTGGCAGTTTAATGTCATGCCGTTTGGGCTATGTAATGCCCCAGCTACTTTTGAGCGTTTGATGGAGTGCGTTTTGAATGGATTAACCTGGAAATCTTGCCTAGTCTATTTGGATGATGTCATCGTTTACGGAAAAACATTTGATGACCATTGTGAAAACCTAAAGGCTGTATTCCAGAGGCTAAGAGAAGCACATCTTAAGTTGAATCCAAAGAAATGTGCACTTTTCAAGACCGAGGTTAAATATTTGGGGCATATCATCTCATCCCAAGGAGTGAAGACTGATCCTGAAAAAGTTGACACTGTGAAGAACTGGCCAACCCCTCAGGACAAGCATCAACTTCGGAGTTTCCTGGGTCTGGCAACGTACTATCGACGATTTGTGAAGGATTTTGCGAGAATCGCGAAAAGCTTGCACCAACTTACGGAGAAGGGTAAACCCTTTAAATGGTCAGGTGAGTGTGAGAAAAGCTTTCAGGAACTAAAGCTGCGGTTATGTGAAGCTCCTGTGCTGGCCTATCCGACTCCAGGCAAACAATTCATCATTGACGCAGATGCAAGTAATGTTGGAGTTGGTGCTGTTTTATCGCAAGTTCATGACGGAGAAGAAAAGGTCGTTGCCTATTTCAGCAAGGTACTCTCGAAACAAGAAAGAAACTATTGCGTGACCAGAAGGGAACTTCTAGCTCTAGTATTGGCAACAAAGCACTTCCATAAGTACATCTATGGACAGAAGTTCCTTCTTCGCACAGATCATGGTGCGCTAAATTGGCTTTTGAACTTCAAAAATCCAGAGGGTCAAGTAGCAAGATGGATCGAGATACTTCAGACGTATCAATATCAGATTCAACATCGAAGAGGAAAGCTGCATTCAAATGCAGACGCATTATCTCGGCGCCCGTGCAAGCAAGACTGCAAGCATTGCACACGACTAGAAGAAAAGGAAGTTGTCGCTGTTAGAAGAACGAGAGCTGATCCCATTTGCGGCTGGAGTAATGAAGAACTCAGAATGGCCCAACAAGAAGATTCGGACATCGAACCCATCCTTGCATGGAAGGAACATCAAGAGAAACCAGAATGGGCCGACATCTCCGACCGAAGCCCCACTCTAAAAGCATATTGGGCACAATGGGACTCACTTCATGTGCAAGAAGGGCTACTCAGGCGTAAGTGGGAATCCGCAGATGGTAAATCATATGTAATGCAGCTAGTCGTACCTCAGTCAAAGGTAAATGATGTACTCCGAGAGATGCACGGTGGAACTTCTGGAGGCCATTTAGGCATCAACAAGACGCTGGAAAAGCTACGACAGCAATTCTACTGGTTACGTATGAGAGAAGACGTTGAAAAGTGGTGCCGAAAATGTGATACTTGTGCCGCTAGCAAAGGACCAGCTAGAAAAATCCAAAGCAAGATGCAGCAGTACAATGTGGGTTCACCTTTTGAGAGAATTGCAATAGACGTAGCAGGTCCTTTTCCCGAAACCAACAACGGAAATCGATACATCCTTGTAGTGATGGACTACTTCAGCAAATGGCCTGAGGCATTTGCCATTCCAAACCAGGAAACCAAAACAGTTGTGGATAAGATTGTCTTTCATTGGGTGAGCAGGTTCGGAGTACCCATGGAACTTCATTCCGACCAAGGAAGGAACTTCGAATCTAAGATTTTTCAAGAGGTTTGCTCACTCCTTGGCATCAAGAAGACGCGAACAACACCGCTTCATCCACAATCTGATGGGATGGTTGAGCGATTTAACAGGACACTTAAGGAACACCTGTCAAAAGTAGTCAATGATAATCAACGAGACTGGGACCGACATATTCCATTATTCTTGATGGCTTATAGAAGTGCAACACATAGTTCTACTGGACATACACCATCGGAAGTCCTATTTGGCTCAACAATACGTCTGCCAAGTGAGATAAAATTTGGAAGTGTTCCAAACGAGCCACATGAAATGGATGAGTACGTAGATAACCTGAAAGGAACACTGGCTGACATTCACCAACGGACAAGGACAAATATAAAAGCGTCTAGTGACAGGATGAAAACAAGATATGACGCACGAGCGACAGCAACAGGGTTTCAAGAAGGAGAACTTGTGTGGTTTTACAATCCCCACCGACAAAAGGGACTATCACCGAAGCTACAACAAAACTGGGAAGGCCCTTACACAGTAATAACCAGAATTAACGACGTGGTTTACCGTATACAAAGAGGGGTAAGAGGCAAACTAAAGGTAGTTCATTGTGACCGTTTACATCGTTATAATGGTGATAGAAGCAATGGAGTTGTTCGGGACGAACAATCCTAAGAGGGGGGCAATGTAACGATGAATTACTGAACTACTTTTAAGATAAAAGTCTGAACACACTACCTACTACTGCAAAGGTAGAAATGTGAACGGACCTTTAGTAATTAAGAAAAATATCTCACTGAACACATCTAAAAATATCAAACTGAACACATCTAAAAATATCTCACTGAACACATCTCAAAATATCCCACTAGACGGGAAGTATGAAGTGCCCCTTCCTGGAAAGGAAGTTTCGAGAGGCAGGGACGAGAGCCTTCGAGGACGTTCTCGAGTCTCGAGATTCCGGTATAAAAGGGCAACGTAGACACCGACCGGGGACAGTTTAATCTTGAAAGTGAAAGAGTACAGTACAAAGTGAAATAAAGTGTTGCGAATTGTTAGTAGTAAATAAAGTGATTTAAAAGTGTGTTTGTTTGAGCGAATAATAAAAGTAAATTGAGTTGAAATAAAGTGTGTTCTTATTTGAACGGAAATATAAGTGGAAATTAAATAAGTTTTATTGTGAACCCGAAATAAAACATTACAATATTTTTAATTAAAAAAATCTACTTCTCTAGAATAATCAGTTGTAGAGCGCCCTGTAATAAGAAAGCAAAAGCTTTTGTTTTTAAGTATTAAAGTACATAATAATATAGCATTACTCGCTTTATTATTTCATTAATGAATAAATTAGAGTTAAGTTAAATGTTGCAACATTGCGTAAGAAAATATCAAACAAAAATTCAAAAACAAAAATGTATACAAGTTTTCAAAACAAAATATTCTATTCGACAACAATCACCTAGGCAACAAGAAAAAAATATTTCAAAAAGGAGAATACAAACAAAAAAAAAAAAACATTTCCAAAGAAGAATACAATTTTAAATTTTATTTCAAACGTGATTGCCACATTAGTCAAATTGAACTAAAATATTTAAGCAGATTATTATAAACGCGAAATACATACACTTAAATACAATCATCTCATGCCAAATTCACTGCAATTATTGACGAATTTTTTCGAGACCATGTTTGAAATTTAATGTTTCATTACTTTCTAACAAGTTAAAAATGCTTCTCACTTATTAAAGAGAGAAGATTCAAACAAAATATTCTACAGAATTTACGTTTTGTTATTTTCGCTGCCAAAAAAATGAATCTAAATGAAATTCAAAAATATTAAATGTTTCTGGACATCATTATTTTGATGGAATTTTATAACTCTGTGTTTTATGAAACTTAAATATTTTTGCGATTACTATTTATCATAAGACTTTTTATATTTGTCTTGTTTAAAAAAAAAGTATTTACTATGTATTTATTTCCAATTTTTTAAATTTATTTGAAAACAAAAAATTTTTACCTATGGGCAACCGTGGTTGTACGTTTTAGTTATTTTTTTTTCAATTTTTAATAAACAACTTCCATTTCTACTTATGCATCTTTCTATCTCCCTCTATCTACAAAGCTAAATATGTAGTCACTTTCCCCCGAATTGAAATTTGAAATAATATTCCAATATATTAAATAATATTCCAATATTTTGACTGATTCCAATATTTTATCTGATTATTCTTAGTCCCCACTCCTGCCAAAATCATTCCATGAATAGGTCCGCTCTCTTGAACCAGACGGCGCTTCAGTCGTTGGAACCCATGATAGTACTATAGTTTTTATATACAAGGGCTTAACAACAAAAAATAACAATAAACAAAGTATGGGACATTGAAAAGTCGACAAAAAGAAACATTTGAGGAACACGTAAGATTGGTCATAAAGTGCATCGTGAAATACATACATATATATTCTTCGATTACATCTCTGAACGTGTAAGAGTGCGCACCATGATGATGTATAAGAGTGCGCGGGTTATAAGAGCAGCAAATGCCAGTTATTTTGAAGCCTTAGATAGGGCTTCAAAATAACTGGCATTTGTCCATATACCAGCAAACAGCGGCTAGAAAAAGCTATTCCAACCAAAAAGAAACCAAATATAAGTTTTACAAAAAATAAACGAATGAAAGTTACTAGTAACTATTGAAATTTTCTCGGAACCATTAATCGAAGACTAAATTGCTTGTTCCTCATGCAAGGAATGATGGGTTGAAAAATAGTCTGTTTATTTAAAGATAGGCAGTTTTGTTTGCGACTTTTGTGCGAACTTACACCTGTACGAAGCTGCACACTCTTACAAACTGAGCCGCGCACTCTTACAGTGTGTATAAGAGTGCGCAAATGACCTAATGTGGTATTTTGTTTATAACTATTGAATTAATACATTTTTGTTACCAGTTTTAAGTTTTTTACGTTGCTTTGATTATAAACTAAAAACTATATATAAAAAAAGTAGTTAAACTCTTTTTGTTATTGTTTTATTTGGTGTTTTGTCTAAAATGCGCACTCTTATACCACCTTACCCTATACTAGTGGCCTTCTTTTATTTTATTGTGGTGAAATTCTTTCACTTCCCTGTCTAAAATTTTGTTGGTTTTTATTTTTTTCGAGTAAAAATTGTATTCGAAGAACGTTTTTGTCAATTACGGCTTTTATCGAAAATTCCGGAAAATTACGGAGCAGGCGACCCGTTTAGTTACTGCTCTTTTTATTATTTCAGGAACCAAGCCTTAACGGTCCATCTTCGTTTGTACATTATTCTTTTGCTAGTTTTTATTGGTCGAAAAGATACTGAGTTTTAGTCCAGGTGACCCACGGTTTCTCAGGTAATAAAAAGAAAAATTCGTTTTAACACATTTTAAAATCTTTTATTTATCATTGGTTTTCATTTTCTGAAAAAAAAAGGTTGTCTGTAAAGCCGGTTTACGGACGATCATTTTACGTGATAACGTCGTAAGAAAAGAGGTTTTGTGCTTTTGTTTAAAATGAGCCCATTGAACCGTTTATTTATTTCAAACAATCATAATTTACAAGAAAAAGCTAAAAAAAATACCTTTTTTCTTTTCTCATTTATATTAATTTTTTTATTTTAAAAGCTTACAAAAAAATTATACCATTAAAAAGCGAAATATTTCTTCTAAAGAATAAAATCATTTTTAAATTTTAACAATGCGCAAAAAGTATTAAAATAATTTATTAAAAGCAATCATTTCTTATGCAAAAAGTGAAAAAATCAATTCCATCACCCAAAAATCCATTTTTTTAATATAAAACCTATAATAAATTTTTTTGTTTCAGCTCAAATATATATATATATCGATCATGTCTATTAGACATCTACAAAAAGAGCTAGAATTTTTTGAACTCGATCAATTTTCATCTAAAAAGCAAAAAACATATAATTTTATCTTCTCATGCTATTGAATCAATTTTTTTCAATGATAACCTAAACAAAATTTTATATCATGTGAATGCTTATTACTTCACCTTTCAAATGACGTTTCAATCTTATTTCTGCAATGCCTAGAAAAAAAGTAAGAATTTTTTTAAAGCCAACCCTATCGAAATTCCAAACTGAGATTACGGTACTTCCCACACTGGTGGCTGGTCATGGGCAACAGATCTCCACAGGTGTTTTGAGGTGTTTCCGAAGTTTTTTAATTTAACATTGTGTGGCTTGTAGTGAATGTTCAGCTATGTGTGATATATCAAATGAAAGGTAATATAATCAGGATGCTCAATAAAGTTAAATCAAATTTGTATCTGCTCTAGATCAGAAGATATTATCTGTTGAAAAATAGAATTTTATTTAATATTGAAGGACATAAGTTATTTCGTAATATTTAACTCTTCAAATTTAAATTGTATCAAATAAGTAAGAAACTTGTTGCAAAAAAAGTCTATTAGCGGCTTAGAAATAACGTAGTAATACGATTAAGATTAGGTTGAGAATAATTCGCCTTATCACTGCGGCCTCTGATCGGCCTATTGTTATTTCCTCTTTTTTAAAGTTCACGTAGAAATCCTGAGTTTAGAAAGCTTACTATGTTTTTGGGTGAACTAGCGGCGATGTTTTCCGCTTCGAGATAATACCCTCCGAGGTACACGTCGACGTGTATTGATTAAGCAATTACAGTGACACAGTACGTGTTCTGCTGTTTCTTCGTCTTCGTTGCACATTCTGCAGTTATCGTCTTGTGTAATGCCCATGGTCTTGAGGTGTTTTTTTTTTTTACTGAGCATCATTTTACGTGATAACGTCGTAAGAAAAGAGGTTTTGTGCTTTTGTTTAAAATGAGCCCATTGAACCGTTTATTTATTTCAAACAATCATAATTTACAAGAAAAAGCTAAAAAAAATACCTTTTTTCTTTTCTCATTTATATTAATTTTTTTATTTTAAAAGCTTACAAAAAAATTATACCATTAAAAAGCGAAATATTTCTTCTAAAGAATAAAATCATTTTTAAATTTTAACAATGCGCAAAAAGTATTAAAATAATTTATTAAAAGCAATCATTTCTTATGCAAAAAGTGAAAAAATCAATTCCATCACCCAAAAATCCATTTTTTTAATATAAAACCTATAATAAATTTTTTTGTTTCAGCTCAAATATATATATATATCGATCATGTCTATTAGACATCTACAAAAAGAGCTAGAATTTTTTGAACTCGATCAATTTTCATCTAAAAAGCAAAAAACATATAATTTTATCTTCTCATGCTATTGAATCAATTTTTTTCAATGATAACCTAAACAAAATTTTATATCATGTGAATGCTTATTACTTCACCTTTCAAATGACGTTTCAATCTTATTTCTGCAATGCGTAGAAAAAAAGTAAGAATTTTTTTAAAGCCAACCCTATCGAAATTCCAAACTGAGATTACGGTACTTCCCACACTGGTGGCTGGTCATGGGCAACAGATCTCCACAGGTGTTTTGAGGTGTTTCCGAAGTTTTTTAATTTAACATTGTGTGGCTTGTAGTGAATGTTCAGCTATGTGTGATATATCAAATGAAAGGTAATATAATCAGGATGCTCAATAAAGTTAAATCAAATTTGTATCTGCTCTAGATCAGAAGATATTATCTGTTGAAAAATAGAATTTTATTTAATATTGAAGGAGATAAGTTATTTCGTAATATTTAACTCTTCAAATTTAAATTGTATCAAATCAGTAAGAAACTTGTTGCAAAAAAAGTCTATTAGCGGCTTAGAAATAACGTAGTAATACGATTAAGATTAGGTTGAGAATAATTCGCCTTATCACTGCGGCCTCTGATCGGCCTATTGTTATTTCCTCTTTTTTAAAGTTCACGTAGAAATCCTGAGTTTAGAAAGCTTACTATGTTTTTGGGTGAACTAGCGGCGATGTTTTCCGCTTCGAGATAATACCCTCCGAGGTACACGTCGACGTGTATTGATTAAGCAATTACAGTGACACAGTACGTGTTCTGCTGTTTCTTCGTCTTCGTTGCACATTCTGCAGTTATCGTCTTGTGTAATGCCCATGGTCTTGAGGTGTTTTTTTTTTTTTTTACTGAGCAGTGTCCAGTAGTGTGGTCCACGTTATAAGGCAAAAAAATAAACCATATAATTCATTACTTCCCCACCCATTATTTTGCTACAGACATCTATACCAACATAATGCTGACAATTTTAGCTCTCAAAAGTAAAAGGAAGAGGGCGCTCATCAGCTTTGAAATATTAGACTTTGTTACCCTTTATATCTGATTATATCGTAATAGGACTTGGATTAGAGTTGGAATCAGGCTTAAATATGATAAGCACGCATGCTTCCGGCAACCAAGTTAATGATTTTCATGTTTCTTTGGTTTTGAGTCATTCATATTTCATTGATTAATTCAGTTTTATTTTAACTTTAAGCAAAAAATACTTACAGACGAATTTAAAAGAACAAAAAAAAAAAGTCTGTGAAAACATCACTTAACTAGTGTTTTTGATGAAAGAAAAAACATTTCATGAAAAACTTGACCACGCCACAACTTAATTCACTGGATAAATTAAAAAAAAAGTAATTTACTAGGCATGAGCACCTAGCTAAAACAGCATCTGAGCAAAAACTTTGAGCCTGTTGAGCGCCCACTTACACTTCACCTAAAAAGCTGAAATTTCACGCGAGTAATACAAAACACATACGCAACCAATTTTTGAGTGGGGAACAACGGAAATGTAAAAACCAAAAAATTGGACCACCCTAGTGTCCAGTAAGGAAGCCTGTGGTTATGCGAATCTGACTCTTGGTGATTGTGAGGAGTTGTTCTGTTCTGGCGTGGGAGATGTTTGGTATACATTTTTTGGCTTGTCTGTTAACTTCCGTATGCGTCCAGTAATGATTAGCCATATCTCTTTGCCATTTATTTATGTAATACTTTGCAGTACTTGTTGGTATGCCCCAGAATGGTCCTGGTATCATGAATGGAGATGCGGAGCCTTTTCTGACTAGTGTGTCTGCTATTTCATTTCCTACGTGACCGCTGTGCCCAGGTATCCAAATGAGTTGAACTCTGTTTGTACTGGCAAGTTGGTGTAATAGTTGTATACAGTCCCATACTAGCTTTGAGGTGACTTCATTGCTTCTAGGAGTGCGGCCTTGCTGTCAGATTGAATATAAATTTGTTTGGTTATCATAGCCCTGTTTAAGTTTTCTCTGAGGCAGAGTTCAATTGCGAATATCTCTGCCTGAAATACGGAATTAAACTTGTCCGTGCTCTGGTGCAGATAGGTTCATTCCGAATACTCCAGCCCCAACAAGTTCATTTGTTTTGGAGCCATCTGTGTACCAATGATCTATTTGTACAAGAATTAGCGGCAAACAGTGCCCTACGACTCAGTCAAACCAACATCTGGAATACTAGTCAAAACGGCCATACTACGATCCTTTCTAACTATAAAGTTGGCAACAACGTAAGTACAGATTACATGACCCTTTACCTAGACTTCAACAAGTCTTTTAATGACAGTATCCCTAATA
This sequence comes from Episyrphus balteatus, assembly GCF_945859705.1. Taxonomy (NCBI): domain Eukaryota; kingdom Metazoa; phylum Arthropoda; class Insecta; order Diptera; family Syrphidae; genus Episyrphus; species Episyrphus balteatus. Next base: position 56,441,924 of record NC_079134.1, on the reverse strand, counting down.
GACAAGATTGGGAAAACAGTGTACCTTTCTCAAATGAGTCGACTTACGCCATCTTTACTGATGGCTCAAAAATTAATACTGGGGTTGGTGCAGGTTTCTACTCAGAAGAACTCAACCTTTCTTTCAGGCTCCCCGATCACAGCAGTGTCTTCCAAGCCGAGATATTGGCAGTGAAAAATGCTGCCACACAAATATCCATGATGGCGATATCACCTGCTGACATCACCTTTTTCATTGATAGCCAAGCGGCAATAAAAACGATTTCTGCCACCTTAATCAAGTCAACGCTTGTTTCTTGCTGTCGCGAAGAGCTTAGGGTTCCTGGTATACAGCATAATGTAAGACTTTGCTGGGTTCCCGGCCACAGTGATGTGTTCGGCAACGAAAAAGCGGATGAGCTTGCAAGGGAAGGATCAGTTCTTGATCCCTCTCTCATAGACCATAACATCAGAATCCCACAATGTGAAATAAATCGAATTTTGACGAGAAAAAATCAAATAAGATCTTACTACTTAGTAAACCTTCCTTAAGATCCCTTATAGGCGTCTTAACTGGAATTCATAACCTACTAGGATACCACAAAAAGAAAATGGGGCTTAGTACGGATGATCTATGCAGAGGCTGCGGCAATGAGGACGAACTGGAAAACACTGTTCACTTCCTCTGCCACTGCCCAGCACTCTGTCGCACTAGGAAAAAATTCTTAGGAAACTACTTCTTTAATGAATAAGAAGAACTATCGGAACTCTCAGGCAATAGCCTACTGAACTTTGTCAAGTCCTCTAAATGACTCGAACAACCATAGCATTCATAGGTTAACACTTTTTCATGAAGTAACAATACTACAGGGTATCACAAGGGATCTACATTGATCTAAGTGTGACGGTAACAAAATCAACTGTCAGCCCATATAACGTAACCTAAGTGCTTCTAATGGGTGGAGAAAGTGCATAATCGCGACCTTTCATTGGGCTGTGGCATCCCGATAGGAGCCCCTTGATGTGCTTCGCCGTGATTGATGTACTTCTTTTCCAAGGTTGGATCCAGTTTTGGCGGCACTGCTGGGTTTGTCTTTACTAGTGCCTGGGCTGATTCTGGTCTTCTCGTGAGCATGATGCTTCTTCGAGGCTGCACCTGCAGGGGTGTTGTCATCTGACCGTTCCCTTTTGCCCTTGTTTGTTGCCTGCACTGATACGCCTGCCTTCTTATCTGCTAGTACTTTAGCGTATCTAGCTTTTTCCCTGCGCCTTGCTTCTTCGGGCTCAATGCCGTATCTGATCTGCGCAGCTATACGTCGCCTCTGACCCCTTTGTGGTTTGTTGACGTGGTCGTTACCCTCAATTATAGAGCTTGGAGCTTGTGGTGCCTGAGCATCTACATTGTCCTTGCTTTGGAAATGGGCACGGTTCTTGTATATGGGAGTGATTCGATGAAATCCACGTCCATATCAGTCCCTGGTGAGCGGAGTAGATCTTCTTCATCTGACTCCGTTATTATATTGTCTAGCAAAAAATGATTTTTGTTTTTGTTTGTTTTGTTCCATTTGGTTCCCACGATTATGGTGAGGAAACCATCTACAGAGCTCCCAATTAGACGTAAGGCTAGTTACTATGCGAGGTCGCCCGGTATCGTTCGCGATGCACATGTTTTGTTCCCTGACCATTCAGTCCTCGGCACGTATTCCAACTACCTTGACTTGGAAATTTTCTTTGGAGGAGGGCAAGGGAAGGTAAGTTTAGCAGGGAAGAGAGGAAAGGGGCGGGGAGGGAGGGGGAAGGGATGGCTGCATCTTAACTTCGTATCTCCTCATATGGAATGTTAAGTCCCAAGAGTCATTGACCTCTACTAAGCCTCTGCACCGCGACAAGGAGTACAGCCGCGCAAAGGTAGTAATAAAAAAATACTTTTCTCTTCATTCCTATATGTGTTTCTTTTTAATTTAAATAAAATTAAATTTATGCACTTGAAAACTTTGGATATTATATGCTTTAATATACCTTATTCTTAGGAGAGATTAATTACAAATCTCATTTTGACTGAATATCTTACCTATTTCGAATTACTTTGTGAGGCTTCCAGTTAAAAACGGGAATTTCTGAAATATTAAGATAGTTTTTTGAATTGCTAATACTTTCAGAAAAAACTCTAGTGGTAGTTTTTTTTTATGTACGTTGATGATCTTTCTAGAAGATTTGAAATTTTTGGATTGGAAATACATATAATTTTTGTAATCTGAAATTTATACTTTTTGCTTTTTTTTTTAAATCTTGGTTTTCAGTATTAATTAAAAATAACAATATTGTAAAGAACCTTTGTTTTTATTCGTGCGCTGTTAATTAAAATTTTGTGTTTTATAAAAGTGTACCACCATTCTTCTTTGGTGGTAAAATTCACTAAAGATGTTGTTTCTTGTCTTTGAAGAACGAATTTTACATTTTTTCTCATAGTTTTACAATTTTACATTAAACAAATTTTTATGAAAAAAAAAAATAAAACTTTGAGCAACCTAGTCATACATTTTATTTTAGCTGCCTTCCTTTGAGAATATTTATCTACTGCTTGGTACTTAAAGCTGCTTTGAACTACTTTTTCAAAGCAAAAGTACTCAGTAATTTGCTTAAAAAGATGATATCAGATTTCAAGAACCGCGAAGCTAAAAATTACCTTGAAAATTTAACGGTAGGTAAAGAATCTAAATTCTCTCTATAGAAAGCGATAAAAGCTACGAAAAAACCAACGCTTCCAGCACCTCCGATTATGAAAAACCAAAATTAATGGGCAAGAAGCGACAAAGAGAAAGCAAACGTTTTCGCTGATTACCTAGAGGACACATTCAAACCATTCCATGGACAAGCATGAATGATAGTATAAATATGAATATAAGGTCAAGTGAAAGCTTTATCACAAGAAATCCCAACTAACAATTTTACTTCCACAAGGGTCTAACGAAGCTGTTTCGATTTTAGAAATATTGCTTGTATACTACCATAGAGAAGCCCTTTTGGCCCACCCGAGAAGCTTGATAGGCTTTAGAAGAGTCATATGCAAGTTGATTGGAGAGACTCAAAACATGTGTTTAATGCCTTATAGAAACAAGCAACATTCAAGATTTGAAAATCTGTATTACTGCTACAGGCTTTTAATTTTATTTAGAACCTCGGAGCAGACTTGTCGAAGGCTTGTGAAAGTCTAAACGAGGTATATTCCAAATAGAATAAAGAAAAAAATATTTTTTTTTTTCATTTTAATTTTTTATATTTTAATTTTAGTTTTTTTTATTTTTTTCATTTTTTTGTTTGTTTTCCCATCCAGTCAAAGTTTTCTTCTGAAATTAAATGTCCAAACACAATTATATATATTGAGAAAAAAACTTCTTTACTTACTTGACGCATTTTGCGGGATTTGAAGTTCATACGTCCTGATTGATAGTCCGGTACCGAACCCATCGAGCTACTTAGGTATATACATACTAAAAGAGTTTCAAATTTGAACTAGGTGAAACAAGAGCTTCCTAAGGGCTTCGATTTAATTTCCTGATGAGTTGCACTACCTTAAGGAATATGGTGACCATTTGTGTTTTTTTTTTTTCAAAGGTATTACTTTTGGTTATTTTCTGTTTTTTTTTAATGTCTTGTAAAAAATTATTTAATAAAACTTAATAATATTATACTGATTGCCAAACCATATCGGATGACAGAGAATAACTTTTTACTCAAAAACAATTTTTCTGAAGCAGAAATAATATCTGAAAAATTCGGTTTTTTTTTTAGAGGTTTCTTAACTTAATCTGACGAGATCGTAGCCCTCCTCTGATGGAATTTGACAATTATTGGCTTGACAAACAGAAAACAAAATATACTGTCCCGTTAGATATCTATATATGTATTTCGTTGCAAATATCACCCGGATGCCGTCAAACCGCAATTTTCTTAAGAATTAGAGAATTAGCTTTTTACCTTAGATTAAAAATCTAAAATGTCCATTTTATCTCTAATAAGTAGAGAAGATTAAAATCTTGTTTTCCTTTATATCACTATTTTAAACCAATTAGCAATATAAAAAGATTCACTTTTTCATTTATTTATTTATAACAATGAATAAGAAAACCAAAAATGGTCACCATAATCGCGCTTATCCAAATAATCCTTATTCTCATGTGTTTGTCTGACAGTTTACAAAATTTAGCTTGTACTCACTTTCACAGGGCTTCTACAAATAAAATTAGCGAACCTAATTTCGCTTAGGCAAACTCATAAAACTAAATGCTTTTTTCAATGTTTTGATTGTGATTAAAGGGCTTCTACACACAGTACTCATAATAAGGTAATATATTCCGAACGTTGACAAAATTTGTTTGTCAAAAATGGGCACCAATCTGTCAGGTAAGCCTTTAATTTTTATATTTCAATCGCAGTAAACAGGAAATTTGTTTTTGTTTTAATTTATAAAATGTCATTTAAAAATATTATAAATTGAAAAATAACAAATTTTCTTCGTGTTTCATCGCGGAAAATGGTAAATAATTGTTTAAAAATTAGTGGTGTGCGTGGTTTATCGGTTTTTGTGCGTTTTTCGTCGGTATTTTAAACAATTAAGAATTCGGTAGCCATTGGTCGCCAAAGTGTCATGTTTTGACAATCTGACGACCAATGTCAGTTCGGAATATATTACCTTTTTATGTGTACTGTGCTTCTACAAATATAAATAGAAAACCCTTAACTTCTCTAAGGCAAAAATATAAAACTAAAAGCTTTTCGCGCATGCGCCTGAAATTGAATTTCTTTTTTTCTTATACAGAGATACAAAATATAAATCGTTATATTTGAAAGTGATATAAATCATATTTTATATTATTTTCAATCAAAAACAACAATTGAACAATTTATTTCGATCAAATATTAAAATGTTGTAACTATAACACATCTATTTTGTGGAATATTTGTTTAAAAAGGCAAAACTGTTTAACTGCGGTTAATTTGAAATTTAACGTAATGTTTTTTTTTTAAATTATGTTTGACGGCTTACATATCATTGAGATAGTTTCGGTTATATACATTTACAAAAATAAATGCATTTAAGGCAATTGTATAATTTGTAGTTCTACCATACCTACCTAAGTGATTTTGAATCTGATAATTTTCGAACTGGATTAAAAAAAAATACATAGCATTCATAAGGATTTTGTAAGCAGTTCTAATACAATTTCATTGGCAAAGCCATTTAAAGGAAGTCATTTAATGGCTTTTATTTCTTGTGCTTCTACAATGGAATTTCATGTAGCCTTATTGAAATTTAAACGAAATGCTTACATTAATGCTTGTACAAATTTTTAAATTCCATTTGCACTAGCTTTCCAGGAAGCGTTTAACGAAAGTTTAGCCTCGAAAGTTTAAATTTTCGATTCACAAACTAAATACAAGACCTGTAGAGATAATAACTGCGAGAAATTAAAGATCCCAACCTTATGGAAGAAAAATTGTTAGTTGGGATGTTACGCTCACCGAATTAAATAAAGAAATTAAGAAGCTTAAGTCAAAAAAAGCACCAGGATACGACTTAATTATTGCGGAAATTCTTAAAATGCTCCCACGGAAAGGTTTAATAAGCCTTCTACATATATATCTGTGTCAATAAGTTAAAAGAGCTTAAGTCAATTTTTATCATTTTTCAGTATAAGCAAATGAAGTTTGTGGACCAGATTTTTTTTTACTTTTTTTGTGATTACTTTTAAACTGTTGCCGCTAAACCAACAATTTTTTTTTCTGGGTACAGGCTTGTTATACCCTTAATTTTCATATGTATATTTTTCCTTGAAAACGTTCGGGATGGCCGTTACATTTGAAAAAATAACTTACTTTGACTTAAGTATACAATTTTGCAGACATTTCAAGGAACAAAACAGCTTATGTTACTTAAGCTGTTTTGCAAAATTGGGTTTGGTTCAAAATGCATTTTTTTAAAATGGCTTGAGTCGACATAAGAACACAAATGGTTCACTCGACCACAAGTTTAAAATAGCTTATGTTGACCTAAACGATGAATATATTTGAATTCAAATTGTCATAGTAGCTTATGTCATGACTTAAGCTTATTTAAAAAGTGTATTATTTTTAAGATTTGGACGATTTTATACATAAGCTATTTTGCAAATGCAGTTTTTGTCCAAAAAGACTTAAGCTATTATGATTTTTTTTTAATTTAACGGTTTATATTTTGCGTAGAGAAATGAGACCCAGACTAAAACAAAGCTGAACAAAAGGTGAACATGTTAAGCAAATAAAATCGATTTTCACTTATGTCGACATAAGCTCTTTTAACTTATTACCACAGATATAATAATGAATGCCACTCTTAGGTTAAAATATATTCCAAACCAATGGAAAGTCGCAGAAGTAATAATGGTATTGAAACCTGGAAAACCATCTCACAAAAAGAAATCGTACAGGCCCATTTCACTTCTTCCTGTAGTATCGAAGGTCTTTGAGAGAATATTTCTTCAGCGTCTTCAGCCAATAATTGAGGAAAGAGGTCTTATACCTGAACAACAGTTCGGTTTTAGAAGCAAGCACTCGACGATAAATCAAGTGCATAGAATCACCAATGTCATTGAGAAAGCTCTCGAAGAAAAGAAAATTAGTTCAGCGGTCTTTTTAGATGTGTCTCAAGCTTTTGATAAAGTATGGCACGAGGGTCTCAAATTTAAATTAAGAAAAGTCCTACCATTCTTAGAGAATATACAGAGAATAGAATTTTCGGCGTTAGACACGGAAATGATTACTCAGACTTTAGGTAAATAGTGGCTGGGGTACCACAAGGTAGTGTTTTAGGTCCTATTCTCACATGCGATATACCTCAAACACAAAACACAATTGTAGCTACTTTTGCTGACTATACCACAATACTTGCAGTAGGCAAAACAATTAACGAATCAACAAGTAAATTGGAAAATGTTCTTAATAATGTCAATGAATGGACACAAACATGGTGAATAGCGCTTAACGAATTTAAGTCAGTCCACGTGGACTTTACGTATAAAAAAAATAAATAGACTACCCTGTTTGCAAATGAGGCAAAATATCCCGGGATGACTCTCGACGGAAATTAAAATGGAAACCGCATGTTAAAAATAAATGTGATCAATTAAATATGAAATTGAGAGAAATGTACGGGTTGCTAGGACAACATTCTAGACTAACTATCGAAAACAAATTATTAGTTTACAAGCAGGTACTTAAGCCTGTACCTACAACACGTAAATTTACTTCGATAAAGGTAAATTGCTAGATAAGTTCCATCTGAACTTAGTTGCAATCGGGAGGAGGAGGTGGTTTTAGTGGTTAAGAGTCCCTCATATCTTATCTATGAGCACGCGTTTTCCGGTCCTCATAGAATCTTTTCAAATTTCAACACCTACCCAAGGACAAAAAAAAAATTTGTATTCCACCACCTATAAAATCGTGCATACAGTGCCGGTTTAAGCACTGCCGGGGCCCCTGGGCAAGATTACAAGTGGCTCCTCTAAAATAAAAATTCATTTCAAAACAATTTTTTTAAATCACAAAAAAAAGCAATAGGAGATTATGTCTTACCTCTCATATACTTGTTAATGCATTTATGTATTAATGTGCAGTTTATTAAAGCTTAACTTAAAACAAATTAATATTCAGGTGCAGGGAACTAAGTCCACGGGAACTAAGTCCACTGAGGGACTTCGTTCTCAATCAGTGCGAACGAGATCCACTTTAGTAAAGTGGTTTTCTTTCCCATTCAAGGTGGGATTGAATTCCTCTCTCAAATGGGAACCTAGTACACACTCAAAAAAATTAAAAGGGAATTTATTTTCAACAACGATTTAATAACGAATACCGAAAGTAATCAAATAAGCGTGATTTTTCGTAAAAGTACTTTTTAGTAAAAAAAAATGCGCAGGGGTGTAAGTCCCGATTTTTTTTTCGGAATTTATGTCCTACTTTACTAGAATCCAATTCGGGACTAAGGTATGTCCCTCACTACTGAGACATAAGTCCCCAAAAAAACAATTTCGGGACTAATTTCCCACATGATTTTATTTAATTTTTGCGTATACATAAGTACCTAAAGAGACAAGTTAATATGATCACTGCTGATGAAATAGTAGAACCGAAATAGTAGAACCGGTCTTGATTTTTTTTTTTGGTAGTACCAATGCAAAGTACAATTACAAGATGTTGAAAAACAAAAAAGAAGTTTGCTAACTTAATGGTTATTCGCAATTGCATCGCGACAAAATAAGATCATAGTCTTTTCGAAAATATTTTTGATATGTATTCTTTTTAGGTTGATCATAGGGTGAAGCGGAAAAACTTTTGCTCACATGAGAATCAATTTAATTTGTACAACCCAAACGCGTTTGGGTTGTACAAATTAAATTGATTCTCATGTGAGCAAAAGTTTTTCCGCTTCGCGTTTGCCAAACTATAACACTTCACTAACATACAAACATTTGCGTCTGCCTGGCGATCTAACATTACCTAAGCAGAGGAACGAACTTGCGTGAGCGGTCCACTTAGGATATTTAAAGTCGCCAATGTCGTCGTCTTTTTAACTAACTGAAACCTTGCCTGGCTCGCTTCACGGGTTCTCAGTATTTTAAATCCCTTTTAGGGTCCTATGTCCCGCTCACGTAACTTCGTTGCTCCGCTTAGGGTATGTAAAGTCGCCAGGAAGGCGCCAATAACAACACTTTTTTAACTAAACTTTGCCTTGTCCCATGGATGTTAATTCCAAATTAAATGGAACTAACATCCACGGGGGTTAGTTCCATGGGTGTTACACTCTTTTCAGTTTCTTGAAAACTGAATTTCGAAATGAACTGCTGATTTTCAAGATTCTGTAAAAAGTAAAATTAAAAACTCGCGACTCTTTTTTCTTCTTATTTAACTTCTTCTTGGTGAAATGGGAATTAAGTTAACATTCAGAGGGAACGAAAACCACACGTTTTTTCCGGAATTAGATTCCCACCTAGCATGGGAACTTAGTGCAGGGAACTAAGTCCACGGGAACTAAGTCCACTGAGGGACTTCGTTCTCAATCAGTGCGAACGAGATCCACTTTAGTAAAGTGGTTTTCTTTCCCATTCAAGGTGGGATTGAACTCCTCTCTCAAATGGGAACCTAGTACACACTCAAAAAAATTAAAAGGGAATTTATTTTCAACAACGATTTAATAACGAATACCGAAAGTAATCAAATAAGCGTGATTTTTCGTAAAAGTACTTTTTAGTAAAAAAAAATGCGCAGGGGTGTAAGTCCCGATTTTTTTTTCGGAATTTATGTCCTACTTTACTAGAATCCAATTCGGGACTAAGGTATGTCCCTCACTACTGAGACATAAGTCCCCAAAAAAACAATTTCGGGACTAATTTCCCACATGATTTTATTTAATTTTTGCGTATACATAAGTACCTAAAGAGACAAGTTAATATGATCACTGCTGATGAAATAGTAGAACCGAAATAGTAGAACCGGTCTTGATTTTTTTTTTTGGTAGTACCAATGCAAAGTACAATTACAAGATGTTGAAAAACAAAAAAGAAGTTTGCTAACTTAATGGTTATTCGCAATTGCATCGCGACAAAATAAGATCATAGTCTTTTCGAAAATATTTTTGATATGTATTCTTTTTAGGTTGATCATAGGGTGAAGCGGAAAAACTTTTGCTCACATGAGAATCAATTTAATTTGTACAACCCAAACGCGTTTGGGTTGTACAAATTAAATTGATTCTCATGTGAGCAAAAGTTTTTCCGCTTCGCGTTTGCCAAACTATAACACTTCACTAACATACAAACATTTGCGTCTGCCTGGCGATCTAACATTACCTAAGCAGAGGAACGAACTTGCGTGAGCGGTCCACTTAGGATATTTAAAGTCGCCAATGTCGTCGTCTTTTTAACTAACTGAAACCTTGCCTGGCTCGCTTCACGGGTTCTCAGTATTTTAAATCCCTTTTAGGGTCCTATGTCCCGCTCACGTAACTTCGTTGCTCCGCTTAGGGTATGTAAAGTCGCCAGGAAGGCGCCAATAACAACACTTTTTTAACTAAACTTTGCCTTGTCCCATGGATGTTAATTCCAAATTAAATGGAACTAACATCCACGGGGGTTAGTTCCATGGGTGTTACACTCTTTTCAGTTTCTTGAAAACTGAATTTCGAAATGAACTGCTGATTTTCAAGATTCTGTAAAAAGTCAAATTAAAAACTCGCGACTCTTTTTTCTTCTTATTTAACTTCTTCTTGGTGAAATGGGAATTAAGTTAACATTCAGAGGGAACGAAAACCACACGTTTTTTCCGGAATTAGATTCCCACCTAGCATGGGAACTTACTCCACTTTACTAAAGTGGGTTTCGTTCCCACTGAGTGGGAACTAACTACCTCAGTGGACTTAGTTCCCGTGGACTTAGTTCCCCGCACCTAATATTCATGTTATTTAGGTTCAATTGACAAGTTTACTTTTATTTCTTTTTTGTTTAAACACATTTAAAGAGTAGGTACAGCTGGTTACTTTTTCAACTAGGTACATTAATGTCGTTTTTGATTGGAATCACTCAATGATTCACTCATTCTGAAATCCAATAAAAAAGTTTGAATCGCGTTTACCCAATTCTGAAATTTAATATCTTTATGGATGAAAAATCAAATAAATTTTTTTGTATTTTTCACTAGGAGAATAAAAAACTTGCAGCAGGCTTCTGAATGATTCCGGACGCTTCCGGACGGCCAATCGAAAACGACATACCTTTATAAGTATTAGGTTTGTTCGTTGTGAGCTCTGAGTCGCTCCGAATTCGTTGTCAAGCTACTTTTTCAACCCGAGTTATTTCCTCTGTGAACAACTCTGGGTATATTTTCAGAGCGGAGGAATTCAGAGTTATCAAAATGAAATCAGCTGTTTAAAACAAAAATTGTTTAGAGTGCGAAAAGTTATTTTTGTCGTTTGTGGATACAAAATTTGTGTGGTAAATATGAGATTTTTCAAATTCATGAAATAAGAAACTAAATAAAGTAAAAATGTGAAAACTGAAATCAGCTGATGAAACTAAAGCTATGATGTGTTCGATGTAAAATGAAAACCCGAGAAACTTTGATTTTTTTTAATGTTAATTGACATGACTCAGAGTGCCCTGGAGGAGGGAACAACGAACAGACCTATTTTATTATTCTCACACGCAAACGTATACCTAGTTCTTATGAGAAATGGAGAAGCTGTCAATTTTTCAAGAATTGGAATATGAGCTCGAGAGTAGTTCTCGCGTCTAGTTTGAAATAAATGAAAATTATGGACAATAAGACTAAAAAATACCGAAAGTTTTAGAGTGCTTACGCTGCACCTGTTTGCAACTATTTAAACATTCATTTACTTAATTCTTTAAAGTACAATATTTTACAAATAACCCATTTCGTGAATACATGTTAATTTTGTTTTGACACATAAATAAGACTGCACAGCTGAGAGCTGATTGATATTCTTTTGGGTACAGTTCTGTTTCGGATTGGGGTCAAAATCCCTAAAACCAGCGATGCCAACTGAGGCATAATTATGCCTTTTAGGCATAATTTTATTAGCTAAGGCATTGACGCTTATTTTTTGCCAAAAAGGCATAATTTTTTCCATGCCACTCTTGATTTATATTTTAAAAGTTTCTTATAATTTTAAAAATATTTTGATAAAAAACTAAAAATTAATATACTATATCTTTTAAATAAAAAGCTTGTTGGAAATTTTATTTATACAGTACCATTTAATGGTCAAAACAGACTTGCAGTTTTTCCATTCAGCAAAATAAAATAATAGGGGCTCTTATGGGAGAAAAATCTGCATGCAGCTATGCGCTGCATCATGTCTCTATTTCTAAATTCCATGCCAAGTTTCATTGCAACCACAACAAGAAACAACAAAAATACAAAAAAACTTGCTATTTGGCATTACTGATATTGGCAGTTGACACAATCTATCATTCGAAAATTCAAATAACGTTCGTTTTGATTTTCTTAAAATGGAAGAACTAATTGAATTTATAAAAAACATAACCATCTTTTTGTTTTGTTTTATAAATTTAATTATTTCTTCCATTTTAACCGCTCATAAAATAATCCATTTTTATCGTTTTCTTACAAAAAAAAAATAATAATAAATATCAAGGTTATCAATTTTTTTGACAGAAATCGGCATCAATGAATTAAAAAGTGATGCACATGTATTTTGGGTACAGCGCTGCATGCAACGATGCGTTCATAAGTGCCGCACATCTGTTTTAGCCTTAAAGCAGTCTTAGTTCCCTTGAAAAATTTCTTGATTCCGAATAGTAACGGAACACGAGGCCTGTTCTTTCTTTCTTTATTGCAAACAAACGTAAAAATGTACACATTGGGATAAAAAATAATATATACAAAAGGGGAAACCACGTTTTTTGGAAATTTCGTATATTTTCCCTTTTGGTAGAATAAGCACCTTTATTGTTCAGAACACACTTTTTAAACATGGTTCAATTTTAGTTTTGAGCTTGTTATCGATCTTAAATTACCATTAAGCTTTTTCAGCAGCTAATTTTGAACTGTCATAAGGTATTCTGCATCTTTTCTCTTGAGAAGCTCCGAAAGAGCCAACAAAAATAGTCTGTATTTTATTCTATTTTGTTTTATGTTCCCATTCTTTTTTTAAAAGGTGTATTTTCTTTTATACATTTTCTTGCTTCTTGGGAATGATAAAACTGTAAAAATTTTAAATAGACAGCAAAAAATGTATTCATGTGTTTTCTTTTCGTTTTATTTTAAGAAGATCATTTGATGACATAGGTATATGTGTATGTTTTCATTTTCATTATGTGTGATATGTATATCAAATGAAAGGTTATATTATCTACAAAATAAATCAAATTTTTAAATGCTTTAAGTAAAAAGATATGTTTGACTTAGTAAATAACATTGTATTTGAATTTTCATAATTGATATAGGTACCTACAATGAAAATTACTAAAAGTCCTTAAAACAAAAACCCACTAGAAAATACTACGAATAAAATTGTTGATTTTCAAAAATTCATATTTCGAAAAAAAAACCTTAGAAAAATATACATATTACACGGCTTATTTTGTTTTTTAATATCTTTCCAATGGTATAACTCAAATTTCATTTAAAAGTTTGCCCTACCCATAATAACTTCTTTGTCGAAGGTCTACCCTTGCACTGTTTAAAAAAAATTCCTCAGCATTTAAATTTTTTTTAGAACTTTTTCAACACTTTTGCCATTCTCAACTCAGTTCTCTCTCGGTATCTTTATTTGCATTCTCTTTCCCTTTCTAGAGAACCAATGTCATAAAATTAAAGTCTATTTAGGTAGAAAAAAGAAATCAGCATCAAGGAAATAGCAAAAAAAAGGGTTGCAAGCCTTGCAAGTGTATATTGCGGTTTTGCTTTGCGCAACCGAATTCACTTGTGTTTTCGTTTTCCGTTGGTTTTACTCTATGTGCAAGAGTCATGGTAGGTATATTTATGAAGAAAAAAATGGTATGATATTCAGTGTTGAATTTTTTAATCTTTCTGCGCATCTACATAGATGACTTGGTATTCTATATAACTTTTGCAAGTGTTCGTAGGCGCAGGAATCTGATCGACTATTTTTTTCCTTTTTTATGGTAGGTATTCAGTGATGATATTTATTTTAGTAGTTTAAAAACAAATTTTTTCAACATTTTTTTTGGCCAATAAAACGTTTATTTTTTAAAACTATTAGTTACAATTTGTTTATTTTTTAATGTTTTTAACTTTTTCTTTCGAATTTGTACATAGATTTATATATAATATTATTAATTGATATTATTGTTATTCATATATATATGTATATTTTTCTCTTCAATTAAGTTAGATAAAATAAATTAATAAATATTTTTTGTTTTACATACGAAATTATAATAATAATTATAGTACATAATATAAAATTAATTAGTTTTGGTATAAAAACAATACATTTTATTTCATTATTAAAAGTAGGTACAAGATACTCAATAGTTTATTTAGAAAGGTACATAACAAATTCCTTATAACTAAAAAAACAATTTAAATGTTAGACTGCTTTAGATATATTATATTAGATTACAAGTAGGGATGGCGGTTGTTAGTACAAAAACCGGTTTTCGGTTTTTCCGGTTTTTTTCCTTTCATTTAAACCGACCGGTTTTAAACCGGGCCGATAAACCGTTTTTTGGAAAAACCGGTTTTCGGTTTTTTTTTTGCTTGATTTGACATAAAAAACTAAATTAAACCTAATTTGTCAACCAAAAAAAAAAACTTTTCGAAGAAAATCCCTGAGCAAAGCTTTTTTTAGTTTCATTTCATTTATTATTTTATTTAACAAAGTTTCAGTGTAAGTTAACAATTAAAAATGAATAAAACATGCTTGAATATGGACAAATGGGATGGGATGGTGAAAATGTGTTCAATCAATTTCATAAGACAAACGTTTGGTAATTGGTAATTTTGGTTTACAGAACAAGTCGTTTTTGTGTTTTTTTTAGTTCAACGACATGTACGTTATAGGAATGAATTACTTCAGGTTTTTGTCACTACTGGCATATCTCTCTCGCCAGACAAGAAAATATTTATAGGCTTGCCAGAAATTTTTGAATCTATGGGTATGAGGGTTAAATGGACAACACTTTATTTGAGATTTTTAATAGACACAAAATTCAAAGAAATTAATGCATTTCTTATCCACTTCACAGAGCGCAGAAGAGCACAGAGAATATCTTCACGACTAGTGAAACTAATCTGGGTTGAGATGCTGCGTAATCCTAATCATCTCAAAAATTGCATTATTTTCAGCCTTTGGTTTCCACTGGTATATCGTAACAATCTGTGGGTTTTTGCCTGGCGTTTTAGCTGCAAAATACTTACGGGTCATCATTTTTGTGTTTTTTTATAGTTTATCCTTCAAATCTTGAAATTTAAATATATTTTATTTGACAAAAATGTAGCTTTTGACATTTTAATTTTTCAAAAAATAACCCTGCGATATTTTTAATGTAGTTTTAAATTTAAAGTTTCCATTAAAAGTAAAGACTTGAATTGAATGAAATGATGGAAACTTTGAGACGTCAATAGATTAACAAAGCTTTTAACTAAAACGACAAATTTCAAAATTTAATGGGGGCTCAATAAATTGGCCCTAAGAGTTCTTAACTCACTCTTAATAGGAGTTTTGAGGAATTTTTAAGCTGAATATGAATGAAAATTTATAATTATATGGTAAGTTGAGAGAGGGAATGAATGTTTTGAGGGTTTTCACTTTTTTGTCTCGTCGGATCTTTTTTTTGTTGGACGTTTTTTTCAGCCGCGAGAACAAAAAAACCGAAAAAAAAACCGGTTGACCGAAGCAAAAAAACCGAAACTGGTTTAAACCGGCCGGTTTTTCACATCCTTAATTACAAGTGCACAAATTTGGAAATTGTGGGGATGAAGATATTTAGCCTCATTTATTATCTATATAATAAAATTTATTCCATTCAATTATCTTTAAAAATGTCACAGCTATGCACAGATTTGTAAACGAAAACCCGATTTTTACGTGGTCCACTCAGCCTTAAATCATCGAAAACAAAATTTGACTGAAAAAAATTTGCAAACATGTCACAGATTTCAGATATATCACTACTTACGTTCCCATTGTAATACATATTTGTAGGAATTCCAACCGATTTTCTCTTTGAATTATAAAAACTCCAAAAAAATTTTGAGTCATTTTTAATCTTCGATTCCATAAACCATACATATTGATTATATAAGAACTTCTTTAGGAAGTTATATTCTTTAAGTAAACGGCAATAATTATTTCGAAAACTTGATTGCTTCTTTTTTGTGCTTTAAGTAAAGCATTTTTTAGACGCATCAAGCCCTTTGAAAACCATACAGGTTTATTAAATCCCCGTCTTGTAGCTTTTTTAGGTATAAGCTTTTCAAACAATTCTTGAATTTTATTAGTAAACACAGAAAAACATGAAGATAATTCAGACTGAGACAACATGCACTCCCAATCAAATCCTTGTATATAATTATTTATGCAAATGTAATCGGCCTTGTTAAAGTCGTATTTGATTTCTAAAATAGATAATGGATCAGATACATACTGAAAAATTGACAAATCGCATACAATTTTTAATGCTTTATGGTGTACGCTATTATTTAACAATGTGTTTTCTAAAATTGCAGCATCAAGCTCTTTATGAATATATACTAAATCTAAAATTCTACCTATTTCATTTACAACATCATTGACTTGATATAAATTAAGAGCAGAAAAAGTATCAGTTACAACACATTCTATATTGCAATTACAGAAATTACATTTTTAATATTATTTACATGAGCATTATAAACAGAAAATTCTGAATTAGGTGGAATATATGAAGTGAAAACATAAATTTGAATCTTACTACAAATAACATCATGAGATCTTATAGGTAATTCCACACAAACACATATATGTTCGGTTATACCTGTAGAATTTGATAATTTAATTTCTCCACAATTAAAACCAGATCTGACAGCAACCCAAAACACTACCCCCTCTATTTAGTCCAGTACATGTAGCATCACGGTCTTTTCTCATGACAACAAAGCTGGAGTCAAATAATTCTGTTGAGAGAAGGCTTTCATACAACCATGTTTCCGTGCGTACAATCAAATTATGCGAACAATCAACCGCAGATATATAGAATTGATTTGTTTTGGTGCGCATACCTCCTACATTCTGATAATATAGAGAAAATTTGTCTAATGCTTTAACAAGAACATCAGCAGGAGGAGAAGGAACAGAAACAACAGGGGCAGTAGCAGCAGTATCAGCAACATCAGCATCATCAGCAACATCCGCAACATCAGCAGGCAAAACATCAAATAAGAGAGATCTCTCACTTTCATTTAATCGAAAAGCATTGTTAATATTGGTTAAAGTAGTTGACGAAAAATTGACACCTGAGCAAACATCCATGGTCTGAACGAAATCAAGAGCAACATCAGCAACAACAACATCAACAGCAAGATCTTCAATAGCAAAACAGGTTTTGTTGTTGATACGATATCAGGAGCGTCATCAGCAGCAACAGCATTTGCAGTACGATTACCGATGGGAAAAACAGGTTTTGTTGTTGAATTTATTATGCAGAGAGTATTGGTGGCTTCATTCGCTGGCCGTTTTTTGGATATTCAACAAATTCTCTTACACGAACACCAACAGGCCATATCGAATCATGCATAATTTTTTCCATACAATTCTCCGGAATCAAAACTTTAAAGTTTAAGAAAGAGAAGTTAAACATGTCAGCATCTTTCTTTACGAGCATAGTGCATTTGATGCGGATAGGTGAGATGTCAAGTGCACCAGCAATAAATGAAGTAAGAGTATCCACTGATGTATTAGTACTTAGGTATGATAGATGTAACCATATGGATTTGGGAACAGACACACCTTCAAGCAATGTGGACGTGTTATTTCCAACAATATTCTTACGAACAGCTGCGTGCTTCTGGGGGACCAAAGTCAACGCTGCTGCCGCCGTCGGGGATAAGGGGGGGGGGGGGGGGGAAATTCTCTTTATTCCCAATAAATTCGGGCGTATGGGTGGGAATCTTATCAGAATCATTACATAATGCTGGATTTGGTACACTCTGAGTGCAATGACCTCTTGAAACATTTGTATCAAGTTTTTTATTTTTTGAGCATTCACATAATTGTTCCTTCGAATAATTATTCACTGAAGCACCAGAGATAGTAACGGAGTTATTTAACAGATTAGTTTGAGTTTTAAGCTCAATGATTGCTGATGCAAATTTATCAAGCTTAGCGAATAGATCATTCACAATATGCCGCGACACAGGGCATGAATTACATCGCCACATCATATTTGCATCGTTAACCAGAATTTTATAACTAGGTTCAAATATATTCGCACATTTCTTATGAAATCTATTTTTGCAAAAATTGTCACATTGTATAAAGTTAGAATCAGAAATTTCCATATTACAAGAACCACACATCAGTGACATTTTAATAACTTTTTGTTTTTGAGCTTAAACAATAAAAATAAGTTATTGAAAAGAGTTAAACAAGGGAGCTTAAAGAGAACACGTCCGATCGCTTTGACTGTCGCTTGAACTGAATTATAATCACCGCGGAGCCGATTGCGATATGTGTTGGTATTTTTAACACGATTTCTCCTTCGAATTTGTGTTCATACACAAAAAGTTGTAAATGTGTGAGTAAAATGGCGTGTCCAAATGGAGAAATCAAACAGAACTCCATTTTCTTGCTTAAAGGGGAGAATGTATGTACGTCGCTTGATAAAGAAATTATTAGTTCAATGCCCAGGCACGTCTGTGGTTTTCTTATGTATTTCAGGGGCATTTGTAATTTTGTGAAATCGTTTGGTCCCACTAATTTGAAAAAAGCTCTCCCATAAGGCCTGTACTGACAATTTTTGTTGGACAGAGTATAGTTTACTTTCTTGCTTATTTATCAACATACATTTGAATGAACACATATGTACATAATTACTTACTAAATTATTTACTCACTTATTTACCTACTACCTTACTTATTTATTTCATAACTTACTTCCTTTCTTACTAATTTTGATCACCACACAGGGCTGCCAGAAATCATGATTTAGCATGATTTTCATGTTTTTTTAATTAAAATCATGTTTTAATGTTTTCGTGCCCAAAATCATGTTTTTTTTTTTTTCAATCCAAGAGAAAAATCTTTATAATCTTTTTGTAAATAGTAGGAGAGCTAGTGGCACATTTGACTAAGGTAGCTCTTGTAAGGCTGAAAATTCGTACAGTGGTAGTTTTTAGCATGCTTAGTAAGAAAATCTTGGTCTGGCAGGCCTCAGCGGTGCACATCATATAATATATGACCTTGAAAGTGTAATTTTCAACTTTTTTTGCCCAAAATTTGACTTTGAAATCGATTTTTTCAAAAAGTATTGATTAAAATAACTTGATTTAAAAACTAATATAAAGTGTAATATTCTGCCTTTTGAAAAATGTATCACTCATAACTGTAGGTGTTGCCGTCGTTTTTAAATATTTTTTTTTTTATTTTGAGTTACTTTTTTAGAAAATTGCCCCTCCCTCCTAAACGGGGGGAGATAGACCCCCCCCCTTTCCATAGTGAAAAATGCTTGTATTTAACTCCTCTATAAGAATCCGTTACTAATTTCCCCGCCTTAGTTATCGTAATTTCCCCAAAAAATATAAAATACAAAAAAAAAAATTTTACCAAAAATGGTTTTCTAAGGCGGAGAAAATTAGTAACGGATTCTTGTAGAGGAGTTAAATACAAGCATTTTTTACTATGGAAGGGGGGGTCTATCTCCCCCCATTTAGGAGGGAGGGGCAATTTTCTAAAAAAGTAACTCAAAATAAAAAAAAAATATTTAAAAACGACGGCAACACCTACAGTTATGAGTGATACATTTTTCAAAAGGCAGAATATTACACTTTATATTAGTTTTTAAATCAAGTTATTTCATTCAATACTTTTTGAAAAAATCGATTTCAAAGTCAAATTTTGGGCAAAAAAAGTTGAAAATTACACTTTCAAGGTCATATATACAGCTGCGGTCAAAAAAATAGCAGTGCATCGAAAAATATTTTAAGTAAAACATGAAACATAAAAAGAGTTTCGATGTTGGATTTATTTTTTAGTAAAACTATTTTAGATACATTCTAGGTTAATTTTTAGTACACTGAAAATAATAAATTTCGTAAAATTACGAAAATCCTTTCATACACTACATTTTCGTTGGCCCAACGAAAATAAAAAAAAGGTAGACTTGTGTGCATTTCTGTTTTAATATTGAAAATTTAATCTTGTTGGATATAGTTCACAATAGGTTTTTGTTTAAAAATCCATGTAAGTAGAGCTGAATAAAACAATATTTGCGTATTGACAAGGTGTCTCACGATAAGTCAGTCAACTGATGAGTCCAAGTGAGTTCCACCGGGATAAACGCCAATTTTTTGTTTGGACTATTAATCAATGATTTAACAGGTCCAATTAAATATTTATAAAAAGAAAAATGAATGAAAAAACTCGTAGGTTAACGAAAAAATTCGTTACTCTACGAAAAGAATGTAAGAATAATCTACTAAAAAAATAATTAATACAACGAAAAGTTTCGTTAGCTAACGAATATTTTTTCGTAATTTAATTAAAATATTCATAAAATTTACGAAAAACTTCGTTAGCTTACGAAAGTTTTAATTAAATTTTACGTTAATTGATGAAAAAATTTCGTAAAGTGATGTAAAAATACATTAAATTCTCTATCAAAAATTTTTATGAAAAATTTCATTAAAATACGAAAGTTTTCGTTAATTGATGAAGTTCTTCATTAACGTATGAAAGCCATTTCGTTGAGCCAATTAAATTTTTCATCGGCTGAAAATTAATTAAATTTTCGTTGGCTCAACGAATTTTTTCGTTGTATTTACGTAAGGATTTGGTTCAGTGTATGAATGAAATTTAATTTATTGCTAATAGCTAAGCAATAATCCAAAAACAAAATAAACCTAAAAATTAAGCGGTCAAAATAATAGCAGTGATTTTCTTTTTCTAGTAAATTTTAATAAAACAAAGGCACAAAAAGTTCAAATAAACGGTATTTTACTTGGCAAAAGCTAGAATTTGCTCCCTTGACCTTTATTTTTAATTAAAGCTTGGCAAAAACCTTTTATGGGGCCGACAAGTCGCTGAGATCTGTGAGGTGTTTTAGCTCACCAAACCTGCTCAACAACGGTCCATAACTGCCGTTATGTTTGGGTTTTGCTTTATAAACTTCTTCTTTTATATCCTCGCAATGATTCTAGAAAAGATCGAGATCCAAAGACTAAGCAGTCCACTCCATAAGCTAAATCTTAATGTTTTGAAACCATTGTTTTGCTGCTCTCCTGAAGTATTTTGGGTTATTACCTTGTTGGAAGACCCATTTAAGCGGTATTTTGAGGTCGACGTATAGCGGCATACTGTCTTACAAGATATCCAGGTACTACTGCTGGTTTATTTTAGTTTTAATCTAATATAATAGACCAAGTCCGTAGTAGGACAAGTTTCTCCAAATTCTTATACTGGACCCTGGATTATTCTCTGGACTGATGAGAGCAAATTGATTCCGCATGGTGGCAAAGGGTCTCGGTAGTACTACCAAACACGAAATATAAACCTAGGTATAGCAGAAAAACTATTAAACACGGAGGATCCAGTACAATGGTTTAGGGGAACTTGTCCTACTACGGACTTGGTCTATTATATTAGATTAAAACTAAAATAAACCAGCAGTAGTACCTGGATATCTTGTAAGACAGTATGCCGCTATACGTCGACCTCAAAATACCGCTTAAATGGGTCTTCCAACAAGATAATAACCCAAAATACTTCAGGAGAGCAGCCAAACAATGGTTTCAAAACATTAAGATTTAGCTTTTGGAGTGGACTGCTTAGTCTTTGGATCTCGATCTTTCCTAGAATCATTGCGAGGATATAAAAGAAGAAGTTTATAAAGCAAAACCCAAACATAACGGCAGTTATGGACCGTTGTTGAGCAGGTTTGGTGAGCTAAAACACCTCACAGATCTCAGCGACTTGTCGGCCCCATAAAAGGTTTTTGCCAAGCTTTAATTAAAAATAAAGGTCAAGGGAGCAAATTCTAGCTTTTGCCAAGTAAAATACCGTTTATTTGAACTTTTTGTGCCTTTGTTTTATTAAAATTTACTAGAAAAAGAAAATCACTGCTATTATTTTGACCGCTTAATTTTAAGGTTTATTTTGTTTTTGGATTATTGCTTAGCTATTAGCAATAAATTAAATTTCATTCATACTAAAAATTAATCTAGAATGTATCTTAAATAGTTTTACTAAAAAATAAATCCAACATCGAAACTCTTTTTATGTTTTATATTTTATTTGAAATATTTTTCGATGCACTGCTATTTTTTTCACCGCCACTGTATATGTATATGATGTGCACCGCTGAAACCTGCCAGACCAAGATTTTCTTACTAAGCATGCTAAAAACTACCACTGTACCAATTTTCAGCCTTACAAGAGCTACCTTAGTCAAATGTGCCACTAGCTAACTAAAACCAACAATCTTTTTCACTAGGTGAACTGTTATTTTTAAAAAGTTATTCAATACCTACATGAAGTATGTATATATGAAATTAACCTTAAATGAGTACAAATTATAAACTTATTTATGTTTTCAAGTTTTATTCCCGCCATTTTTGTAATTTAAGTTATAACTACAATGGCCACCTTTTGAAAAAAAGTGGGAAAATTACAAAAGCAAATAATTATTTTTTCCTACAAAGGGCAATTTTCCCCGAAAAAAAAACTATAAACGTTTTGAAGCCAAGATTTAAGAATTCTGCATTAAAAAATGAGTTTGAAAATTTTCACTTTAAGAATTTTTGCAAAAAGTACCCTGTGTAGTTATACCTTTGATACTTTATTAATACTATTTTCTAAAATGAACTCGAAAGAATTTGTTTTATTCCTCCCTAGTGGGAATAAAACAACCTATAGGTTGTTCATTTTCATTCAAATTTTTTTTTTTTATAAATCATGTTTTTGAAGTGAAATCATGTTTTTTATCATGTTTTTTTAAATTTCGAAATGGCAGCACTGTCACCACATAAAAACCAACGGCGTATACAAGGGGGGGGTCACGGGGTCATGACCCCCCCCAAGAACTCAGAACTTAAAAAAGAATTTGTTATGTGATACTGAAATCTCTTGAGTAAGATTATTTTCAAAATGTTGAAGTTTTAGAACATGAACGAAAATTAAAAGTAAACAAAATTTTTGGTATTCAAACAAACTATTTTACCATATTTTGGGGATGTGGTCATATTTTTAGCGAACGCTATGCTGGATTAGGATTATTTTGATTCGTTCGATAATATTAGTTGAGCTGTAGAGTTTTGTATGGAAACAAAATCCGGATAAGTATTATTTTCAAAGCTTTTTAAAAGAAATTGAATCTAGTAGGTACACAAAAATAATATCTTAAGGGCAAGACACTGCTTACCAGCAAATAAAAGAAGCAGCCATATCTTCTATTTTTTTATATGATGAAGTGAATAAAATATGTTTTAAATAGGGAAGCTGTCTGTGGCCTTGCTGTGTGGAGGTCAATTCTGTTGATAAAATTCGTCATCGGCAAAATGTTAAAGAAGGATATCATTTCTAAAATCTTTTTAGTTTTTTGCAATGTTCCAGTTCAATACATTCGTCTGATAAAATTTGGTGAATTTTGTTTGCTTACAGAATATAACAGTATTTTGTACATACTAAATTTGCTAGATCTGTTGCATTTTTTGAAACAACTATCGATTTGTTAATCATCAATGGCCAGCCAATTATAGAAGCAATGTAAGCAACCTTATCTAAGGCAATTTAAATATTATTATTAAATATCACTTAGGGCTAATTTTTTGAATAGTTAGATAAACCTAAGTTAGAACTTATTCCTAGGAATAAAAGTTTTTTTTATAGTGACATTTATTCTTCTGATAGTCTGTCTGACGATTGAAAAAGCAGGGCTTAATCTAATAAATACAACTGAATGTTTTTTATATTGTAAACCGCTGATTAATACCTGAAAATCGCCAAAATTATTTTTTTTGTCTTTACTATTTTAATAGAGGTATTTTAAATTCCCATACAATTTTAAAACAAAATTTAAAAAAAATTATATTTTCAATGCAATTTTTTTTACAAAACTTTGCGATTCGTTTGCCTGAGGTTAGGAAGACTTTTAATTCAAAAATTAAAACTGTTATAAAGTAAAAACGATTTTTATATTAACTTTCTGGGCTAGCGGAAAACAATGAACAGTTGTTTTAAGGCAAATTATTCAATCGAAGTACTCGTACAGTACATTTTATTTTTAGGAGAGGATAGCCTCAATTGGTCAAAATTAAAGCCTAGTACGCTGCTGATAAGAAACGAAAAATCCCATACAAAAATGAAACAACGAAATGGTAAACCAAAAATTTCGTTCAACTTTTCGTTCTGTAGTACGCTGTTCGGCACAACGAAATTGAAAGTCTAAACTTCTTTTTCGCACACAAACAATTGCCGGGGACATTCATTGTGTGTGGAAAAATGACATTTTGAGTTTTTTTGTTTGTTTTTGTTGTTCATTTTGTCATTGCATGTCTTTCTGCGATGCGTGTTTGCTTTTTTTTTCATTTATGTTTTGCAATTTTTGAGTATTTTTCGGTCCAGATTTCGCAAGCATTTCGTTGTCCTCGTGGAGACCGACCAAAAATTTCGTTTCACATCAGCAGCGTTCTAGGCTTTAAGGCTTAACGCTAAACTTAAACGAATCTCATACCGTTTTTGTTTGGTTATTTTTAGAACTACATTCGGAACTTTTCGATTCGAAATGCAAGACACACAAATTTTAATGTATTAAACAATTCAAAAAGCCCATTTTCAGGTTTATGCCTGCTATCAAAACTTTTGAAAAAAAAAAAAAATTGGCATGACCCCCCCAAAGAAGCAAACCTGTATACGCCCCTGATAAAAACTTACTTTTATTATTAACTAACTTATAACTAAATAAACAAATATTTTAAGCATCACATAATCACCTAATTTTTTACTCACTAACATACTTACTTATTCATATACTGCACATAATCCCGTAAAGGCCGTAACTATCGCGAATTTTTCCGTATTTCCCAAAAAAAACACCCTTTAACCTAAAATACTTTTATAGACTGTTTGGGTTCTTGGTTTCTGTTATAAATGAAACATTTTTAACAATTTTCATTGGTGTAACAATTTTTTCCTAGTTTTTGTGGTACTAATTCCGAATTTCATCATTTCTTAAAAAAAAACACCCTTTCACTCAAGATAATTTTGTAAACATTGTAGATTCTTAATTCTTATACCAACCAAAACATTAACAGTCATTAACACCAAGTTTAAAAAATTAATAAAATTTAAGTCAGCTGTTATGATACCTTCCTCACACACAACTTAACCCATCAAAAAACACCCTTTCACTAAAAATAATTATAAGAACTTTATGAATCCTTTGTCCCTGCTTTATCTAAAACCTTCATCCCGAATTATATCAATGTAGCATGTTTT
Source organism: Episyrphus balteatus (assembly GCF_945859705.1). Classification (NCBI taxonomy): domain Eukaryota; kingdom Metazoa; phylum Arthropoda; class Insecta; order Diptera; family Syrphidae; genus Episyrphus; species Episyrphus balteatus. The sequence goes on along the minus strand of NC_079134.1, from coordinate 56,416,721 downwards.
TCACATGGGTTTCGGTTATATTTTACCTGTTGAAGTCAAAAAACAAGCACCCTTGTTTTTAATCGGCAATAACTTTTCTTAGAGCAATCGTATTGACTTTCAGCATCAAAAAATACCTTGAAAACATGTGTCATATGATGATATTCGAAAAACAATTTCAGTATATTTTTGACCTCACAACTCCCTCCTGTCCGCGAAAAAACACCCTTTTTGTACTTGGTTCTTATCCCAAAACCAAACTCTTTGCCAAGTTTCATCAGTGTAACAATTTTTTTTTTTTTTTGTATTTCTTGATTTTATGTACTATTTTATCTGTACTACTATTAGAATTCAATAATATATCTATTTAAAAAAAAAATAATAAGGTAAAAAAGCAAAAATAAGAAGTATAAATAAGGAATCAATTTAAAAAAATATAGATAAAAGAATATAAAAAATAAACAGAGACAACCTAATGATTCTACAGTTTTGAGAAAAAACTAATAAAATCTATCAAACAGAATTTATCCAACAATTCAATTAAAATAATGTTGCAAGTCGATGTAACGATATTTTTATTGAACAGTAATTATATATATACAATTTGCTTAAAGTAAGGTTTCCAGAACATCTCTTTTAAAGAGAACATGTTCTCTTTTTCAACTCAGATCTTTTTTACACTCTCTTTTTTCATAAAATTATTTTTTTGTTCTCTATTTTTCAAATGTCCTCTTTTAAGTATCTTTTTTTATTTTAGTCCATATTTTTTTTAAGATTGTTACGATTATCTGTCTCCTACCTTAAAAATTTGTTTCAACTCTGCCCACTCACAGTTAAAGTGTTCATCGCATTGAAATTTAAAAAAGATGTTCTGTTTTTCGTTTTCACATATTTTATAATTCGTTTTTCTACACGGATCTCAGTTTGTTCTTATTGTCTTTAAGCTCGATTTTTTTTATTTCAATTTTTTTATCTAGGTACTTTTCATTTTCAACAATTTAAATAAATTGTGGCTCGTTTAAAAGCTGATAGACAACTTTGAATATATTTATGCAAATACATACTAAATAGTACCTTCCTCGACTCTACTCACGAATAGATATTGCGTGGATGCGAGGTTTGGGTTTATGTTAAGTTTTTTTTTTTAACCAAATATTCCAAAAAAGAGACTTGTGAAGTTATTCCAAAGTTTACTTCTGTAGAGAAGTTAAACATCCATTCAAAAAAATTTACAATAACTGACAATATGGAGGCGTTCTTCTTTCTTCTTCTTCTTCATTATCGACCATAGTCATGATCTCGGATGGGGTCACAACTCTCCCACTCTACTGCTTCACACTACGGCTCCGCATGTGGGGTTCACCGGCGTTCTTCTTTGAAAAAAAAAAAAAAAAAAAACAAACAAATTTTTGATCATTTTTAACGTAATTCCTGTTTGAAAGGTATAATCCTGTGTCCTAGATCCACTACTTTTAAGTAACTTTTTAGAAAAAATAAATTTGTACTGCTTATGTTACGTTCTTTTTGTTCTCTTTTTTTTTCTTCTAAGTCCTCTTTTTTAAAGGTTCAAGAGTAAAATGTTCTCTTTTTAGTTAGGTCCCAAATGGACCCCTAGCTTAAAGCTAGTTATCTAAAAATTTACATTGATTATATTAGTATTATGTTGGCACAAAAGGGGCCTAACGTTTTTACATTGTTTTTTTTTTATAAGCTAAATTTACAGTTAATTGTAATTGTGTTTGTTTTAAATATTAATTCTGCTGGCAGCTTCATAACTCAGCTTGTTCATGTCCGGTTGTCATTGTGAAGGTTGGATTAGGGAGGGGGTGAGGCTTTCAGCCACGATAGTGAGCTGATCCAGGATCAGCGTAGAAGGGGATGTTCTCTTCGTCGTTGGTTGATATCAAATCCTCATCCAAAAGTTCCTTAGCTTCTAGGTACCGCTGGTAAGGCTGTCTTGGCTGGTTTATGACTCTTCCTATTATTGGGTTTGGATGGTTGCTCAGGTTCTGTAGGCATCTTCTGCTTGATTGGATAAGATACTTGTCGATTTTTATAATTTGGGATTCTTCATACAGTCTCTTGTTGCTGACGTGTTTCCTGCGTATCCTGTCGTAGTGTATGCCTGTACAGATCCTTAAGATCTTCCTCTCCAGGATTGCTAACTTGTTTAGGTGGGATTTTGTCACCGTGAACCAGATAGGAAAACAGTAGGTGATGATAGGCCTTATGAGCTGCTTGTACAGGAGAAGCTTTGTCTTTTGGCTGAGTCCGTTTATTTTCCGCATAAGTGGATGAATGCGATGAAAGGCGAAGCTTGCTTTTTTCAAAACGGCTGCTGCTTGACGGTTGAATCGGTTCTTCTCATCGAATTGTATTCCCAGATATTTGACGTTATTTTTTGCTGAAATTTGTGTTCCATCGGGAAGGCTTATCTTGATGTTCCTGCAGTTCCTGGCTGAGCCTATTTTAGGATTTCCTGGGGTGGCTGGTCGTCTAAAGCATATCAGTTCAGATTTGGCTGTGTTGATTTTGAAGCCCCAGCGCTTATAAAACTCGTAAAGACGTCTTATGTGGGCTTCAACTTTCCTTGCGGCTAATATGGGTGACTTAGACTTCGCTTACGTGAGAGAGTCGTCTGCAAACAGGAGATTCTGAGCTTATTCTGGGTATGGCTGATCGGATGTGTAAATATTGAAGAGGAATGGTCCTAGCTTCGATCCTTGGGCAACTCCTGCATTGATTATCCTCATTGTTGATTGGCTGTTTCCTTATTGTACAAAGAACGATCTGGAATCAAGAAAGCTGTAAATAATTTTGATTAGTGAAATTGGAAATCTTAGCTGGAACAGTTTGTGAATAAGTTTTTGTATCCAGACACTGTCAAATGCTTTTTCTATGTCGAGAAAACACCCGACAGTGACTTGGTTTTCGTTTAGGGAGGCGACAACATCGTGTTGGAGTTTTAGGAGTGGATGGAGTGTAGAGTGTTTTTCCCGGAATCCGAACTGCATATCAGGTACTGTTCAATTCAGAACGTTCTACCGGGGGGAACCACAAACGATTACGTGAAAAGCGTACTCCGTTTTTAGGGAGAATTGCGTACTCCGTTTTACGGAAAATTGTGGAACGCAAATTCTCCCTATTCTCGAACGCGCCCACGTTTCGTTTCCTCCCGGTCCGAATTAAAAATTGAACATTGCAGCCAACCTTAAACCACAAAAAACCATTCAATCACATTCATTCTCGCATCCATTCAATTCAAAGTTGTCATTCTTTCATTCAACGTCAACCAGCCACCACCACACCAAGCACACAACGAAAGTAGTACCTATCTACTTTAAAAGAAAACTTAAACTACGTAAAAGAAACAAAGAAAATTATACAAATTGTAATTAAATAGCTAATTAAAACTATTAAAGAAAGTTAAATTAAACAAAACAAAAAACAAAAGTTAACGTTTTCAATACAAAAAAAAAGGGGAAAACGAACAGAAAAAACACAGGTACGCCTACGCCCCAACATTTGGTCCTTCGAGCCGGATCGTCATATTGGGAAATCGAACCTCGTGTGTGAAGCACGATTATTTTCCAAAATTTACCGAAGCGCTATATTGGTCAAGTAAACTTGGTGTGGGGTTTTTACTTTTTCGACATCGAATTATTTCGAATCAATCCAATCGAATTGTGTGGCCATTGATTCGACTACATCGCTAGCTACATGTGAGGTGCACACTTTTTTCAAGTCATTGACTGCAGCATTTTCGTATTCAGTGAACCCGATCAGCAGTGCATGTACACGGCGATTCTTCAACATTGCAGTGTGCACCAACCAAGAGTGGGCTTTTTTGAGCGAGTCTCATCAAATTGACTTGCTATTGCCATTCTTCATCAGCTTCTTCTCCATCGTCTTGCCTCAACATCTGCATCAGCATCTTCGTCGTCATCAGCTTCTTCTTCATCGTCATCATCAGCTTCTTCGTCATCATCAGCTTCTTCGTCATCATCAGCATTAAAGTCATCATCAGAGTCCTCATCAAAGTATTCATCAAAGTCGTCATCAGAGTCACCATAGTCCGGTCAATTTAGACATCCGAGGTTACATTAATTCCCAGCAAGCTGAAAATTGGTAGGATTGTTGGAAATACCATCATAATTTAAATCTAAAAAGTCCTCATCGATCCGAGGCGTGGAAAAAAATTTACGGGGGGTCAAAGGTCACAAAAACTGGTTTTTCAAGATTTTCAGCAAAACGGTAAGTCTTACCAAAAAATTTTCAATGCAAGAATTGTAGACCAGATCATTATATATAAAAAGTTTCATGACACTTTTTTTCCTAAGACCCACCGTTTCTTAGGTATAACCATTCAAAAAGTTGAAGTAGAGTAGTAATCGTCATAATATGGCCTGTTCTGAAAAAAGAACTCCTAACTGAAAAGTTCTTGAAATTTCATTATTTTTTTAACTTGAATTTCGTTCTTCGATGGTTAAGAATATGAGAAAAGCAAAAAAAAATGAAAATTTTCACCATTTTTCCGATTGGGGCCCTCCTCCCGAAACCATTTCCCTGGGAATTTTTGTTTAGAATATGTCTGAATATATACAGGGTGTGCAATAGAGAATGGACAACCCTAAAACAGCCGATAGCTATACTTATGACTGTTCTAAAAACAGATAGAAAAAAGTTCTATCGCAACCAGTTCATAAAATATTGGCTTTTTTTCGTTCAGTGTATTTTAAATTTTATCATCTTATGTTTTCGTTCACTACAACCACGAATGTATGAATCTTATTTATTTCTTTTTTTATCATTTTCTACAACCTCAGGGAGTGACATTGCGTCACTCCCTGAGGTTAAGGCAAAATATAGAAACTCTTCGGACACATACAGTACATAACGCTTATAAGAAACTCAAAAATTGCACAATATTTGTTTCTTATAACCGAGTGTTTCTTATATTCTTAGAACGGATATAAGAAACAAGTTTCTTATACACATCTACTACCCAGTAGCATGGTATAAAAAGACAAGGTATGATCATTAGAGCCGCCATCTTACAAAATGGGGTAATAAGGTTTTGACGTTTTATACTTGGCAAAGTCAAAAGCAACAAATAATTTTCAAGACAAATTTGATTACAACAACAATTTCAATAGGCAGCTGTCAAAACCTTAAGTAGCCATTTTTAAGTTTTGACAGTTCTCGATACAGAGTTTGTTCTAATGATCATACCGTCTCTTTTTATACCATGACCCAGTAGAATTACAAACTTATCTTCGCCTAAATATTCAATCCAATTATATAACTACATAATTATGTAGCTATTTTATATTTTTCACAGATTTCTTTTCTATTTTTTCCCGATTTAATTTATTCAAGGATTATGTATCAATTTAGTTTTAAGTGAAATATTAGCTGTGTTCCTTTGGCCTGAAGTATCTACTGCTAAGTTGTTCTGCTTGTATTCAACTCCATTTCTTCAATAGAAAAAAATGTCTTTGAATGGATTCAGATGCACTAAAAAGTACTTTGCTGAGCAACATTTTTAGCAAAGGTAAACACAGCAGGGATATAAAGAACACAAACACAACAAATAACAAATTAACCACTGAACTGAAATTCTCTTTAAATAATGTCAAACTCAAATGACATTTGCACAGGTTGCTTTGAATTTTTCTTTAGAGCTCATGTTTTTTTAGTTTTGTAATTTTTTTGAAAGTTTCTTAAATCCAACCAACTTAATGTGTGTGCAAGAAAGTCCGTGGTTTGAAAAATGTTTCTTTTATCAGTGTTTTTCTTATAAACGTGTTTTTTATAAACATATAATTCAACCTTAAAATATATGGTAAAGTACACGGTGATTTTGTTCGAGTTTCTTGTAAGCGAGGTTTTCTAATAAGCGTGTTTCTTATAAGCGATAAATACTGTATATTGAATTTCTCAGTGATATTTTGGAGGCGACGCGGCCCCAAGAGGTTAGTTTAAAATCGAATAACGAAAAGAGTGATAATGTCGAATTAAAGCATCATATGCATCTTCCGCCGTGTGAAACGGAAATATTTAGTGGCAATTTTCTCAAATGGCCACACGGTTAAAAATTCTGGAGTATTTTTCAATCCTTTTTGGGTTACATATAGGTCTACACCAGAAATGTATTAAAATTTAATACAAGACAAATATTAAAATTTTTTAGTTAATACCAAATGTATTAAAATATAATACAGTTGTATTAAAAAATAATACAGTTTATATTAGAATTTAAAACCAAATGTATTAAATTTCAATTGTTGTATATTAAAATTTAATCTTTTTATATTAATTTCTAATAATTTTATTAAAAGATAATACAAATACATTTCAATTCAATACAAAATGTATTTAAAGTTAATAAAATATATTTAGTCTAAGAGCCCAGAGCAGATTTTGGGAGTTTTTGGATAACCGAAAATGAGTCATATGTATGTGTAGGTAATAGCGTCCTGATGAAGAATTCGAAAGTCTGGCAGGTTTATTTCACGGCATTCTATGGTTTATGGGGAGTTGAAAAATGCATTTTTTCCGATTTTTGTGTCGAGTATATAACCACTTTAATTCATATAGAGCCGATAGAGGGCGATACCTTGATTGCAAAAAGTTCGGTCCCAGACGTTTTATTCGCGGCATTACCCCCGCCAGACGTCCTTGAAGAGTCGCGAAATGGCGATTTTCATACAAAAGTCAGAATATTATTTTTTGCAAGATATATAACCGTCTGGTGGTACCTATTAAAAAATAACCACTAACCCTTGATAGAAAATAAATTAGTGCCAGACGTTTTAACCACGGCATTACCCCCGCCAGACGTCCTTGAAGAGTCGCGAAATGGCGATTTTCATACAAAAGTCAGAATATTATTTTTTGCAAGATATATAACCGTCTGGTGGTACCTATTAAAAAATAACCACTAACCCTTGATAGAAAATAAATTAGTGCCAGACGTTTTAACCACGGCATTACCCCCGCCAGACGTCCTTGAAGAGTCGCGAAATGGCGATTTTCATACAAAAGTCAGAATATTATTTTTTGCAAGATATATAACCGTCTGGTGGTACCTATTAAAAAATAACCACTAACCCATGATAGAAAATAAATTAGTGCCAGACGTTTTAACCACGGCATTACCCCCGCCAGACGTCCTTGAAGAGTCGCGAAATGGCGATTTTCATACAAAAGTCAGAATATTATTTTTTGCAAGATATATAACCGTCTGGTGGTACCTATTAAAAAATCACCACTACCCCCTGATAGAAAATAAATTAGTGCCATACGTTTTAACCACGGCATTACCCCCGCCAGACGTCCTTGAAAAGTCCCGAAATAACGACTTTTGTATGAAAATCGAAAAAAATGTCTTTGAATGGATTCAGATGCACTAAAAAGTACTTTGCTGAGCAACATTTTTAGCAAAGGTAAACACAGCAGGGATATAAAGAACACAAACACAACAAATAACAAATTAACCACTGAACTGAAATTCTCTTTAAATAATGTCAAACTCAAATGACATTTGCACAGGTTGCTTTGAATTTTTCTTTAGAGCTCATGTTTTTTTAGTTTTGTAATTTTTTTGAAAGTTTCTTAAATCCAACCAACTTAATGTGTGTGCAAGAAAGTCCGTGGTTTGAAAAATGTTTCTTTTATCAGTGTTTTTCTTATAAACGTGTTTTTTATAAACATATAATTCAACCTTAAAATATATGGTAAAGTACACGGTGATTTTGTTCGAGTTTCTTGTAAGCGAGGTTTTCTAATAAGCGTGTTTCTTATAAGCGATAAATACTGTATATTGAATTTCTCAGTGATATTTTGGAGGCGACGCGGCCCCAAGAGGTTAGTTTAAAATCGAATAACGAAAAGAGTGATAATGTCGAATTAAAGCATCATATGCATCTTCCGCCGTGTGAAACGGAAATATTTAGTGGCAATTTTCTCAAATGGCCACACGGTTAAAAATTCTGGAGTATTTTTCAATCCTTTTTGGGTTACATATAGGTCTACACCAGAAATGTATTAAAATTTAATACAAGACAAATATTAAAATTTTTTAGTTAATACCAAATGTATTAAAATATAATACAGTTGTATTAAAAAATAATACAGTTTATATTAGAATTTAAAACCAAATGTATTAAATTTCAATTGTTGTATATTAAAATTTAATCTTTTTATATTAATTTCTAATAATTTTATTAAAAGATAATACAAATACATTTCAATTCAATACAAAATGTATTTAAAGTTAATAAAATATATTTAGTCTAAGAGCCCAGAGCAGATTTTGGGAGTTTTTGGATAACCGAAAATGAGTCATATGTATGTGTAGGTAATAGCGTCCTGATGAAGAATTCGAAAGTCTGGCAGGTTTATTTCACGGCATTCTATGGTTTATGGGGAGTTGAAAAATGCATTTTTTCCGATTTTTGTGTCGAGTATATAACCACTTTAATTCATATAGAGCCGATAGAGGGCGATACCTTGATTGCAAAAAGTTCGGTCCCAGACGTTTTATTCGCGGCATTACCCCCGCCAGACGTCCTTGAAGAGTCGCGAAATGGCGATTTTCATACAAAAGTCAGAATATTATTTTTTGCAAGATATATAACCGTCTGGTGGTACCTATTAAAAAATAACCACTAACCCTTGATAGAAAATAAATTAGTGCCAGACGTTTTAACCACGGCATTACCCCCGCCAGACGTCCTTGAAGAGTCGCGAAATGGCGATTTTCATACAAAAGTCAGAATATTATTTTTTGCAAGATATATAACCGTCTGGTGGTACCTATTAAAAAATAACCACTAACCCTTGATAGAAAATAAATTAGTGCCAGACGTTTTAACCACGGCATTACCCCCGCCAGACGTCCTTGAAGAGTCGCGAAATGGCGATTTTCATACAAAAGTCAGAATATTATTTTTTGCAAGATATATAACCGTCTGGTGGTACCTATTAAAAAATAACCACTAACCCTTGATAGAAAATAAATTAGTGCCAGACGTTTTAACCACGGCATTACCCCCGCCAGACGTCCTTGAAGAGTCGCGAAATGGCGATTTTCATACAAAAGTCAGAATATTATTTTTTGCAAGATATATAACCGTCTGGTGGTACCTATTAAAAAATCACCACTACCCCCTGATAGAAAATAAATTAGTGCCATACGTTTTAACCACGGCATTACCCCCGCCAGACGTCCTTGAAAAGTCCCGAAATAACGACTTTTGTATGAAAATCGCTATTTCAGGACTCTTCAAGGACGTCTGGTGGGGGTAATGCCGTGGTTAAAACGTCTGGCACTAATTTATTTTCTATCAAGGGTTAGTGGTTATTTTTTAATAGGTACCACCAGACGGTTATATATCTTGCAAAAAATAATATTCTGACTTTTGTATGAAAATCGCCATTTCGCGAATCTTCAAGGACGTCTGGCGGGGGTAATGCAGCGAATAAAACGTCTGGGACCGAACTTTTTGCAATCAAGGTATCGCCCTCTATCGGCTCTATATGAATTAAAGTGGTTATATACTCGACACAAAAATCGGAAAAAATACATTTTTCAACTCCCCATAAACCATAGAATGCCGTGAAATAAACCTGCCAGACTTTCGAATTCTTCATCAGGACGCTATTACCTACACATACATATGACTCATTTTCGGTTATCCAAAAACTCCCAAAATCTGCTCTGGGCTCTCGGTCTAATTCTTTTTCTTAATTCATTACTGAAAATATATATTAATCATAAATAATATAATAATGGTGATATTATTTTCTCTATTTTACCTGTTTCACAAACTGTGGCATGTAAAATCTTATTGCCGATCAAAATTTATCTGTAATGTATGTATTTTGCTTCGAAAAAACACAAAGCGCCTTCAAATTAGTAAAAATTTGCAAATTTTAATTAAATTTTTTTTTAGAAAAGGTACATCAAACAAAGGATTTTTTTCATTTTTAATATGGCTTCTGCTGACCACAGTACACATAAAAGGTAATATCTTCCAAACCAATGTCAGCTACCGTAAATCTTATTTCTTTTATTTAGCGACGGAAAACACACAAAAACTTAAAAACCACGCACACGACTAATTTGTTTACAATAATTCACCGTTTTCCGCAAGGAAACACGAAGAAAATTTGTTATTTTTTAATTTATAATTTTTTCAAATGACACTTTATAAATTTAAACTAAAACAAATTTCCTGTTTACTGCGATTAAAATATAAATATTAAAGGCCGACCTGACAGATTGGTGCCCATTTTTGACAAACAAATTTTGACAACGTTCGGAATATAATAACCTTATTATGTGTACTGTGGCTGCTGACGTTTGATTAAAATTTAATATTCTCGTATTACAATTTAATACTTTTTATATTAGTTTTTAATAAATTTGTATTATATTTTAATACAATTATATTAAAATGTAATATAATTATATTAAAATGAAATACAATACACTCAAATATAATACAAAAATATTAAAATCCAATACAGCGGTATTAAAATTCAATACAAGATAGAATTTAACCCACGGAGATTATTTTTTAATAATTTTTGTGTTACAAGTAGTAAACTTAATACTTAAATATTGAAATTTAATACCAAAAAGATTAAAAATAATTTTAATATTTTGGAAGTATTAAATTGTAATATTTTTTGTATTGAAAATTGCTTTAATACAAGAGCTGTATTAAAAAATACTCCAGAATTTTAGACCGTGCAGCATTTAGAGACATGTTTACGGCACTTTACATTCGACACGCAAGGTTAAGTCCCGTTCAAAAACTTTTTCACTTGCGTGCTCGGACTAAAGATCATGCCTTAAGCATAGTCTCTAAATTTGAGATAACAGATGATAATTTCGAGGCTGCTTGGGCAGCTCTCAAAGAACACTACGAAAATAAAAGGGTTTTAGTGAATAATCATCTAAGTATTTTGCTTGGTCAGGTGCGCATAACGGTTGAATCGGCAGATGCATTTAAGGAATTGCAGAGCAATATTAATGAAGCTATTATAGCTTTAGAGTCGTATGGTATTGAGGTGAAAAAGTGGGATGCGATGGTTACATACGTTTGTGCGTCTCGTCTCCCACCACAGACTTTATCCCTTTGGGAAGAATCATTTGCGAATCCAAAGAAAATTCAATCATGGGAAAAAATGAACATTTTTATCACAAATAGGTACCGGGTCCTAGATAACGTTTCAGACATGAACAAAGAAAATAAAGTTTTGAAAAATTCGGGTTCAAAACAGCAATCTTCAAGTTCATTTCCACGTGTTAGAACACATCACGCACAAGTTAGTTCGCAATGTAAGGTTTGTAAGGGGACTCATGCACTTCGGGTATGCCCAGATTTTTTGAAAATGAGCGTTTCTCAAAGGAGAAACACTATTCGAAAGTTAAAGTATTGCTATAATTGTCTAGCATTCAGTCACTTGGTAACCGCCTGCCAGAGTGAAAGTACATGTTTTCACTGTAAGGGAAAACATCACTCATTGCTTCATTTTGACAAATCTCCTTCGGGGAGCTTTACTCCACAAATATAGTCCACTCATTCAACTTCAGCTGCAAGTCAAAATGCCCAACAACATACTGTACCAAGGGACAGTTCAAATTTCAAGCTTTCAAATACGGAAGAAAGCCCCAATGTTTCGGCGAACGCATTTTTTGCCAAAACTAAACGCACAACTCTTTTAGCTACTGCGATGATTCGGATTCATCACCATCATACTGATTTTGAGTGGAGGGCGCTTATTGATCCGGGTTCGGAAATCTCATTTATTTCCGAAGAAGTTCAAAGAAAGTTAAAATTGCCCGTTGAATCGGTTATGGCAACGGTTGCAGGCGTTAATTCCTCGGTAACGGCAACTTCAAACAAAATGTGCTCATTCACTCTCAGATCGAAATTCGATAAACAATTTTCACTTTCCGCTCGGGCACTTGTCCTTAAAACGGTTTCGGACAGTTTGCTTTCCATATCCATTGATATTGGAAATACTCAAAATTTGTTTGACTTTCCCTTAGCGGACCCTTGTTTCAATCAAAGTGGAAAGATAGATTTATTGATCGGTGCAGATTTATACCCACTTATTATTCGCGATGGATTAAAATTTAATGTTTTTCAAAGAATTATGGCTCAGAGCACAGTTTTCGGATGGGTATTGCTGGGTCCTTTGGAACCACCCATTTCTCAAAATAATATCGAATATACTCGATCGCTGTCTTTTTTTAATGAGGTAACGGTGGATGAAGAAATCCAAAGATTTTGGAAACTTGAGGAACTTCCACAAATCTTATTTTTAACGGCCGCAGAACAATTCTGCGAAAATCTTTTCGAAAAAACAACGTACCGAGATAAAACGGGTCGGTTTGTTGTAAGGCTACCGTTTAAAGACAATTCCTTTCAAAGTCCAGGGTTAGGAAATTCGTATGAAATTGCAAAACGTCAATTTCTATGAAATGAAAAGCGTCTTTTATATAGTCCCATACTTAAAAATGAGTACGATTCGGTGCTCTCGGAATATATTGATTTAGGGCATATGAAACCAAGTGATTCCGCGGATAAGGTTTGCGAAAACGGCACATCATATGTTATGCCACATCATGCAGTGATTAAACCGGAAAGCCTAACAACAAAAGTTCGCGTTGTTTTCAACGCATCATGTTCCTCTTCAAACGGGAAGAGTTTAAACGATTTGTTGTATCCAGGCCCGGCACTTCAAACGGATATAACACTCTTGATGTTAAATTGGCTTCTTTATAAGTACGTGTTCAACAGTGATGTCGAAAAAATGTATCGACAGATAAAAATATATCCCGATCAAACGCCTTTTCAAAAAATTTTGTTTCGTCAGAACCCGAAAGATGATCTAAGCGTTTTTGAAATGTTAACACTAACATTTGGTGTTTCCTGCTCCCCATATTTAGCAATTCGTTCTTTGCATCAGTTGGCTAAGGAAGTAAATCGGTCTCATCCTCTAGCATCAAAAATTCTTTTAAACGAGTTGTTTGTAGATGACGTTCTTTAAGGGGCTCATGACATTTCCACTGCGGTAGAAGCTCAATTCGAATTAATTGAGGTATTAAAGTCTGCCGGTTTCAATTTAAGAAAGTGGACATCGAACGCGAAGAAGTTACTGAGTCCTCTGCCTAAAGGTTCACTTCTTAACGAAGATTTCCTAACTATTGATGATAAAAGTTCTGTAAAAATGCTTGGCACAAAATGGAAAGCTACTTTAGATACATTTTCGTTTTCGGTACAATCAATACCACAATCTTACTCTTTCTCAAAACGCTTAGTTCTATCCGTCATTGCAAAATTGTATGATCCTATAGGGTGGTTGGCCCCTATTGTGATCACAGCAAAAATACTGATGCAACAAATTTGGAAGGATAAAACTGAATGGGATAATTGTCTTCTTCCCACCACCGAACAGAGTTGGAAAGTATTTGTGGCAAGTTTGCCCGAGGTTGCAAATGTAAGTATACCACGATGGGTGGAATACACTCCGCACGCTGTTTCACAGATTCACGGATTCTGTGACGCGTCCGAAAAGGCTTATGCGGCATGTATTTATTTACGAGTGCAACAACAAGATAAAATTACCTCCTATCTCTTGTGGGCGAAATCAAAGGTAGCGCCAATAAATACTATCTCGTTACCAAGGCTAGAGTTGCAAGGGGCAGTTCTTCTATCTAAAATGATCAGTTTATTGTCAACAGCTCTTCAAATTCAAAATGTTTCATTAGTTAAGTTGTGGACGGATTCCACTATAATCTTAGCCTGGCTTCAAAAACAACCATGTTCATGGCAAACGTTTGTAGCAAACCGAACAGCAGAAATTTTGAAAAATACGGCGGTGACGGATTGGTCGCATGTAGTTTCGGGTGAAAACCCAGCTGATCTAGCCACGAGAGGAGTATCCCCTGTGGATTTAAGAGAAAGCTCTTTGTGGTGGAATGGTCTCCACTGGTTATTGAAACCTCAATCAATGTGGCCACAAACCAAGCTTGAACCAGTTGATGAGTCAAATCTAGAAGTGAAAAAGGTAAAGTCGTTTAAACAACAGGTCGTACAGGACTTCGAGGAAGACTTAGCTCAATTTTCGAACTGGCCTAAGGCTGTGTGCGTATTTGCTTACATGGAGCGGTTTCATCACTCTTTTAAAAGGAATGGAGGTACAAAATATTCTTCTCCGGAACTTTCATATCAAGAATTTAATTTAGCCAAACAAACGTTAATTGTATTCACACAACAAAAATATTTCAAAAAAGAATATGGTGATTTATTACAGGGAAAACATTTAGAGTCGAAAAGTTGGTTACGAAAGTTCAATCCCTTTATTGATGACAAGGGTGTCATGCGTGCGAATGGGAGATTAGCTTTGTCAACTTTATCGTATAAAGAAAAATTCCCCATACTTCTTCCCGTAAAATGTCTTTTTGTTCAACTTTATATACAATACATTAACGAGCTTTCACTACATGGTGAAATTCAAATCATGATGCGCATGATAAGATCGGAATATTGGATTCCTCAGATTAAAAATCTGGTAAAAAAGTGTATTATAAAGTGTACAGTTTGTACTCGGTACAAAAAACATGTTCAAACCCAATTGATGGGTGCGTTACCTAAAGAAAGAACGGTTTTAGGTCGCCCTTTTACGAATACCGGAGTGAATTTTGCGGGTCCGTTTTTCATTAAGACGTATAATGGTCGAAAATGTCGTTTAGACAAAGGGTACGTTTGTATCTTTGTATGTTTTACAACGCGTGCCATACACTTGGAACTTGTCAGTGAGTTAACAATACAAGCATTTCTTGCGTCATTTACTCGTTTTATTTCTCGACGGGGAACTCCAGATCAAATGTTCTCAGATCACGGCACGAATTTTGTGGGTGCATCCAAAGTTCTTTTATCTGATTTCCACAAATCACTTTTACATTGCCCTAATGCAGTCGCTCACAAGTTAAAATGGAATTTTATCCCTCCAGGGTCACCTCACATGGGTGGGTTGTGGGAAGCGGGGGTCAAGAGTTTCAAAGGGCATTTCAGGAAGGTAGCAGGTAATGAAAAATTCACCTTTGAAGAATTTACTACCTTGCTTACCCGAATTGAATGCACTTTGAACTCGCGACCCTTGTCACCGATGTCTGAAGATGTGTCAGATATCGTCCCACTGACCCCTGGTCATTTCCTCACTGGAGGAGTGTTAAATGGTTTGCCCGAACCGTCATATTCAGATCAATCGTTAAGTATTATATGTAAACCGGTGGTGAAAGTTGCAAATTCTTCATCATCAACTAAGCGCTCGGTGGAAAGAGGAATATTTAAAGGAACTCCATAAGCGGTATAAATGGAAGTATCCAGAAAGAAATGTTCAAATTGACGATCTCGTCATCATACGAAACGAAAATTTGCCTCCAAACGAGTGGCACCTTGGGAGAGTCATCAACGTGCACTCCGGACATGATAAGAAAATTCGCGTCGCGGAAATTCGAACCGAAAAGGAATAATCACGTGCTCGATTGCGAAAATTTGCATCCTTCTACCTCAAAAGTAAAGTGAAAAAAAAAAACGATTTTTTCTTTAATATAGATGAATTTGAGTATAATTAAAACAAATTCGTAAAAGAAAATTGCTTACCATTCGTATAAAAAAAAAAAAAATATATATATATATATGAGAAAAGTATGGTAAGAAGCTTGAATTTTCGTATCTATATATACATTTATTATAAATTTTAGTTATTGCCTGGTGAAATTTCAAGCATAGGGATAAAATTTGTATCTCGTACTTTTAATTTTGCAAAAATTCTTTGTATCATTTAAAATTTAGTAGTTACTTCATTAAAATTGAATTAAGTCATAAAAGTAAAAAATTTAACTCTTCATCATTTGTTCTGGTGTGTTGGTGGTTTGTTTTAGCTCATTTAATAGTTGCAAGGTTGCAAGGCGGGTGGTAATGTTCAATTCAGAACGTTCTACCGGGGGGAACCACAAACGATTACGTGAAAAGCGTACTCCGTTTTTAGGGAGAATTGCGTACTCCGTTTTACGGAAAATTGCGGAACGCAAATTCTCCCTATTCTCGAACGCGCCCACGTTTCGTTTCCTCCCGGTCCGAATTAAAAATTGAACATTGCAGCCAACCTTAAACCACAAAAAACCATTCAATCACATTCATTCTCGCATCCATTCCAGAGATGAGTATTTACTTCATATGTAGCAAATCTACTTCATTAATTTATTTTGATGTATCTGCTACGTAGCAACCTATTTCTACTTCGTTTAAAAAATTTTTTCTAACGAACAAAATTTCATTTAAGATGTGTCATCTTGTTTCATTTTTTGTTAAAAAAAATGCATTGTTAGTGCTCTTTAGGCACTGCAAGAATTTCACATCATATACATCCAAATCAAAGACCCATCCAAGATATTAATTATTTTATGTCACCGCCCAAATCCACATAATGGCTGTGGGTCCGGTTATGCATTTTGCATAAAATAAATCAGACATCGGCTTTTAAAAAACAATCTTAGGTTATTATATGGCAGATGGCACATCTTTGCTCATGGAACTAAGACCAAGTCAATGAAAATAATTTTGTAATAAAAAACACTTTATAATTTGAAATTAAAAATTATTATAGCAATCACGGGGATGGCTTTTTGAGAAAAAAAATCATATTTGTTATTTACGAGTGATGCGCTTTCAAGCCATGCAGGTCTCATTTAAATCGGTGCTGCGTTTTTTTTTTTAAATATATTTATTTTTGGGCATTCTCCTTTGTTTTATATGTATATTTTTTTTTTCATTATCTGCTACATATTTTCCAAATCTACTTCGTTTTTTTGGGCAGTATGTTTCACTTTTCGGGCTTAGCATTCTCATCCCTGATCCATTCAATTCAAAGTTGTCATTCTTTCATTCAACGTCAACCAGCCACCACCACACCAAGCACACAACGAAAGTAGTACCTATCTACTTTAAAAGAAAACTTAAACTACGTAAAAGAAACAAAGAAAATTATACAAATTGTAATTAAATAATTAAAACTATTAAAGAAAGTTAAATTAAACAAAACAAAAACAAAAGTTAACGTTTTCAATACAAAAAAAAAGGGGAAAACGAACAGAAAAAACACAGGTACGCCTACGCCCCAACAGGAACTATGCAGTTGTCGCTGGAAAATGATTTCAGAAGCCTAAGTAGGTATAAGCTCCTCGAGTATATTGCTCATATTGCTTAGAAGTGAAATGGGCCTATATCCAGAAACGTAATTGTTGTTTTCTTTCTTTGGTATGGCCACGACTTTAGCTTTTTTCCATTTGCTGGGAAAGTAGCAATTGACAACGCAGTTGTTTAACATAATTGCCAAGAAAATTATCGCTGAATGAGGTACTCTTTTCAGAATAAAATTAGAAATGTTATCTGGTCCTGTTGACTTCTTTTGATGGCTCCTTTGTAGAATTTCCTTTATTTCATCTAGGTTGGTAAGCTCGGAGTTATCTGTGGGGTCGCTTGCAAGATTGCTGTCGCTGAATTGCCTGGTCTCAGTGATTGTTTGGGCGCGTTGCACTGAATTTTGACTTCTTCTAAAAACTCAGGGTCCAGAGGCGGGTTCGGTTTGAAGTGATTTTCAAAGTAGTCGGCAAATGCTTTTGCTTTATCTTCGCTAGTTGTAACTTCGCCATTAGGTGTTGTGATGATGACTGGCATAGGTGGCTTCTTTCCGATAACCCTGTTGATCTTCTTGAAAGTATCTGGACCTGGCTTTATTGCTTGGAGTCTCTTCTGGAGCTGGATATCGTTGAAGTGCTGTACTGAGTTCCTAAACATAGTGTTTACACAGTTGAGTTCGCTGAGTACAGTTTGGTAGTTGCTGTTGTTGGTATTTAACTGCCTCTGGTGAATCCTTTGGAGCAGTTTCCTTAGCCGTTGTCTATGGTGGTAGAGGTTCTGGATATATATGGGCAGATATTGGTATTTATCTTTAGAAGTCCTTCGCTGTTTCTGATTTTCGAAGGCAGTACTGACAGCATTCTCCAAGTCGTCAATTGCAGCACCGATCTGATTGTTTTGAAGATTGCTATTCTCTGCAGGTAGAATGATTGCTCTGTCAATGTCTCTCTGAAGCCTTGGAAAGAAGTCAAGCGTTGATGGTGTTCTCGAGAATGTGGGCTTAGGTTGAGAGATGATGACTAGAGAATGTTGATCACTGTTATCGTCCAGCCAATTGACAATAGTATTTCCATCATTGTTGTTTTCGGTATCCATCCATTGCTGATGTCTTGCATTGAAGTCGCCACCGATGAGTCCATATGTACTTCTGCTTACAGTTTGGTTAAGGATTTGAAGATCGTGTCTTATTTCATTCAACCTTGCTGTGCATTTGTTGTAGATACTGATAACGGTTGAAGATTCGTCCATTTCTAGCTGGATTGTGATGGCGGTGGCTCCGAAGCATTTTAGGCCGGGAATTGTCACTTTTCGGGCACAGTAGGCAAATTTATTGTGAAGGTACAGAGCAGTTCCTCTCTTTCCTTCGCTCTTGTTCGTTCTGAAAGTCTTGTAGTTGACGAAATCAATGTTGTTCCTCTGCGTTACATTTGTTTCGCTGATTAAGGCAATGTCCGGGTTGTTCTTTTTCAGGAAAAGGTTGAATGATGTTCTTTTTTCTAGGCTATATAACGAGTTAACGTTATAAGCCACTATGCGCAGTTTTTGTAGGCGCATTTAGCGCTGCATAAGTCTAAGATAAAGATGGCCAGGGCCACGGACTTCTGTTTTTCGCTTAGATAATTGTAATTTGGTGGTACGGCGCTACGGGCTTTATCCATAACCGTAATTAGATAGGATCCAAACAGACGTTTAACCTCCTTCGTTAAGTTTTGCCCTGAGTTCTTTGCTCCATTAGAAGGTGATGGTGTTGCTACTGATGTCTTCTTTGGGGTCCTCACTGCTGGCTGAATCTGTGAAGTAGGTTTCATAAATGGATTAATTGTTGATTGTGGAAATGGCTTTTTTCTTGAAATAGCTGCAAAACTGATGGCTGGTTTGGTAAAGGTGCAAGTTGACTTGGTGACGAATTCTTGTTGGGCTTTCTTTTGGGTCAGAGCTTTTTTTTTTCTTCTTGTTTCTTCTTAAGTGTGGGGCATCCTCTGTAATTGGCTGGGTGTCCCTCGGTTTTGCAGTTGGCGCACCAAACATCATGGGTAGAGTTGTTCTTGCGTGGGCATTATCCTGCCAGATGTCTGTTTTTGCACTTAACGCAGACGTAATTCATTCCGCAGTTCACTGCTACATGCCTAAAGCGCTGGCAGTTCCTACACTGGACTATATCATTGGCCTTGAAGCGCTCCCAGTAAACTTTATGGTTCAAGATACTCGTCTTTGTGTAAACTTCTGCAACATCGCACGTCTTGCTAAGTTCTACAACAAAGCTGTTGAATTCTTTGTTGGAGGTCTTTCTTGACCTATAGGGGGAAACTTTAATGATGGGCAACCCTTCGATTTTAAGTTCCTTTTCAACTTCTATGGCACTGATGGTGAAGTGGATACCTTTCAGCAGCATCAAGGTTTTCCTGTCTTGCAAGTCGAATGTAGGTAGGTTTGTATGCACTCACACAATCACTTTTAAAGGGTTTTCGTTTGGTTAATTTATATTTTGATCTATAAACTGATTTTTTTCGTTTCGAAACGAATACTTTTTTCAGATTGATTTTTATTTGCTATAGTATTGGTGTGTATTTATGTCTTTGAGCTAAGCAGCGATCGCAGTTGTCAAAAATATTGATTCCACAGTTAATTTTTGTATTTGAAGATGAGCTGGACGAATAAATCAATTAACCCATTTTTTTCATTATTTCTTCCATTTGAATTCAAAACAATTTTAATAGCTGCGTTCCTTTGGAAATATTTATCTACTTTTTAGTAGTTAAAGCTGCTTTGAACTTCTTCTTCCTTTTTTTCTCGGCGCTGTTATGATCTCGATGTCGAGGGGACTATCCCACGTATCTGCTTCACAGTAGTGATCCGCCTGTGGGGTTCGCCGGGTTGACCTCAGAAATCGGCGGCAAGCCTTCCGGTTTTGTATAGTTCTATTTCTAAGGCCAACTGAATGCTGGTGTTTTTGCATTTGCTTGTACCAGGAGTTTTAAGGCCTACCTTTCTTTTTTTTCTGCTGCTTTGAACTACTTTTTCAATATAGCAAAAGTAGTTCAATGTAGTTTTAAGTACTAAAAAGTAGATTAATATTTCCAAAGGAACGCAGCTAATTCTGTATTGAAACCGAAACAAATTATTATCAACAAAAAAAATTGTCAAAGTGATGGATGTCAACAATGGTGCAGAGTGGTGTTAGTAAAAGGGGGGTAAATCTACCGAAAAATCCAAATCTGAAAAATTGATCTAAGATCAAAAAATAAATCAATTTTTTTGGCCAAACGAAGGCAAAAATTTTAAAAATCAGTTTTTTGACAGATCTAAATCAAAATATTAAATTGATTTTTGTGCCAAACGAAAACCCGATTAATTTCCTAAAAAAATCCACAATTATAACAAGAGTCACAGCACCACAGTACACATAAAAAGGTAATATATTCCGAACTGACATCGGTCGCCAAATTGTCAAAACATGACAATTTGGCGACCAACGTCAGCTATCGAATTCTTAATTGTTTTAAAATACCAACGAAAAACGCACAAAAACCGAAAAACCACGCACAACACTAATTTTTTAACAATTATCGACCATTTTCCGCGAAGAAACACCAAGAAAATTTGTTTTTTTTTTTCAATTTATAATTATTTTAAATGACATTTTATAAATTAAAACAAAAACAAATTTCCTGTTTACTGCGATTAAAATATAAAAATAAAAGGCCGATTTGACAGATTGGTGCCCATTTTTGACAAACAAATTTTGACAACGTTCGGAGTATATTACCTTATTATGTGTACTGTGTCACAGCACAACCTAGTTAGGTCAAATCAAAGATTTTCTGATCTCTTCTGCCCTTATCCTCAAAAAAAAAAAAACCGCCAATGTATTAGCCAACGCAGGAACATAAATAAATCGAATAATTCTCCTCATTTCAACGGAAAATACCGTTGCACTTTTTGGCATATGGTTACCACATTGGTATTTTTTCTTAGGTTTTCTTTTTAAATAATTTTGTAGATATTTATAATATGTGATAAATTTTGTTCCATAAACAAAAAATATACCTATTGAAACTAATGATACATCTAAACTTATAAAACAGAATTAACTTTGAATGTTTTTATGCACAGTAATGCATAATTTATAAATTATGTACTTCTGAAAAACGAAAATATATGTTTCTAAAATCTTTATTTCGAAAAATCTTATAAATAGCATAATAGAATATTTTTTTGAAAATGCAAAATTTCTTGTAAAAAAGTAACTATTATACGTACTTTTACATATAAAATTATATCTTAGTTTCATTTTTTTTCTACCACATAACTATAATACAAACCAATTTGTCATAACAATGTAAAACAATTCTCGGCATTATAATCTATCAAACACATTCCAATAATGAAAACATTATTTTATCATCAATGACAATCATCACAGCAAGTTTATATTTTTGCATCCCCTGCTTTATACGGAACGACAAACAAAATAGTTGTGTTCACTGACGCTGTGCTGGACTGTTCTAGGCAGAAAAGTACAGCTTTTTGCTGTTCATTGAGTTTTTTTCTGTACTGAACTTTTCTAGTTTGCTGTTCATTGACAAATCAACAGTTAAGAACAGAATTTTCTGTTCTTGCTTTTGAGTCAGATCAGGTTAGAACAGATTCGTGAGAAGTGTCAAAATCAAAGCTGTCATTTTTTGCTTTTGTTTGATTTAGTTGTCGGGTGCTCGTGGTTTTTATAACTAAAAAAAATGTTTAATTAGATTTTTCGCAGTAAAAACACAAAAAATAGGGGAGAAACGAAAAACAAAAAGTTCATATAGTTTACAATGTGTTTTTTTTTTTTTTATTTTGACAACTGATTTTTAAATGACTGTTCTAACTTGTTCTGACATTTCTCACGAAACTGTGCTATCATTTTTTTTGTTTTAAAGAAAAAAAAAACATTAATTTACTGCTGAAAATCCCAAGCTTTAGATAATTATGTTATAATTATGTTATGATAATTATGTTATAATATGTGAATGCGGATTGATTGGTGACTCCTGGATGAACACTAATTGAAAACTCATGGATCAAGCTATTTTTTACTAACAAAATACAAATGTATGCTTATGTTTATTGTTTCACAACAGTGATAAGCCAATTTTTTGCTTTATGAAGAATCTAAGTAATTTTTGAAAAAAAAAACAAAGAATGCGATCTTACCTATTATGTACCGTAGATGTATATTAGGGTGGAGCGATTTTATTTTTTATTTTGGAATAGGCATAGTAATAACAAGTTGTGCCATTTATAAACGAACAAAACTGTATAGGTACTTAAAATTGTTTAATAATTTTATTTTGAGGTGCCCCAAGCCCTCGGCACCTTTTGACCTTTAGATTAAATGGGAAAAAATAAAGTTACAAATAGATTTTCTTTTAAATTCATGTTTCACTGAGTGTGACGAACAAAAATATTTTGGGCGAAAAATTGTCCACATGAAACTCACAACAGGACTGATAAATAATACAAAAAAATGGTTATTTAATTTTTTGTAACCCCCCCCCCCCGAAATTTTTTTCTCCGTTCGCCCCTGCTACATACTCGTATAACGCATTCGTTTATTCAGCAAAATCAAATATTTTATCTTGTTCTAATTTTCTTGAGCTATGGGCAATTAATTTAACTCTTTCGAACCATATTCGAAGACCCCCACCGTTCTATTAAATTAACAAAAGCACCATGCTGAGCATTTAACAGTGTAGTTAATGTGTCGGCTTATTTATATTGTGTTTTGTGTGCTCTAAAGATTAATCGTATTTAAATATTTAATGAACTTAAATCAGTTGAGGCGTTTGTATCATTTTAGTGCGGTTGGTTCATTCTTAAACTTGAAGAATAAGTTCCTTTATTATTTAATGTGATCATTGGAACAGGCTTAAGATATTCAATGAATTGGAGTAGAATTTATGATATCTGTTTTCCAATTTGTACTAATAACCAAAGTTTTACTTGGGTATTATTTATGTAGGTATTGTGTATTGTATTTTTATGAATATTTTATTTCTGTTAAATTTTGGTCAAAAAAAAAATATTGGTAAGTAACTTAATAAAAAGTAATTGATACAAAAAATTAGTTGCAAACAATCTTATAATACAGATTTCGGTGTGGTGGAAATGCATACAGTATTGTACTTAACATTTATCATTCGGTTTTTAATGTTTTATATGTTTTGAATGCTTTATATGGTTTTCGTCGATTTTAAGTTTATTTTTCTGAGTGCAGCTGAAATTACTCGGTCATGCCATTTTGGCACAACCCAAAGGGAACTCAAACTCATGCCTGTTATGGTTGGGCCTTTAGTCTCTTTTATTCAAAGCAAACATTGCTTTTTAGGTTTTGTGTTAAATTAGTTAAAATGATTTTTTCAGAGTAATTCTATCCCACCCGTAACAAAAGTGATCCCACCTGTGTCTTTTACGAATCATTTTTTTATTGTTTTGTGTAGTTAGTCAAAGGATTTTTGTTTCATAAATATTCAAGTTGAGACATTTTTAGTCAGTCAACAAATTTTACTGTTGGTATTATGGATGTTTTCGATAAAGGAGAATGTCACAAAAAAAAACACCGATACGAATTAGACCTACATAAACATTATGGCTTGAAAAAGCATTAATAGAGGAAGATCTTTTTGCTTTTTCAGGGAAGTCCGATTGTCTTGGTTTTAGTTCCAAGAGTAGTCCAGTCATTATATAGATTTGGAAACGCAAAATGACCGAGAAAGCTAAATTATTGATATGTTGTAGGGGATGCTTAAAAAAGTTTAACTTGAAATTTTCGACCAAGATTTCCTATGAACTTTTTTCGCCATTTTGAAAAAAAGGATAAAATTGTTAATTTTGGGCAATAACTCGACTATTCGTCGAGATACGAAAGTTTTACCATGTTATACAATTCATGCATACACATTTTTTGCGTATCATGAACCGTTTTTGAGATATCGATACAAAAAGTCAAACATTTAGGACATTTG
Source organism: Episyrphus balteatus (assembly GCF_945859705.1). Taxonomy (NCBI): domain Eukaryota; kingdom Metazoa; phylum Arthropoda; class Insecta; order Diptera; family Syrphidae; genus Episyrphus; species Episyrphus balteatus. The sequence goes on along the minus strand of NC_079134.1, from coordinate 56,392,510 downwards.
TTTTTTGAAATTATCTATTTTTTGGTGATGAATATCGAAAAAATTATTAAAATAAAGTTTGTAGACCCTGTTCAGGCCTACTATTTCCGTATTTCTATATATATATTTTTTTTTTGACAAAAATTACGACCTCCAGCAATCCGCAAAGTCGTTTAGTCCGCGCCCACCACCGCCAAGCTAGCCGGTTGTAAAAAAAAAATATTCATTCATGTTTTTTTTTATTTTTATATTATTATATCAGTATATTATATCAGTATATATTATTATATCAGTATGTATTTATTTAATTAATAATGAGAAGAAATTAGTAATGGTTTTTTTTTAACCCAAATTTTGTAAATACTTACAGTATACCAGCTTTTTGTATTGAGTGTGCATTTTGTAATTTGCTTCAATCTCTTTATTACAATATTTACAATAATTTTTTTAAATTTTAATTTAATTGTAGATAGTTTATAGGACTACAACAATATTTTATTTTTTTAGCCAATACTCGCACCGTTTACAAAATAACAAAGCAAGAGTTTGCTAAACAAAAAACGTCTTTGACTTAATATAACTTATTTTTTATTTGTTTCAACAAAAATGATGTGCATCAAATCGATAGAAAATGTTGTATCAAAAAATTATTAGCTTTATTTTTTTTCGTAGGACGTTCTGAAGCTGAGTTATTCCCAAAAAACGATTAATCCAGTCAAATAAGGGTTTAAACTCGGAATGAATGTTAGTAGAAATTTTTTTTGCTCAATATCTTCCTTTTGCCATTCTATAACATATCTCAAAAGTCTATAAAAATCTCATGTCCGCTTGTCGCGATTTCAAGGTCAAATCGCGAAATGGAGATTTTCAAAATTAGCAAAAATAGGCTAATGGTATTATATACACATATGATACCTACATGATTTCAAGGTATTTTTTAATGCTAAAATCAAGGCAATCTGACGTCTCTGAAAAAAGTTTCATCTTTCAACCCATATTATTATAACAGTTGCTAGCTTACTACCGAAAAAACCCTTAAAAGTAATGGTAGCGCAATCATAATTTGCATGAGGGTTTTCATATCCATTATCATTAAGAATCAAAACAATTCAATGGAAAAAAACATTTAAATCTATGACAAAATGGTATTTTTTGAGAAAAGGGGAAATTTTGGGATGTGCACTAAAAAACATCCTGGTACAATCTTGGAATTAGTGCTAATAGGGTAATTTTTTTGTTTCTATCTTTGTTTGGATATTCTACAACTTATGTCAAAAATCTAAAAAAATCTCATGTCCGCAAGTTCTAATTTTCCAGGTTAAACTAAGTTAGGTGCAGATTTAAAAAAAAATAATAAGAAAACTTTAGATTCTTATATGAATACCAACATAACCCATATCATTTCAAGGTATTTTTTAACGCTGATTCCAAAAAAACCCACAAACAAATAAAACTGACCATCCCTGAAAAGTAATGTACCTTATTCATGTTGATCTGACACAAAGTTTTTCAATTTTTTTCAAATCTGCACCTTATCTTCAAACCAAGAAAATTAGGACTTGCGGACATGAGATTTTTTTAGATTTTTGAGGGTAGTTAAAGAATATCCAAACAAAGATTAAAATGAAAAAATTAGCCTATAAGCACTTATTCCTAAGATGAACAAGAATCTTCTTTAGTGCATATCCCAAAATTTGCCCCTCCATCAAAAAATACCATTATTTCGTAGGTATATATATTTTTTGTAATGGATTGTTTTGATTTTTAATAATGATGGATTCTAAAATCTTCATGCAAAATTTGGTTCATCTACCATAAGGGTAGGTAAGGGTTTTTCGGCAGTAAAGTTTGCAACTGTTATAATAATATGAGTTGACAGATGAAAAACAGGTATAACTTTTTCCAGAGACGTCAGATTGTCTTGATTTAGATTTTTTGGAATCAGCATTTAAAAATACCTTGAAATCATGTATCATATGTGTATATAATACCATAGCCTATTTTAGCTAATTTTGAAAATCTCCATTTCGCGATTTGACCTTGAAATCGCGACAAGCGGACATGAGATTTTTCTAGACTTTTGAGATATGTTATAGAATGGCAAAAGGAAGATATTGAGCAAAAAAAATTTCTACTAACATTATTTCCTAGATTTACCCCTTTTTTTTGGGTAGTTTCGCACCGGTTTTTCGTGCGTTCATTTTTCAATTGCTCGGTCATCTTTAGTGATAAAGAGTTGATTTTTTCCGTAAAATGCAGGAAATTAAGATGGCTATATTAAATATTAACCAGGTTTAGTGTCTCATGGTATATGAGTATGAGATACTGGGGTGGGTCAATCCTCAGATGGCCTTTTCATCATAGCTCTCCTCACTTATATGTTTAAGTTATCCTTCCTGTTGGGACAATCGAGCTTCACAATTTTAATTGTACTTTATAGAATAGACGGCATGAATCTACGTAACGATCGTTCAGTTTTTCTAACGGGAAGAACCTTCCCTCCGACGAGCTAACCAAATGGCCTTGCTAGCATGCCATGCAGTTAGATACTGGACAGCCATCAATTTTTGTTTTGCCAGGACGTATCAGATAACCTGTAAGTTTTGATATGGAAGGGTATCTTAAGGAGTGGATGGTTCAACTCGAATAATACCAAGAGTGTACGTTACAAGGTATTTACAAAATTTGGGCTAACAAAAACCGTTACCAATTTCTTCTCATTATTTATTAAATAAATACATACAAAGTGTTACTGATATAGGTAATAACATAAACATTAAAAAAAAATATTAAGGATTGTTTTTTTTACAACCGAACGAGCGACTAGCTTGGCGGTGGGTGCGGATTAAACGACTTTGCGGCCGGCTGGAGGTCGTAATTTTAATTAAAAATACGAAATTGTAGGTCTGAACAGGGTCACAAATTTTATTTTAATAATTTTTTCGATATTCATCACCAAAAAATAGATGATGTCAAAAAACAATGGCATGTCCTAAATTTTTGACTTTTTTATCGATATCTCGAAAACGGTTCATGATACGCAAAAAATGTGTATGCATGAATTGTAGAACATGGTAAAAGCTGGACGGATGGCCGAGTTATTGTCAAAAAAACCAATTCCATTATTTTTTTGGCGGAAAAAGCTCATAGGAAATCGTGGTCGTAAACTTCTTGTTAAGCTTAAAATATTTGTTAATTAGCATTCTATTATGTACATAAATCTCGTATTTCTTAATTTTATTTATTAACTAGTTGACCCGACGAACCTCGTTCCATCTTTTCTATACTATTTACTTACAATTTTTGACGTGGTAGTGCGTGAACCTCTTCCAATACCAATACGAAAATTGCGTCACAACAAATAAAGGTCTTCACATATTTGAAGAATATGTATTGTTTAGCTCCTGAAAGTGTTGTTTCAACAAATAGTAAAACTTTTTAATAAAAATGCGGAGTCAAAATTAGTTTTTTTTTATTTTCCTTTTCCGTCTCATAGGTGATATAGTTAATAGGTTAGGTAAGGTTAAAGTGGCTATCAGCAGGAGAACTGATGCACTTAGACCATAATTGGTCCGTTGTGATACCACAATGAATCTTTGAGATTTTTTCTCTTCCTATTCGTTGAACCATTTGGAGCTTCTATTAAATCGAGCGAGACTACCTTTGTCTATATTTGCTAGTTTTACGCTTTTTCAAATAATCTTTAATGAATGTAATAAATAAAATCAGTTTATTATAAAAGAAAAGATAGTGAATACTTTATGTTTAGTTTAATAATAGTTTTTTATAAGTATGAAAAATATAAGTTTTATCGAATAGCTTCGCACGTCCAATTGGCAAGGCAACCTTACTTCAATTGCCGAACTACATATATCAGAATGCAGAAAGGAGAAAAAGCAAACTTCCCCTATTCTCTCCTCTCGTTACACTCATTCATGCAGCTTCTGCAGAAATCATTGGAATAGATTCCGAAGCGTGATGCGTGCTTGCCTATTATACAGTGTCCTGTTTTGACACCTTTTACGGAGCTGATTTGTGATCTGCTTAGAGATATTAAACAATTAGAGAAATTCAGATCCAGTATTGGACAGATCTAAACAGATCTGTCCAATACTGGATCTGAATTGCTATACACGTGGTGATATTATTCCACCTAAGGTTTGTCTTATTTGTAGCATCTTTTTTGAGCATTAGTTTACACGTAGTGATGGGAATACCTATGTTGACCTTGTTTGGTAATAAAGGTATCAGTGTTCCACTTTTGGCAAGTTCATCAGCTCTGGAATTTCCTGAAATATCTCTATAACCCGGCACCCAGCAAAGGTGAATGTTAAACTGCTATGCCATCTCCATCAGAGATGATCGACAGTCGACAGTGAATTGGTAGCGACAGAATCAAGAGATTTAATGGCTGCCTGTCTGTCCGAGAAGATACGGATATATTTGTTTGATACCACGTTTTCCAAGACAGGAGTTCTTTTATTGCCAAAAGTTCCGCCTGGAACACGCTACAGTGATTAGAAAGACGAAAGGAGAGACTTAAATTAAGTCTATCTAAGTATACACCTCCACCAACTCCATCTTCAGTTTTTGATCCGTCCGTGTAAAAATGGATCGAGTCATCTTCCAGGAATTCCCTATCCTACCAGACTGATCTAGAAGGGATGGTTTCTATCAAATTGCAGTTGTGGTATGGTCTAGTCTATTTTACTTGGGATTGATCCGAAAGAGTTCATAATAATAGAGTGACCAATGTTATTATTGATCCATTGTCAAGAGGCTTTGAGACGAATAGCTGTCCTTGTAGCCGTTTGTTTGCCATATATGTCGAGGGGTGTTAGATGGAATAGCAGGGTTAAAACCTTGCTCCGATCGGAGCAAATTTGCTCCACTTTTGATTGAAAAAAATAATCTACTCCAACGGTCCGATTTTTAAGTTTTTCCTCCACTTTTTCCACACAGAAAAATTGTTTCCTGAACTAACTTTGCTAACCAGATTGGAATGTTTTAAATCGAAATTGTATTTATTTTAGAATTGCAAACTCTTTTTTGAACCACCATCACCATTTGCATTAATGAGGCTAATAAAACAATATAAATTGGTCCAAGGTGAATTTATCACAAAATAGTTCTTTTTTATGAATTGAATGACTTCAATTTAAGATTTAATTATTTTTTATTAAAAAAAGTTTCTTAAAGTTAAAGATTTTCTTTTTGTTTCAAATCTACTCCGGAAATTTTGCATCTGCTCCACTTTTTTTTTTCAAATTTGCTCCAAAACTTCATGACCGAGGTTCGAACCCTGGTGTCCAGTGCCGCGGAAGGGGTTGTGCGAAGTGCTCCTCCTATGACAGGCTGACGTTGGACTTTGCTCAGTTTAACACAATTAGCATTCATTTCTAGAGCAGTCCACCATACTGACACACCGTATGTTAGAATCGTTCTAATTACTGTTGTGTAGAACCCATGAGTAATTCGAGGTTGAAGCCCCCATTTATTTCCTATGGCTTACTTATTTTTTTGTATGAGAAGAGTGCCACTGTGGGCTTTTTAACTCTTTCTTGAATATTAGGTTTCTACTTTTTATCTAAGATCGGACCTAGATGTTTTGCCTCGTCAGAGAATTTAAGATGTATACCTTTAATGAAATTGGGTTCTATATGAGGAATTTTGTATTTTTGAAGAAGAGGATAAAATCTGTTTTGTGGGGATTTACATCTAGTCCACATCGATCGGACCATCTTGTTAGCTTGTTTAAGGCATATTGTAAGAGATCCTTAAGGGTACTGGGGTGCTTTCCTGATACGGCAATAGCAATATCATCCGCATATGAAATCACTCTGTAACTCTCCGCCTCTAAATGTCTCAATATCTCATTTACTACCAAGTTCCATAAGAGGGGTGAAAGGACACCGCCTTCCAGCGTCCCTCTACTGACAGATCTTCTTGCAGAGGAGCTTTGAATTGATCATTCTGCTAGTTACCATTTGTTTGATCAATTCTCCAAGCGACTCTTCCACCTTAAGAGATGACAGTGCAGACGCGATTGCAGATGTATTGACATTGCTTAAAGCACCTTGTACATCGAGGAAGGCAACCATAGTATACTCTTTATGATGGAGGGAGTATTTGATGGTTCTCACCAGTGTATTGAGAGCTGTTTCCACCGATTTCCCTTTGCAGCAAGCATGCTGTGCCATAGATAGAAGTCTAGTATCAATGCTTGTTCTTAAGTGGATATCAAATATTCGTTCAAAGGTTTTGAGAAGGAACGATGATAGACTGATAGTTCTGAGGTCTTTCGGTTCTACAAAGGAATATTTTCCTGCTTTGGGTATAAATATAACTTTCACTTCCCTCTATAGCACAGGTATATAAACTAGTTTCAGACAGCTATTGAAGAGCATCTCAAGGATGGGCAAAATAATGTCACTAGTATTTTGCAGTTCGGCTGGCATTATGCCATCAGGTCCTGCTGATTTGTTTGGTTTGAAGGTATTGATCGCATAGTGCAGTTTTTGTCTTGTGATCAGACCTTGCGGATGAGTTGCAACGTTTTCAGCTATACTATATGTAACGTTACTAACAGTTGGAGTGCTTCCTAGGAAATGAGTATCAAGAAGCAGGTTGAGCGATTCATCGCAAGAACTGGTCCAAGAGCCATCAGCATTTTTCAAGTAGCTAAGCATCATTGGATTGGTTGAGAAGATTTTTCTTAATCTAGATGCTTCGGAGGTTTCTTCTATATTGCTACAGAACTTTCTTCAGGAAGATCTTTTGGATTTCCTCAATTCTTTTTTATATATTTTTAGGGAGTCCCTATAGGAGTCCCAATCTGAAGCATTTCTGGTGCATTTTGCTCGATTGAACAGCTTCCTACAACTTTTCCTAATTGGTTCGAGCTTTGAGTTCCACCAATGTGGTTTCTTTTCCCCCTTACATATGCGAGTGGACAAGAGATTTCCATACCAAGAGTTATTCAGAGCTATAGTGAGATCATTGACTTTACAGTCAAGTTCGTATATATTAGAGGGAGGGCTTAAAAAATTAGATTTGACTATGTTTTTGAGCGTTTCCTTGTATTTTGGCCAGTCAGTTTTCTTGTAATAAAGAAAATTTATTCCGCTAGGTGTTTCAACATCTAAGCTGAATTGAATGTATCGATGATCAGAGAACGAGTGTTCCTTCGATACTTTCCAATCAGTGATCATATGTTGAATTCTCGGAGACAAGAGTTATGTCTAGAACTTCTTGTCTGTTTTTAGTAATAAATGTGGGCTCATTTCCAATGTTATTTACAATAAGGGTAGTACCAAGTATATAGTTAAATAGAGACTCACCTCTATGTGCTACCCCAAACTGTATGATGAGAGTTAGCATCACTTCCAATTATGAGGCTTGTCTTCTGCCGTTCAGCTTCAGCGATTATCTTTTCCAAGGTTTGTCCCGGGAGAGGGCCAAGGTTGTCAAAATATGCCGAGACTAGCCAAAATAAGCCTTTGGCTGTTTCAAGCCTGGCTGCCTCCAACTCATAAGATGAGTTTAAAAGCTCATCCTCATTCAGAGGACTAATATCAGAGTCTTCAGTTTCCATAGCGGCCAAAATGTCGACATTTTGAGAAGACTGTTCCTTATTCAAGGATGGACTGGATACATCGTCTTCCATAAATGGGAAGATAATCAATGCAACAGCACCAGAGAACCAAACGAGTTGAGTATTGTTTACGAACATCGAGTAATTACTCGAAAAAAACGATCTCGAACAAACAGAATCAACACAACTCAAATATGTTCGAGCTTTCCTGTTTCATTTCAAAAGAGTTCAAACGATCATTTTTCTGTTCGAGTAAAATCGAGTAAAATGATCGTGAACAAAATGTTCATAATCAATGTGATCGAATTTACTCGAACTGGAAAGGAAATGTTCATAGTGGTCGAGGGTGGTTTTTCATGTAGCATAAATAAAAAGAGAATCAGTCTGGTACACAAAAGCAAGTTACATTTGTTTTATTTAAATTAATTAATTTGATAAGATAATGAAATGAAGAAAAACATATTAGAATAAAATTAAATAAAATACAAAAAAAAGAAAAATTAAATAAAACTTAATGTTAGATACAATTATGACACTTGTATATGTACATATATGAAAAAAAAGTTAAATTGGATTTATCTTTAAGTTTGAATTCGCAATCATCAAATTATTTACAGTTTACCTTTTCGAAAAAATAGTAATTAGTTTTAAAAACAATCATCCCAAATCGCATTATTGCATATTTTTTAAGGAAATGTTTCTATTACGCACCCAACTGCACAAATTAACTGGGCATTCCCCACTACCACATTTGTACATAATGTTACCTAACAACTAATTACTTTTTTACCTACACAGTCACTGATAAACCCTTTCTAAAACCACAATTGTAAAATTGAATAACCTGCTTTAATTGCAGTTGTACCGCAAACAACCAACCCACAAAACCTAAATAAAAAAAAAGTTGTTCAAACTGTTCATAATTTTTCGATCACGTTCAATCACTTCGATCACTTTCGATTCGATAATTTCGAGTAAAGCGTAGCGTTTATGAACAGTCGATCTGTTTACGAGTAATTTTGTCCGTGGGTATTGAGGATCGAGTATACTCATGAGTTCAGACAATTCGTATGGTTTTGTTTGTGAGTATTTTTGTTTATGAGTAAGATGATTTACGAGTATAGAGAGAAAACGAACGAGCACGAACGATCATTTTAAAAAATTGAAATTATTTGAGCAGGTTCGAACATACTCATTTGGATCTCTGATCAGCACCCTCAACCACAGGAACAGCTTCAGGGGGTTGTTTTGGAACGCCTTCTGCGTCCAACTGTTCTTTTTTATGTATTTAAAGGTTTATGTGGTTAAAACCAAAGCGAATCGCACCATTGGTCTGATCTAAGAGGGCAAGGGAGTCCTTATTGACAACGATTATAGCGCTTCTATAAAGAAAGATCCTTACCCACTTCAAGCTTTGCGACTTTCCAGTTGTGAGTAGGCAAGGAGGGATTGCTTATCTTGATTATTTTTGGAGAATATCATCCATAGAGGAGGGTTCCGCCGGAATCCATGCCCTAGCTCTAGGTCTGCAAGGCATATCCCCCTCGCCACAACCTCCAGTTTTGCGCCTGGCCAGACTTCACCCAATTTGCCAACAGCAAGCTTATACAGATGGCACGATATCTGATCATCACAAGCGCCATCGCTTGTAATCGGAGGTGGTCCCGGATTTTTTTTTTTTTTTAAATTCCCACGCCTCTTTCCCCCCCAGATACCGCACGCGCTGGGGTCCATTTTCACCGAGTACGAAGTCATTTGCGGATGATTATCGTATCGGCACTTTTTAGTGTTTTTTGAAGGTAAAAACAAATTAAAAAGAACTAAATAAATATAGAGAATGGTGATACGAATATCAAAGGAAGGTCAAAGATTGGGACTGCTTAGTACAAGCATTTATTATATCTATGCAAAATAAAAAAAAATTTAAAATGAACAAAAAAAATAAATTTATATTTCATGTTTAATTTTCAGAAAGTCAAAATTTTAAAACAAAAATGTTTTAATAGTCAAGAGTGTTGAGAAAAAATAATTCAATATACATATGTACATAAAATTAGGTAGATATTAAATGAGAAAAGAATCAGTAAACATTAAACATAAATACAAAAAAAAGTTTATGAGCGTGGTACACTGGTTTTTAGTATTTTTTTCAGACTAGTTTTATTAATATTAAAATCAAACAGATTAGTATTCAAATTTACAAGCTTACACATGCGAGTTAAGGGCACATGCATACCATAATTAGTACGGTGTTGGGGTAATTTTATTAAATCTAAGCTACGAAAGTTATAACCTCCTCTCCGGTAGTTAAAGTTAATAGAATTAAGCATATCAGGGCCATCAATTACACCCGTTATAAGTTGATGAATAAATACAAGGTCGTTATTAACTCTCCTTTGAGACAAGGTTTGGATCTGCAGTAGGTTGATTCGATGCTCATAGGAAGGAAGGTTAAAAGGGTCCGTCCATGGTAAGCCTTTTAAGGCAAAACGAATAAAATTACGTTGGACTGATTCTATTCTTTCTATATGGATGCTGTAAAAAGGTGTCCAAACTTGAGATGCGTATTCTAAGTGGGGGCGAACTAAGCAGTTGTAAAGAGCTAATGTAACGTAAGGGTCCCTAAACTCTTTCGACCAACGCTTGACAAAGCCTAACATAGAATTGGCCTTGTTTACAATCAGGTTTATGTGCTCTGTGAAATCGAGGTTGGAGTTAAAGTTAACACCAAGGTCTTTAAAGCTATGCACACGGAGTAAAGTGTGATGAGATATCTTATAATCATACAGACTAGGAGTTTTTTTCTTTGAAAAGGTCATCGTCTGACACTTAGTAGGGTTGAGATTTAAACCGTTCTTTGTACACCAAATAGCAAATCTATCAAGATCATCTTGCAAGGATATGCGGTCGTTCACAGAGCTTATGCTTTTATAAATTTTCATATCATCTGCGAAAATAAGAATTTCACTCTTACGTAAACATAACGGTACGTCATTAATAGCTAAAATAAAAAGAAGAGGTCCCAGGTGACTACCTTGCGGGACGCCCGATTTGGCAATGAAGGATTTTGAGAAGGTCCCTCTGAATTTTACCTGATATGACCTATTTTTAAGGTAAGAAGAAATCCAAGTGATAAAACTTATAGGAAAACCAAACGTTTTTAATTTAAACTTTATGATGTCATGAGAAAGTTGATCAAAAGCCTTAGAATAGTCTGTATAAATGCAGTCGAGTTCCTGTCCACTTTCTAAAGCGAAGGAGCAATTTTGCAAAAATGAAAGTAGATTCGTAACCGTTGATCTTTTTTGCATGAAACCATGTTGTTGATTACAAATAATATTTCTACAGTAGAACGTTAAACTATCACAAATAACTTGCTCAAAAAGCTTTGGAATACATGAAAGTTTTGATATTGGCCTATAGTTAGTTATATGGGCTTTATCTCCCTTTTTAAAAACAGGAGTAATATATGCGCTTTTCCATATGTTTGGAAATATACCCGATTTAAGAGATAATACGAAAATGTGTTGAAGAGGGAGAGCTAAAACGGATCTACAGTTTTTCAAAACTATCGGAGGGATTCCATCAGGTCCCAGAGAGCAATCATCATGAAGAAGTGAAAGACAGTGTGAGATCTTATCGAGCTCAACTGGAATACTGTTAAATGTAACTTGGGGGTAATCACGTAAATAATGGAAGTAATCTATATCTATATCGATGGGGGTATCAATAAAAGATTGACTAAAGTTATTTGCAAACGCGTCAGAGATCTCAATAGTACTTTTTAAGATATTATTGTTATAATTAAAGTTGACTGGATAGCCGTCAGACTTCTTTTTTGAATTGACGAATTTCCAAAAACTTTTAGGGTCTTGTTTGATAGAAATCTCCATCGACTCAAGATATTCTGCATAAACATTATTAGAGAGAGTCTTAAACTCATCAAAAAGAGAGATGTATAAATCATGATTTTCCGGGGACATATTTTTCAAATAATTTTTCCATGCTTTATTTCTTTTGTTTCGGAGAATTTTAAGTTCTTTGGTATACCATGGATGGCATATGCTTGTGTATTTGGATCTTTTCAAGGGAACTATCTCCGCTATACAACTATTTAAAACGTTATAAAAATATGACACCGCGTTTTCAACGTCACACGAAACTGGAATATTTACAATACCAGATGCACTAAGTTTATCAGATAACTGATGAAAATTAGCTCTCCTAAAGTCAAATTCATATGAATTGTCTTGAGAATTACTATTTACAAGTAAATGACCTCCTAAGTCAAGAAATATGTCAAGTGGGGGATGGTAAGGGTCTATGTTAGATATAGCAGAGGAAGATTCTACCACTACTGTATTAACTGCGTCAGATGAGAAGACTAAATCGAGTAATCGATTTTTAAAATTTTGAATACAGCTGACTTGCTGTAAGTCTGTAGAGATAATATTATCCAAATTCTGGAGCTCCAGTTGAGATGAAGTTAAAGAAGCTTCGAAGTAGGACTCGTCTTCCGATGGCACCCAGTCAATGTTAGGAAGGTTAAAATCGCCAATCAGAATTATTGTACTATTGAGATCTGCAATGCCAATAACAAAATCAAGTGCTAAGGAAAGCTCTGAAAAGGTTGAAGTCGGACTTTTTGGGGGGATGTAAGCTGTTAATACTAATAGATTTTTTGATTCCGTAGTTATTTTTACACATATTAATTCTATGGTAAGATCAAAAGGGAATGTAACAAAAGATGTGCAAAAATGATTTCGAACTGCGATAAGAACTCCACCGCCTACAGGATTCTTAACGCCTACGTGACGATCTTTCCTGAAAACTAAGAACTCTTGGTCGAAAAGTTCAGTGTCCAAAATTGTGGAATTAAGCCAGGTTTCAGTAAATGCGATAGCATCGTATGGTAAAGCTTGAGAGTTTTTAAAGATTTGAGTAGTTTTGCTACGAAGCCCTCTTACGTTTTGGTAGTAGAGGGAGAACCTACTAAGTTTTTTGAAATGTTTTTAATATTTGACTTTCGTTTATTTTTTTGTCTAGACGGGGTAGTAAATTCTTTTACCAATGTATTAGGTGGCCAGTTACTAAAACATAATATGTTCTCAAAAATTGGGCTTGGGGCAATTATTTTAAAGGATGATACAAAGCTAGAGGGTTTACTGATTTTCAAACATTTGATGCATGAGGCGTCCGGAATGACTTTAGCAGCAATTAAGTGTTCAACTATGTCTTGAGGTGTAGTTACAGGTAGCAGACGGGAGATAAATGCTGTTTTAGGTTTGGGTACAGTTTCTAAACTTTTAACGTTAGTGTTCAATGAGTCACGAATGGGTTCTAAAGGTGTTGTACCAATTGAACTTTGAGGTGTAACAATTGAGACTTCAATGTTATCAGTCGCATTTATTAAAGGAGGACTATTTACTGTTATGGAATCGGGTGAAGGGTTTATATTATTTCCATTATTATTTCTAAAATTTTTTACATTTGATTTTTTGGGTGCGGGGCCTATGTTGTTCGATGATGCTGCACCTTCCCGTCCACGTTTTTTACTTGGTTTCGAATTAACAGAGAGAGAGAACATTATACATATCTAAGAAGCCTGCAGAGAGCTTCACTCTAACCATATACCATTGATCAAAGGTCCATCTATATAACTCCTGTCGATAACCGCAATCACTATCTTGTTTTTGAGCATCGCTATAGGAGTTAGAATTAACTTGGGGAGTGCTGGTGTAACCTTTCTACTACTGACACTAGGTGTTTCCACCGTATTACTTTCCTCGCTGTGATTTACTTCAGATGGGTGGCCACGGTTAAACACAGCCTTTTCACTGATGCGAATCACAGAAGAAACGACAGGCAACGCATGCGCCGCGCCGCCGTGGCTTGCTCTTTCTAACGCTCATTTTAACGCTACTTTAAAAAATACAAATTTGTCTCCTCTTTACAGATTTTGGTTTCGTTCAGATTTTTATGTTCGCAAAATCGAAAATTACTAATACCGGGTTCACGACTAGTGGAACCGTTAAGATTGAAAAAACCGTTAAGATTGAAATTATGATCTACCTAAAGTAAGATCTCAATTTTTTTATATAGTTATAAAAATGTCTCTTATAGTTGGAGGAAAATAAATTTAAACGTATAAAAACGTATTTATACACACATTTTTCAATGCAATAATTGAAAAGAATTAAAAACCAATAAAACTGCATTCAAAATTGTGTGATAGGTATACTTTAAGTTTTAAGAAGAATAAAATAAAACGTAAAAGCAAAATCTACGTAAACAGCTAATAACTTCAAAAACCGAAATAAAATATAAAAAAATTTTTTAACCGGAAATTTTGAATGTGATCTTTTAAAGGAACTATTTTAAAACCAGGATCAACAAACATTTCAAAAATAGATGATTTAACTCGAGAGAACAAAAATGTATGTGAAAGTTAAAAATTTCCCATACAAAGTTGACCCTAGAGGCACGGGTTAATAACCTACAAAAAATTTTGTTTGCTAAATTTCTAAACTTTTGATCTGGGGGGGTGGCTCCCCTGAAAACATAACTTTAGGAAATAACGGGCACAGTAACGTGCTATACTTTTTGTAAAGCCAAAAACTTCATCTTTTACAAAACATTTTTAAAAAAATTGGAAAAAAACTTCAAACAAATTTTTTTGAAAATTTTGTGTAATTAAGTACCTATATAGTTTTTTAAATTCTTCTTTGTTTTTAAACAAAAACAGAAAACAAGATCCAAAAATATATTGTCATTTTCGAGAAATTAACAAAAAACAAAAACTACTGTTTTCCAAGAAACCTCTTTATTTTTTGTTTTTACGTGGCTGGAGCTGAACTTGTTGATAAATTTACTTATGATACACTAACCTTTCGTCTATTATTTTTCAAACATTCAAACTTAAATGAGGATACAACAAAGTGACACAGTAATGGATTAACCCTGAATTGATAATCTTTTTTTATTGATAACACCTGAAAACGTATCTTTTTTTTTTGGCAGGAGGAAATCTTCAAAAGACACTTGGCAGTTTCGAGATCAAGTAGTGTGGGACTCTTAACCACTAAAACCACCTCTTAATCAATCTTGAAAGATCGACATCAGATTTTTCTTTCTTAACTTTTTAAAATAATTTTGGGGGTAGTTTCTTTCCCATGTTTTTTAGACCATACGCTCATGAGGTTTGATTTTTATTAAACTCCAATACTGTGTCATTTTGTTGTATCCTCATTTAAGTCTGAATATCAAAAAACTAATAGACGAATGACTAATGTTTCATAAATAATGTTTCACATAAGAATATGCACAAATTCGATAGAAAATGTTGAAACGAACAATTAATAGCTTTGTTTTTTGCCGTAGGACATCCTGAAGCCGAGATATATTATCAAAAAACTATATTTTTGGATGTTTTCACACCGGTTTTACATGTTCATTTATCAATTGATCGGCCATCTTTAGTGATAAAGAGCTCATTTTTTAAATATAGGACATGAATAGTGCTACAAAATAAGTTAGAAAAATGTTAATCATGATATAAGCTTTTTTCGAAATAATGACGAAAATTTGTTTTTTAACAACAAGAATTTGACTTTAAATGGTTGCCATTTTGTATGTATTTACTCACTTGAATACGATGAAATTACATTTTAACGATAGGAAATATTATAACGAAGACATTGTATGTTCATTTTTTGGTCTATGACGTTCTGGAGCCAAGATATTCGCTTAGAAGCAAAATATCCCAAAAAATGCATTTTTGTGAATAACTCCGCTAAAAAGAATGATCAGGTGGTGAGAAATTGGGTTAAAGCCTTTTAAATATACCCCTATCGATGCATTTAATAAAAACTGACAGTGCCTCTGTGCGCAAGGTTATGCCCTTTTTTCCGACACGCTTTGACTGGAGTATAAGGGCAAATCGGCATTTTTGTATTCTGGATTCAATATAGACAAAAATTTAACAAAGTTTAAAATGAACCACTGATATTATTTAATGTGCCTCTTACTTTCATACTCACAACTCCAAGAATTTCTTCAAATTGATGAATAGTCCTCCTGCAAAAGTTGGTAAAATCCACTCCTTCTTCCCACATTAAATCTTTTAGAAGATTAGCTTCCATATCATTTAGTGTTCAAAAAATCAATATGACTACAAATCTTATTAGATTCTCTAATACATCTTGTTAGAGGTTCATTTGATCCGTAATTTACTCGGTGAAAAGATTCATGGAACAGATAACGAATTCGTAACCCTCTAGGCGGAGCATACACTTTAACAAGAGACAAAAGTTGGGGGCAATTAATACGAGATGTAACAATATCACGTATAAAGACAATTGAGAAATATTTACGGCGAGTTTCGAGAGACTGTAAGCCTAGAAGTTGGCATCTAGTTTTATACGAAGGCATTTGAATATTCCAGTTAAGACGGTAAACTACAATTCGCGAAAACTTCTTTTGAATGTTTTCAATTCTCGTAGAATAGGCCAGTCATTATATACATTTGGAAATGCAAAATGACCGAGAAACAAATGGCATGTCTTAAATATTTGACTTTTTTAATCGATATCTCGAAAACGGTTCATGATACACAAAAAATGTGTATGCATGAATTGTAGAACTCGTTAAAAGGTACAAAAAAGCTCCTTTTTTCGCATCTCGTCAGATAGCCGAGTTATTGTCAAAAAACCAATTTTATCCTTTTTTTCAAAATGGCGGAAAAAGCTCATAGGAAATCTTGGTCGAAAACTTCAAGTTAAGCTTTTTTAAGCATCCTCTACAACATATCCAAAATTTAGCTTTCTCGGTCATTTTGCATTTCTAAGCCGTTTTTTCCGACATAATGACTGGCCTAGAATGAACATTATAGAAAGGGTTCCAAATTACACTGCAATACTCTAAGGAGGATCTTACATACGCATACAAAAGTGACAGCAAAGTAAAAGGATCTGTAAATTCTTTTGAGTTACGGCACACAAAGCCAAGCATAGAATTAGCTTTAGAAACTATAAAATCAATATGCGGAGTAAAGCAAAGTTTGGAGTCAAAGATAATTCTCAGGTCTTTCTTTTCTTGGATTTTTGAGTGTTTTAAGCTTTCAATTTTATATTCAATTTCTATCGGTGACGGACTAAAAAAACTTAATGTTTGACATTTGGAGACGTTTAAGAAAAGCTGGTTATTATCACACCACTTAGATAAGTGGAGTAGATCTTTTTAAAGAAGAAGGCAATCATTTTGTGATTTAATGCAACGGAAGATTTTAATGTCATCAGCAAACATTAGGCAAAAGGCATTTTCTATGAAATCAGGGATGTCATTTATAAGCAACAGGAATAGAAGGGGTCCCAAGTGACTCCCTTGTGGTACTCCTGAAGTTACATGAATGACATCTGATAGTAAATCGTTCATTCGAACAAATTGAGTTCTACCCTTCAAATAGGATCCGAACCATTTTAACATATTGGAGTGGAAGCCAATAGTGTCCAGCTTTTTTGATAAAATAAAATGGTTAACTCTGTCGAATGCCTTTGAAAAGTCAGTGAATATGACATCCGTTTGAAAGCCATTTTCAAAGTTTCTTATAACCTCGTTGCAGAAAATCGTAAGATTGGTTGTTGTGGATTTTCCAGCAACAAACACATGCTGAAATGGAGAAATGATTTCTTTAAGAGAGAATGTAAGTTTATCGTAGACTATATTTTCAAAAATTGTAGACAATTTACTGATAGGCCGGTAATTAGAAACATCTTGTTTAGACCCAGATTTATGAATGGGAATTATATAAGAAGTTTTCCAATTAATTAAACAATTAAACAATAGAGTTAATGGTTCCGAGAGAGCGCTTACGCAATTTTTTAGTATGATTGGTGGAATGCCATCAGGTCCAGGTTGTTTATCCTCATTTAGACCGTTTAAGGCTGACTCAACATCTGTGTTACTTAAACATAAGTGACCGATGCTAATTGAATATAACACGCATTAGATGAATATTTGCGAGGAACGAATATTGGTGAGTAAACTGAATTAAAAAAACTAGCGAAGAGGTTGCAAATAATGGCTATATTGGAAGATGTTGTCCCTGAGCACTGCATTAGGTATCCCATTAGAGCATTTTTTTGTGTTTATAAAACTCCAAAAACATTTGCTGTTCTGTTTTAAGTTAGATTCAGTGCGAATTAAATAGTCTTTATACAAAAATTTGTTTAAAACATCGAATTCTTTTTGAAGGCGAAGATAATTACAACGCAGAACTACATTTTCAGTTGAATTTCGAAATAATTTATAAGATTTGTTTTTTTTATTATTTAGATTGCTGAGTCGCGTATTGAACCACGGGGGTTTAGAATTACTTTGGATATCTATTTTGTTAACAAATAAGTCGATTGCCTTTTCAATTATCTCTTGTAATAAGCGATACGCTTTAGGTAGTTGGTAGTTCCTGAAAATCATGTTCCAAGAGATAGAGCAAATGAAATGATTTATTTCATCAAAATTAGCTTTTTTGTAATCATATTTCATTTTCTTTCCCATTACAGGTTTTAAATAATCATATATACTAAATTGTAAACTTAGCGCAATATGATGGATGCTGTTTTCAAAAATAGGACTAGTACATTGTTTAACATCGGCTAAGAATTCCTTATCAATAAAGATTAGGTCAAGAATACGGTTTCGACTATTTTTAATATTATTTATCTTTGTAAGATTACATTCAGAAAAAGAGTCTGTTAACTCATATTCACTTTCGTTAATTACGTTGAAAGGAAAAAGACATGACTCATGGGTCCCATACCCAATTTATATTACCTTAATTGAATTCACCAAGTATGATTATATGTTGATTACTATTTAAACTTGTAATAACAGAACGACAATTTGTCGCCTGAGAATTGTTTTGTCGTATACGCCAATTTTGGAATTTTGGGAAATCGCATTTTAAGGTTTGAGCTTTTATAAAAAAAAAACTGGCCGATAGATTTTTTTCAATTTTTAATAGAATATTTTGTGCGATATCTTCTTTATATTTATGTTTTCAAAATTGTCACATCTATTTTAGTTTTCAAATTATCAAGGTTTTTATCCAAAATCAGTTTGTCGTAAACGCCACCAAAATCAACTTTTTTTCCATCCCGTACACGTACGACAAAGTAGGCGCACGTACAAAATTCCAATACTAAAAA